>NC_029789.2:134748493-134756337 GCF_000816755.2 Arachis ipaensis
TAATTAAAAATAATAAATTATACAGATTTTATAATATTATCTTATTTTTATAAAAAATATTAAGAATATTTAGTATATAAGTATGAGAAAAAATAATAAATTGTACAGATTTTATAGCATTATCTTACAAATAGAGGTGAAGTGTTATATCTGAAGATCTTAACCACTTAATCAGCCGACACTTATGACATACACGAACGCCTAGATACCTGTTTAGACCTAAACAGTTTCATGTTAAAGACATGCGTAATAAACACGTCAACCTCCTTAAAGAATTCAGGTTTTAAACTCCTCTTCTGTCCACCGTTATTCCTATCATACATTCATAGACGATAATTTAAAATCATATTGCAACATACACCTTAAAATTCAACCAATAATACAACTTATTAAAATTTTTAGAAAATTCGACAGAGTGTACCCTATAATTAGAATCTCCTACCAAATATAATTATTATTTTTTAACAAACTAAATATGTTTTAAATAATTTAAACGATAATTCGGCAAAACTTTTCTTTAATTCAGAGATATCTATCAAATAAATATAACACTTTTCACAGAAAAACTAGCTCCAGACAGAAATTATAACATACACGCATTCAATAAAACATCAAATCTTAACCGTTCTAGTGCGCAACCCCTTATAACTCCACAATTTTCTGGCAAAGAAGGGTTTCGAGAAGGCGTCCCTATACGACCTTCTCCCACTTTCATCCTAAAACTCTATCATAGGAAAAGTAAGTCCAACATAAAATTTAAACAATTCATTATATTCAGAGATAGATAACCAATATGAAATATTACTCCACAGACAACAAAATAAGCAAACTCCAACTAATCTCAGAGAAAATAGCACCATCCTAATAAAAAAGACAACTTATTAAATTCACAAGTTGAAATTAATTCAATCAGAATAAGTAAAATTAATTATTTCAATTAATTAAAACCCAATTCTAATTTCACCAAACTTACAACAGACATTACAAAAATAAGAGGTATAAGTTTAATACAATTGAAAAAAAACTCATTTACTAAACTCAACTAAAATATTTCAACAACTCAAGTATTCTTAATCTCAACGTACTTAAACCTACCCTAATATTATTTAATTTTTACTTACATTAAATTAACACAACAACTCCTAATCATCTACTTCATTAAACAAATTTAACCACTGATTTAAAAAATTCTAACAAAATACTAAACTTACAAAATAATCTAAAAAAATACAACAACCATACAACCAATAAATCTGATATTAGTGACTGCAGAGTCTCTTTAACGTGGTAGTGACAGAGGCGGCAGTGATAACGACGTGAACAGCAATCGTAACATTCTTCACGGCGGGGACAGCAGCAACAAAATTGACGACGATGTGCAGAGGCAAAAACAGGTGCTCCAGGCGATGGCGACGACGACGACATGCTCCCGGTAGTTGCGACGATGACAGCTTCGACGACGAGAGAGATAAGATGAAAAGAGAGAAGAGAGACAGTGTTCGCAAAAGTGAGAGAAAAGGGTTTTGTGTTTGAATTTAATTACCGTCAGATTTACTGTGAATTTAACCCCAATTTTATCAAAACGACATGTTTCACTAAATTGTGATACCGGCAAAATATACCGACGAAGAATCCAACAGTAAAATTGGCACGGATGAGTTACGTTTTTGCACCAATAATTATCGATGGATTTAGCGATGAAAAAGCTGTTCTGACGGTAATTTTTTTATGACGACAAATTTCTCCTCATTTTTATCAAAAAATCCGACGCTAAATCTGTCAGTACAAGTCGATAGAGCGCTTGCTTTTTTTAGTGTGACTTTAGAACCGATTAATCTATAACAATATATAATGGCAATACATAGGTTTGGTGTCCAAGATTTCTTTCTAGTATTACCTTTTCTAATTAACTTCTCCACTTAATGTCAGTTATTCATCTCTGAAAAAACTCTCATTACTCCACTTGGCCACTAACTTTCACCTGTTATCTTTCACCTCTTACCCATTTTTTCTCTTCTGATTTCATCTCTTATCTATAACAATATATAATGGCAATACATAAGTTTGGTGTCCAAGATTTCTTTCCAGTATTACCCTTTCTAATTAACTTCTCCACTTAATGTCAGTTATTCATCTCTGAAAAAACTCTCATTACTCCACTTGGCCACTAACTTTCACCTGTTATCTTTCACCTCTTACCCATTCTTTCTCTTCTGATTTCATCTCTTATTAATATTATTGAATACCGTAATAGATTTTAAAAATACATTAATCTCATGCCAATATTAGATTTGCTTTTAAACATTCAGATGCTCATAATAATAATAATAATAATAACATTAGTCTAAATCCAAGTAATAGATAGAACGGTGATTATATTAGTGGTATAAATTATCATTTTTTAAAAGCTTTAATTCATACTTAGTAAACTTTTAATTATTTCTAATATACTATGTTACATATATCTATAATACAGTGTATTATGATTATTATTTATTAATCTTTCACTATTATGATTGTTAATTGTTACACTATTAAAAAAACGCTTGCATCGCAGTTCACTTTACAGACATTTATTGGAGATGGTTCCCAGTTATATTTCAAAGAAGAAGGAATAATATGTTTTTGGTAGATAACAACATTAGAGAAATCTCGAGCAGCATGTTTAACTAAGTGAACAATTTTCTCCTTACTCCATGGATCATCTTGGTGGAAGATGTCATTGTTCCTATCCCTCCAAATCCACCAAAAGGCCACTGCAAAGAGAAACTCATTTTTGTTGAGGTTAGAACGAATCCAAGACACAAAATCCAAATTAGAGTCCTCAACGGTCATTCCCAAATTTAAGCTAATCCAAATCTGATGAGCTTTTTGGCAAGTCCTAAAGCAGTGGTTAATATCCTCTAGAGCAAGATAACATCTCTAACAAGAATCAGAAGTAGAAATACCTCTTTGAAACCAGTAACTAGATGTGGAAACTCCGTTGTTGAGGCAAAGCCAGAGCAGACACTTTATCTTCTCCGGTATTCTCAAGCGCCAAAGCCAAAGCCAATTTTCATTATCATTCCAGCCAAATTTCTTCTTCAATAGCCATTCATACCCGCTTTTAGTCGAGTAGGTGAGAGTATTTGAGTTTATCCAAAACCAACCTGTTTTATCTCCTGCCTGCTTGATAGGATCAAAGAGCATCAAATCAAGTTTAACTTCTTCCGGAATCATTGTGCAAAGAATATCCCACCGCCAATGCCCAAGGTGCCAAACATCTTCTAACTTCAAGTGAGAATCAGAAATGTGCACAAAAGGAACCAAAGGAGCTAGCGTTCCACATGGTCGCCAAGCATGATACCAAAAGGATTGAGACATTCTGCCTGTACACCAATCAAAACCATCACAAAGCTTTTCTATTGTCTTATAAATCGCCCGCCAAGTGCTTGAAACATTATTAGAAAAACTGGATGAAAAGCAAGACCTCCCAGTTCTAGGTCACTAGTAAAAGGAATATGAGAAACACCAGACAACATTTCCTTCCTTCTATTAGAGATATTTCTAGAACAAATAGCTTTAGATTTTTCAATGTTAACCTTCATACCTGAAGCTTTACAAAACAACTCCAAGGTGTGCACAACATTCTGAACTTGACTTTTCTTTGCTTTACAAAAAAGGAGGAGGTCATCTGCAAACATCAAGTGAGAAACTCTAGGTCCCCCTCTAGAAACAGCCACACCATCCCAAATACCCTCGTCAACTTGTTTAGAAATGAAGCACGTCAATCTCTCCATGCACAAAACAAATAAATAAGGAGAAATTGGATCTCCTTGCCTGAGCCCTCTGCGAGGTTGGAAGCTGTCCAATCTATTCCCATTCCAAAGGATGGAAAGATTTGAGGCCTGAACATAATTCATTACAAGCCGAATAATTAGAGAAGGAAAGCCAAAAGATTCAAGAGTGTGCTCAAGAAAATTCCAATCAACTCTATCATAAGCCTTTTCTAAATCAATCTTAAAAGCCATAGCTCCTTTTCTAGACTTTGTCCGCTTAAGAAAGTGAAGAACTTCTTGGGCGACAATAATATTATCAGGTGCTCCTCTACCATGAATAAACCCTCCCTGAGTTGGGCTAACAATCTCATCCAAAAATGGTTGTAATCTATTAACCAGCACTTTAGTCACTAGCTTATAAATTACATTACAAAGGCTTATTGGCCGAAAATCCTTCAATCTAGTTGGAGGGTCGCACTTAGGGATAAGAACAATCAAAGTTTCTAACAAAGAATGGCTTAACGTCTCCCCTAAGAATGATTTCTGAACAGTACGCCATACCTCATGACCCACCACATCCCAATATTCCTTGAAGAAAAAAACTTGAAAACCATCCGGCCCAGGAGCTTTGAACGAGCTCATATTATCCAGAGCTTCTTTAACCTCCAACATTGTTACTGGTTTAGACAAATTATCACAAGCATCCTGGCTAAGAGATGGCATAGGAATTTCTCCCATACAATTAACCTCAACAGGCTCAGTAGAACAAAAAATATTTTTGAAGAAATGAACAACCTCCCTTTGCAAAACTTCCAGATCATCAGACCAAGACCCATCACTGACTAGCAACCCATGAACCTTGTTAGATTTTCTTCTAAGGATGGTTTGCATATGGAAAAAGCTAGTATTTCTATCACCATACTGAACCCATTGATCCCTTGACTTATGGTACCAAAGCAATTCTTCCTGGGCCAAAACTATATTATACTCAGCTCTCAATTCTTCCTCTTTGTGCTTCAGAATTAGCTCATCGTCAGCTTCCATTTTCCGTTGAATACGATTCAAATAACCCTCCAATTCCCTCTTTTTAATAAAAATATTGCCGAAGACCGTAGAGTTGAATTCCAACGAAGCTTCTTGGACCCCCAGCAACTTCCTATGGATGCCAAAGTCTGTACTATTCCAAGATTTCTGAACAATGGCCTTGTAATCAGGATGTGTTGCCCATGCCTCTTGGAATCTAAAAGGCCAATTTTCTTTCTTGATAGGAACTCCTTGACATCGGATAAGTAGGGGACAATAATCAGAGTGGGAACGACTGAGAACTTCAACAAAAGCTTCTGGAAAAAGAAGGCGCCATTCTGTAGTACAGCAAGCTCTATCCAATCTCTTTGCAATTTCTTTGTTTCCTTGAATTTTACGGAACCAAGTAAACCGTCTTCCAGAGGTTGTTAGATCAAAAAGACCACAAGAATCTAGAGTACTTGCAAAGATACTACTGCGATTTGAATAAAAATTACCCCCCTTCACCTCATGAACACTCAAAATATCATTAAAATCCCCAACCACCACCCACGGGTCCTGAATGCACAAACCAATATCAAGCAGATGACTCCATAATTCTACTCTATTAGTGGCTTGAGGGTTGCCATAAACCGCACTGCAGATCCATCTTCGCCCACCACCATCAATTTCCAAAGTTACACATTGATTCATAGCCCAAAGAATTTTACAAGAAAATTTTAAATTAATAGAGAGGAACCAAATTCCTCCCTTGTGCCCAACAGCATCTACAATTCCTACAGAATAATAGCCTAATCTCCCCCAAAATTCTTTCATAGTTTCAAACCCAATATGAGTTTCCACCAAAATAAAAAAAGTTGGGTGAAATTTTCGTACCAACTCCTTACAGTGCACCCGAGACATCTTATTTGACGCCCCCTAACATTCCAACTAATAATATTTAAATGGTCACAATCCATAAAAAATAAATTAAATAATTGGAATGTTTAATCATTCTACCTCATGTTGATGGACCTCTGTCTCCAAGTGTCTCTTTGTGGACTTGCACCGCAGAACCATCATTCTTCTGTTGAGGTTGGGTCTCCAAGTTTGTTGTTGCACTAACTTTATCAAGTTCTTTTTGTACTCGAGAATCCATTGACAATGCTTCAGTAGGTGAGTTTTGAAGCGAAATAGGACGCTGTCTTTTGTGCCTTGCTTTAAAAAAGAGAGTACTCTGATCCTTGAAAGCCACCTGAGTTGTTCCCAAAGAGCCAAGCATGGATGGAGGATCTTTCTTTTCCTTAGGCCCCACCTTTGCATTTGATAAGGGCTTCACCTTTGCATTTGATGAGGATCCAGCATGCATGTTATTAGACTCAAAAGAAAATTTCTTACTCACCAAATTGGAGCATATTGCTACATTGGCTTTTTTTGGCACCACATTGTGGCCTTTACCCACTTTTTCCTTGCCTTTTCTACTAACTGTAACCCATTCACCCTCTTTTGCACGAGTATCCCTTTCCATACGTGAGTCTTGCAAATTATCATGCACAAGATCTGCTGCACCATGCTTCTCCATAATTGGAATTGATTCGGCATTAATTCCAAATTCAAAAGATAAATTTTGATTTTTTACTGGGATTTGACTACCTTCCACCGTTTTCTCGTTGTTATCTACAGGAAAAAGTGACGGCAAATTTTTCTCCTTCACCGTGCTTTTCTTCCCAATGCCATTGTTGTTCTCTTTCACACATTCTCTTGTGACATGCCCAAAGCAGCTACATTTTTCACAAATTAAATTCAAGTGCTCATATTCTATGTCATACATATGACCATCAACTTGAATTTTTTTTTATAACTGGAAGTCCCAAGTTAATTTGCACACATGCTCTTGCATACTTTCCCCTCTCTGCAGACTTGGTGGCTAAGTCGATGCGGATCGGTTTGCCAACAGCTGACGCAATCATTTTCATGGCTCTCTCTTGATAATAGTTAATGTTTAAACCTGTGATTCTTATCCAAACCATGGTAGACCCAAAAGTGTTTTCACAAGGTCTGAATGAAGAACTCCAAGGTTTAACCGCAACATAGCTTCCAGTAATCATCCACGGTCCTCCAAGGAGAATTTTCTCTCTATCCTCCAAGAGATCAAATTTGACTAAGAAATAGCCAAAACCGACATCTAGTACCTCATATCCTCCTTTGGTTCTCCAGACGCCTTTAAGCCTGTGCGTGATCGCTGTATAGCTAAAATTTTTTCCAAGAACTTTGATAACGATGGTATCTTTGTAGGGCTCTGTCAATATCTCTTTTGCTTCCTCAGTGAACGTCACAGTTGGTATCTCCGAATCACCTTGCTTACCAACTACGGTAGTCATCTTATCCCCATCAAGAGAATCAGCAACCTCCAAAGCTCTCCTTGCTGAGGCACCAACAACTTTATCTCTGAACGATATCCGCTGACTTTGAGTCTTGTTACCATCTCCTTTAATCCCTCCTTTTCACCTGATGCATGCCCCCTCCGCTCTCCCCCTTATTGCTTCCGCCGACATGGCCGGCTGCCTCGCTATGTGCCACCCTCGAAGACTCTCCCCCGCTCTCCCCACTCTCCATCTCTCTCGTACTAGGGTTTTCTAAGAGAATATTTTTATATTAAATCATTTATATTACTCGTCTTGAGCAACTTATCTTTTTTTCTTAACTTGTAGTTTGAGGATATAAAAGAAACATATAACAATAAAACAATATCATATTTATTATTAAAACCTTAATAGATTTATAAAATTATATTTAATAAATTATAACAATCTCCATTTTTTAATTCTCTATTTTAATTATAAAGAAGATTCTTACTAAGAAAAATTTTAATATTTATGTGTTATTCTTTAATCTCATGTAATTTTATGATGGTATTATTTTTTATTAAGTTTTCTATTTTAATTGTTTGATTACCATATATATATGTGTTAATTGATTACAATAGTAGTAAGTCATATAATAAACCTGTTTAAGATTATGAATTTATAAATTTTTATTTAAAAATTGTATATTTATTATAAAAAACTTAATGCATTTAGAAAA
>NC_029789.2:134757629-134761173 GCF_000816755.2 Arachis ipaensis
TAGTCCTATTGTATAATTGACAACTTTAATTTCTATCATAATAACTATTTTTTTTACTATTTTTTATTTATTATTTTTTTATTTTTGTCATAATAACTATTTTTTATTCTAATAATAATTGTTTCATATAGAGAAGTGCATCCTGAATTGAAAATAGAAGTAAGAAAAATTGAAAAAAAAAAGGTAAAACAAATTAAAAGGTAAATTAATAGAGTAAAAGAATTGAAGAATAAGTTACATATGATTTTTTTATAGCTGATATTGAAATAGAGATGAAAATGAGATAGAGAAGATGAGTTATTGTGTTGGAAGTGGTTTCTTTATGTAACGTAACGGAGAAGTTCTATCATGAAAGATAATATTAAAACATAAATTTGGACACTAAAATTTTGAAGTGAGTTATACTCTGCAAAGTACAAACTATGTGCAATCACTCTCCTTACAATAGTAGTTGTGGTTATTTAATACCTAATAAATTTAGATTCAATTTTTTTTCCACAAAGTTGAATTGAAATAGTGCTATTGTACCATTGACAATTTTAATTTTTTTTATAATAACTATTTTTTTTCTACTATAAAGTTACAGGTTAAATATTTTTTAATTTAATTTATACTGTAATAGTAATATTTTATTTCATTGGTTACCCGATAAATTAAAAGAGATATAAGAGTTTGATATCCAATTATTTTTTTCATTTTACTCCTATCACTGTAACCTAAAACAATCGATACAATTATCATTATTTCTACTATCATAAGAGCAGTCCAAAATAACCCATATGTAGTTATCATTATTTCTACTATCATAAGAGCAGTTTGTTAGTACTATCTCATATATATTGTTCCGTACTCTTTTATTATATTATTATCGTTATTTATTTTTCATTTTTATTATCACTCTTTTCTGATTTTTTTTTTTCTATTTATATTGATATGGACGTTTATTATAAAAATAAAATTTTCAAAACCAATAAAAGGTAAAAGTATATCTTAGTTGGGATGTATTATTATTTAATGCTAAACTAATATATAAAATACTATTAAGATATATTGTGATACATATATACAATAAATTATAGGAAGAAGGATTCTAACCGGTATAGAGTATATAAAAGGATGATCAATTCATTGTATTAATGAGACCAATAAACAATAAATTAAGTATTACTATATTAACGACAGTGACATTGTATTGATGATATGTATTTTTATTTTAATATTAATAATTAAACGTGATATTAAATTACTCAAAATTTATTCTATTGGTTCGAGAGATACAGTTAAAGCAAACAAAACTCATCATGAAGATAATAAAAAGAGAAATATTGGATCAAAAGAATAAAAAGTAATGAAATAAATTTTTATTATATAATAATAATACTATCTATTTAGACGTATATACTAATTATGTTAAAAATTTAACTTTTTTTTTCAGCCATAAACTCAGAAGAACACAACTAGCTCATTTTGGTGACAAATAATAATATAAATTTTTAATAAATAAGATGTAATGTCATTTAATTTACATGTTGTCATATATAAACTAAGACTAATGTCATTTTTTTTTGTCTTTTCAAAAAATTCAGTGCAAAACAAGATATCTCAATTCTACGGATTTTAATTGAATTAATTGAATTTGTCTTTGTAATAAGGAATCAATTTAATTGAATAATCTTAAATCGTTTATATAATTATTTTTATGGTAAAAAAATGTGACAAATTTTCAAGACTCAAGAAATTATTAATAAGGAGATGTATGATGAATTACAAAATTTTTTGTTCAGATACACAATTTTTATATTCTCCTATTTTGTTTATTAATTATTCTTATAATTTTATATTCAAAAACAAAAAAGACAAGCATTCTTATTTCTTTTATTTTTTCACTTGCTTCTTTTGTTTTTTCACTATTGATAGGAAAATGAATCTCTTCAGATCCAAATTCATATTTTGGCCTACCACTTAAAAAAAATGAAGACAAATATAAATATCCATGATATTTAAGCAAAATTATCTTTTGTAAATAACTAACATGTATTTTGATTTATATATACTCTTTTTGAATCAGGATAATATTATTATCATTATTTTTTTAACTATATTTTTTTTTGATAATATATATATCTCTTTATTTGGTGCTTTTATAATTTAACATTTTAAAAGTTTTTTATAGTAATTTTAAGGTAAAAAAATATGATATAAATAAGGTCACGTCAATATTAAAATAATGACAAAAATATTTATCTAATAAATTTAAAAAATAAATAATATATTAATAAAAAAATTAATTTCTTAAAAAATAATAGAAAAGCGGCTGAGCCGTTGAGCCGCTAGTGTTATTAATACAAATAGAGAATAAGAGAAAGGAAGAAGAATACATAGATGTAGATATCCGTGAGTTCATGAAGCAAATGATATGAGCAATCAAAGTAAAAGGTACAGGTGCCCAGTAATATATGGTATCTTCATGTAATGTATGCTTGTTGTGGCTGGTGTTTCATGAAATTGTGTTGGTTTGTAATGTTAGGTGGTACAAAATTTTTGAAAAATTACCTCCATTGTCAAAGTATATTTTACTAGAGTTACGCAAAGTCTCACCTGAATTAGATTGTATCAAACCTATTACATGTTGCAACAACAACTAAACCACTTCACATAGGTAGATTTCAAAATCTATGCTGAGAGCAGTCTTCGAAGATGAATTTATTTTTTGACTTTTAGATTTGTCAACACAGTATTCTTAGCATATGAAAATTGCGATTGTTGCTCTTACTCTTCTTTAGCTTTTCGATGTTGTCCTTCCATACCTGCCAGAAGGAGAGAGTTTTCATCTCTAGAAATCATCCTAGATGATGAACTTCTTGCCCATGCTTTCATTGATTTGGAGCAAAAGAATAAGCAATGGCTAGTGGTTTCGGGAATGAGGTTGTAGCGACGGGAAATGGCGAGGATGCACCAGTGGAGATTTTGAAGGACCGGTAATTTGTCATGCAAGCATCGTTAGAAGAAGAATTTGATTTTGGAGATTAGAGACAATTTTTTTTTGGATTCCGCTAGGGAGACAATGGACTATTTGTACAATGTGTACAATTACAAAATGAACATCTTCATACTATCTAGAATAACAAGTACTAGAAATAATAAACATTTTTCTAAAAGCTTAAACTGATTTTGGGGTTCACCAAGGATCAAATTTTTGACCTTTCGAATCTAGAGTTCTAATACCATGTTATGATACCACTCATCCCAAAAGTTTCAACTGATGGAAAAAGGTAACACTAATGGTTATATTTTTAATACTCCTTAAACCTCTATTGTACACATTATACAAATATTCCATTAGCTTCTCATACTTTCCCTTTTTTAAAATACCGTCCAAGTTTGTTTGTGTTGCAGTAATTCTGAGCAGAGTTCAATTAGAGAATGGTAAAAATTTTAAAGAATGAAATAGAAGTATATTATTTAAAAATAAATTAAAATTTTAAAATTTAAAATAAATAAATAATTTTTAAAAATTATTTCTATTTATTTACCGATAAAATAG
>NC_029789.2:134761356-134763616 GCF_000816755.2 Arachis ipaensis
TTTTTTATAGTAATTTTAAGGTAAAAAAATATGATATAAATAAAGTCACGTCAATATTAAAATAATGACAAAAATATTTATCTAATAAATTTAAAAAATAAATAATATATTAATAAAAAAATTAATTTCTTAAAAAATAATAGAAAAGCGGCTGAGCCGTTGAGCCGCTAGTGTTATTAATACAAATAGAGAATAAGAGAAAGGAAGAAGAATACATAGATGTAGATATCCGTGAGTTCATGAAGCAAATGATATGAGCAATCAAAGTAAAAGGTACAGGTGCCCAGTAATATATGGTATCTTCATGTAATGTATGCTTGTTGTGGCTGGTGTTTCATGAAATTGTGTTGGTTTGTAATGTTAGGTGGTACAAAATTTTTGAAAAATTACCTCCATTGTCAAAGTATATTTTACTAGAGTTACGCAAAGTCTCACCTGAATTAGATTGTATCAAACCTATTACATGTTGCAACAACAACTAAACCACTTCACATAGGTAGATTTCAAAATCTATGCTGAGAGCAGTCTTCGAAGATGAATTTATTTTTTGACTTTTAGATTTGTCAACACAGTATTCTTAGCATATGAAAATTGCGATTGTTGCTCTTACTCTTCTTTAGCTTTTCGATGTTGTCCTTCCATACCTGCCAGAAGGAGAGAGTTTTCATCTCTAGAAATCATCCTAGATGATGAACTTCTTGCCCATGCTTTCATTGATTTGGAGCAAAAGAATAAGCAATGGCTAGTGGTTTCGGGAATGAGGTTGTAGCGACGGGAAATGGCGAGGATGCACCAGTGGAGATTTTGAAGGACCGGTAATTTGTCATGCAAGCATCGTTAGAAGAAGAATTTGATTTTGGAGATTAGAGACAATTTTTTTTTGGATTCCGCTAGGGAGACAATGGACTATTTGTACAATGTGTACAATTACAAAATGAACATCTTCATACTATCTAGAATAACAAGTACTAGAAATAATAAACATTTTTCTAAAAGCTTAAACTGATTTTGGGGTTCACCAAGGATCAAATTTTTGACCTTTCGAATCTAGAGTTCTAATACCATGTTATGATACCACTCATCCCAAAAGTTTCAACTGATGGAAAAAGGTAACACTAATGGTTATATTTTTAATACTCCTTAAACCTCTATTGTACACATTATACAAATATTCCATTAGCTTCTCATACTTTCCCTTTTTTAAAATACCGTCCAAGTTTGTTTGTGTTGCAGTAATTCTGAGCAGAGTTCAATTAGAGAATGGTAAAAATTTTAAAGAATGAAATAGAAGTATATTATTTAAAAATAAATTAAAATTTTAAAATTTAAAATAAATAAATAATTTTTAAAAATTATTTCTATTTATTTTCTAAAGAATAATATCATTTTTTTTTTCGAAGTTAATACTTTTATTGCAATCAAATAGTTCAATTATAATATCTACTGCACACAATCAGGATAAACATATATAGAAATAAAAAATTTGGAAAAATTTCTAAAAAGAACAATACCAAGCTATAGCATTAGGGATTCAAAACAAAAAGGTCAAGCTATTCCTTCCTCTTCATTTCGATTGTTATGCCTCCCAAGTCGCCCAAATTCTTCCGCTAATGTCAGAGCTTGGGATAGAATTTTCCCAACCTCAACTTTGTAATTTTAAAAAATGAGAGAGTTCTTGAACAACTAGATTTGTCATAGCAGGTAACTTACTTGACTGAGTTTTTCTTTTGAATCTCCTCTTCTTCTCACCGCTTCCATCAACTGACACCACCATTCTCATGGTTCCATAGTCAGATCTCTAGGAATCACACTTGTTACTGGTGATTTATTCCAAACTTGTGCAACTCTCTTACAGAAGATCAGGACTTGGAGATGCATTTCCAACAGTGAAAAACATCGCGGGTACAAATTGGGGATATGAGGTATTCTCTTATGAAGAATCGTTTTCATCGCTACCTCTTCATGAGCAAATTTTCATAAAAAGGCATTGATTTTTGGTTAACATCGAACCTCCCAGATGCATTTCTAACAGTGAAAAACATCGCGGGTACAAATTGGGGATATGAGGTATTCTCTTATGAAGAATCGTTTTCATCGCTACCTCTTCATGAGCAAATTTTCATAAAAAGGCATTGATTTTTGGTTAACATCGAACCTCCCAGATGCTCCTCCATAGTTGTCTACTTTAAAATCTGATGTAAAGAATAATATCATTATTTGTTTGTAAATAATAAATATCATATCGGATACTTGTATTTAT
>NC_029789.2:134763679-134764964 GCF_000816755.2 Arachis ipaensis
TTATAAATAATAAAATTATATTTTAAAATTAGTTTTAATAAGTTATTTTAAAAATTAATTTTTTTATCAAATTGGACTAAAAATGTCCAATTACCAATGAGAAAATTACAACATGAAATAAAACAAAGATTACAATGCTTGACATGTCTCAATTGCATGTTACAAACATGTGAACCACTCGTTGATAATGACAACAACAAGGTTTTTAAGGGAAGCTACTGCATGAAGTTCTTCTTGTCAAAACAAAGCTTGATCAACAAACACCTTCAAAGAGAAAATTAAATTTGGTGGTGTTTTTGGATGCTGTCACATTTGGATGTCTAGAAATTGAAAAGTCTTTGACTGGCGATCTATGTCATCAACTCACATTCTCATGAATCTTCGGTGTCAAATTTTCTTCCTCTCTCTTAACTCTATGTAATTTTATTTTGTCTACCTCTAATAGTATACTTGAGATTTTCTATTTTTTTTTTCACATGTTTATGCTTATTGTCCTGTTAGACCTATTTATAATTTTATTTTACTCGTCAATAAAGTTTGATGTATTTTTGAAAAAAAATGCAAATCAATTTATTTATAATGTACATTTTGTTTTTCATAATGAGTATGAAAATTTTAGGTTTGGAGTAGTATGATCTCTATTCAAATGTAATAGTGTTGAGTTGTCATTTCTCATAGAGAAGAGAGATTATTATAGAGCAAATGGAATTAAAAAAATAATCAATTTTAGAATAAGTAATAAGAGAAAATAAATAAATAAAAATATTATTAGAAATACTAATTTTAAGGAATAGTTTTATAAATTCATTCTTAATTTTTATAACTTTAATACATTCTAATAATATTTTAAACTAAATAAAAATTTTAAAATCAACACTCATTTAAAAACAGAATACGACTTCTGTTACATAATTTACGATTACAAGTACTTGATCAAGAGAATTGAGAGTGCTTGTAAGATGAAAACCACATCTTATTACATGAACAAGACAAAAACACTTGACTAATACTTTCGGTACTTTTTATCCTTTAAGGATTTAATAATTAAGCCATTTACTTTATCGAGAAAAGAAAATTCTTCCGGTTATGGTTTTCTTTTAGCAATAAAAAACACACAAATTTAAATATAAATTAATATAGTCTAGACCGGCCAATATTAAAATTTAATTTGATGGTCAAGCCTATCATTATGGAATAAGACTTGCTACCAAGAAAATAAGAGAGAAAAGTCTAATGGCATATCACAATTAGATTGTGGGTCAACTCGGGTATGACATATAGGTTG
>NC_029789.2:134765253-134777470 GCF_000816755.2 Arachis ipaensis
TAATAATAATAATAGCAATATAGCAATGTTTGGGAACATTATCTTTGTACAACTACTGTACGTTCAAGGTTTAGATAATTCTTATGTTTATTTATGTTTAAAACATTTTTATATCATGGATACAAATATGAAAAATTTTTAAATAACATTCAACACAAAAAAACAAAAAGCAGGTGAGAAATTTGGATGTATAGGTTTGTTGTCATCATTGGCAATGGGGTGGCATCGATCGGCATGAAAGGCAAGTTGTCCTTCAATGTGGCTGGCCACATGCTGCATATAAAGTAATAAACCTACCTTTCTGATTTGATATATTATTTTTCACTTCATTTTAAAATAATTATTATTTTGTTTTTTATATTTTTCTACCTTTTATTAATTTTTTATGTATTAAAAAAAATAAAACGAAAGAAAATAATATTTCTAGTTCAGATTGGTAGTAAACAAATAAATAAATAAGAGAATGAAACTCATTATTATAGTCACTCATTCGGTGAAATATCTGAATATATTTTTAATTTGCTATTTAGTATTATGTTTTAAAGAAAATCTTAATATTTTTTAAAACAATAAACTTTACATTTTTGTTCTTTCTTTCAATAAAAACTTAGTACCAATTTAAAAATTAAAAAATTCTACTTACGCATAAAAAAAAAAGAATTTAAATTTTTTAAAATAAAGAATCAGCAACATGATAAAATAAGGAGTTAATTGAATATTTTTAAACAAATAAAAAGTATAAAAATTATAGATATAGATATAGATTGAAATATTTAATTTTTTATATTTTATTATTTATCTCATTTTCATATAAAACGAATTTGTTATATACATATTTCATTCTTAAAAAAGATAAGATTAAAAAAAAAAAAACAGTGTATTTAGTTTGTGATGAGATAAGATATTATGATCATTGTAAATATATTTCGCCTATGATAAAGAGAAGATACATGTATAACTATCTCATTTACGATGAAGATGGAATACATGCAAAAATAACCTATATATATTCGTCTGTAGACGAGTTCATTTGTTAATTTTTTAAGTTCTTTTAACATTTTTTTAGAAAAATTCTGTTTTTTCTACTTTTCTCGTTAGATTTTAGATCATTGAACATTCAACCGATTGAATGCGACTACACATTGCTAACGTTCGCCTGTAACTGAATTAATTGATTATTTCAATATTATTAATAGTATATTAATTTTGTTAATTAGTTTAAGTTAGATAATAATGATTTTAAAAAATATAATTGTTAGAAAGTATGTAGTAATAATTTTATTCTAATTAATTTAAATTAGTTAGACTTTTTGTGACATGATAAAATATTATTGAAGAAAATTGAAAAAATAATATTGGTGTTATAATGACATACATAAACTCTTTGTAAAGCTGAAAATTCTTAATTATTCTATATCACATATATGTACATATGACCATTGAATTTTTGATGAGGAGACGAGATACTTATTTAAAAAAAGTGAGTTATTTAGATAAAGGTATCTAAATTTTTTTTTAAATATATTTTGTAGTAATTAAAATTTAATACATATAATCAATTAAATTGTATTATTTTTGTCAAAATTAAGTCAGACAAATTAATTTGATCAAAAAAATAATGAATCAAATCTTGAATTAGTCTAAATTAATATTATAGAAAATGACTAAAATACTCATATATAACGCTATGACGACAGAGAATTAAAGAACTAGAATTTAGGATTCTCAAAATTAACACATATAATAGGAGTATTTTAGTCATTTTCTATAATAAAGGTATTGTAGTTATTTTCTATAAAAATAATATTAATTTAGGGCGGTTCAAGATTTGATTCACTATTTTTTTCAGTCAAATTAATTTATCTGGCCTCATTTTAACAAAAATAATACGATTTAATCAATTATATGTATTAAATTTTAATTACTAAAAAATATTTTTAAAAAAAGACGTTTAGACGTTTTAAACGTCTTTATCCGAGTGACCCCTTAAAAAAATAGTGTTAATCACAATTGAATTTTTAATTTTTAGAAAAGGTGTATCTAAGACGATCACTCTCCAAATGATTGAAATATCATCACTCCGAAATCCATATTATTATTTATTACTGCTATTGAAATTCATGATCACTCCATAATTAAATAATTAATTAAAATAAAAAAAGTATATAATATTAATATCCGCATTTTTCCACTTGAAGACATTCGGAAACTGCTTCAGTTTCAGTTATCGAATTTACCATTCAGCTCTTCCCACTTTTTGTGGTCTTTGTTTCTCTCTCTCTTTCTCTCTCTCTCTCTGTTCTTCTTCTAGTAATACAATCCCCTTCAAAATCCGTCAAATCTTCTTCCTTTATTCCATTCTTCAATTCCATTTCCCAATTGGGTACTCTTTCATTTCCCTTTCTCTTACCCCACCTTGTTTTCTGGTCTCTTATTGTAAAAAACTATGAATGAGTAGGTAATGCATAGCAACAAGATCACACTTTTTGACAACTACAAAGAAGAAGAACAAGAAGGAAAAAAAAGTTTCCTTTTTTATTTTTGTGGCATTAAGAGCAGAGTGATTTGGTGGTTGCAATGAGTAGAAAGAAAAGGGGACTTTTGTTCAACATAGAAGAAGTTGCAGTGGACTTCTTCTTCAACCATCTCTTGAAGGAGAAGCCATCAATTCCATTCTTCATTCCTCTGGTTTTGGTTGCTTGGGCTATTGAGAAATGGATGTTCTCTTTCTCCACCTGGGTTCCCATTCTTCTTGTTGTGTGGATAGCTATACAGGTAGATATTCAGTGATGATTGGTAACTTTTTTATTTTTATTTTTATTTTCTCATTTTAAAATCTGTATTCAATACATGAATTGAATTTGAAGCAACAAAATGTTCCCCAATTTGGTGGTCTTCCAATCATTGTCCTTAGTTTCCCCTCTTTTTGTCTTACTTTATCCATCTGGCATTTACTAAAATATTTGTGCACAATTTTTAGTACTACAAACTATCTTGCCTGATCACTTTAATTGTTGTTGTCAAATTTCATGAAATTGAGGTCATTTCAGATTCAATTTTTAACTAATTATATTTCTGATTATGGTGATACCTAAGTTTTTAGTATAAACTGTTAAGATATGCACCGTTGACCTTTTTTGATTAGTTGACATTGGAGCATAGTTACATAGAACGCAATCCATTTGTATATAGTATGCCACATTTAAAATATTTTTTGAGGGAAATATATTATGGGGCTTTGGTATGCAGGTGAATTGTGAATTGGTCACTTAACGGGTGAATTCATGTAACTATGCATCGAAACACTTATGTGTAATGTAATAGAAGAAAATAGACAAAATCAATGGTGGTTGAGCCTGAGCTTAATGATATTTTTCCTAGTGTATGATATAAGCAGTTAATGTGAGATTTTGCTGTTCCATTTTTAGTATGGTAGGTATCAACGGAAACTACTTGTTGAGGACTTGGATAAGAAATGGCAACGAATCATACTGAACACATCGGTACCTTTCCCTTCTCCTTTTCATCATTTCACATTCCCAAAGTGCTTTATGAAGTTGACTTCAGCTTCCTGTTCTTATAGCCGATCACTCCGTTGGAGCATTGCGAGTGGCTGAATAAGCTCTTGACTGAAATCTGGTCCAGCCATTATAACCCAAAGCTTTCAATAAGGTTATCGGCGATAGTTGAGGTGAAATATCAGTGCCGTTTCCTAGTACATTTATGTTACTGTCAACATTAAAGTATAGTAGTTATTATGGTTAAAGTAGTTTGTTTAGATTCTACATATTGTTATCTTCTACATTTTGGAATACTCTCTATGTTTTCAATAAAAAGGGTAACTTAGATTGGAAGTCTGTAACACAAACAGATTTCTGTTTTTGTAATTTGTTTTTTCCTTTAGCTCTTATGGTGATTAAGAAAACATTGAAAGAGTCGATAAGTTTCTTGTTGGCAATTCTTATTCATTCTACACTCTGCAAGATTTCTACATTCTGTGCAACACACTCTTCAGACATGCACTAACACCCCACCCCCCGCAGGAATTGTTATGTATTTTCTAATTTGATTTTCTTGCTTTTATCTTTATGTCTCTAGAAACGTTTAAAGCTCCGGAAGCCAAGACTTATAGTAAGAAACACTCTTTTCCTTCAATCATAGATGCTGGAAATTTCATAGGTGCATGCTGAACTAGGGAAATCATTCTGTAGGAAAGAGTCGAGCTGCAGGAGTTTTCATTGGGTTCATGCCCTCCTAGTGTGGGTCTTCAAGGGATGCGATGGTCAACTATCGGTGATCAGGTTTTACTTCCTTCACATTTCAATATTATAACCTGAAAAACAGTAGTTTTAGATATTTTATTAAGAATATTTCACATGATTAGGTTTTGATTCAGACACAAATGAAATGAGCATTTTCTTGGTATTTAACAGCGAGTCCTACAACTGGGTTTGGATTGGGACACAAATGAAATGAGCATTTTGATGCTTGCGAAGCTTGCAAAGCCATTGATCGGAACTGCTCGGATTGTGATTAATAGTCTTCATATCAAGGGTGATGTATGTAAAAGCAATGTCCGCATTTTGAATTTTGAAGAAGCAAATTTAGAGAAAAAGAAAACATTTGGATATGTTATCTTTACTTCTAGGGCTATGAACTGATTTTCATGCATTAATTAAAAACATGGTTTGGTGCTTTATCTTTTTGTTATTAAGATTCATATTTCATTTTGCAGCTTCTATTTACACCAATCCTGGATGGAAAAGCACTTTTGTATTCATTTGTATCAACTCCTGAGGTGAGAATAGGAATCGCCTTTGGAAGCGGTGGAAGCCAGTCACTTCCTGCCACTGAATGGCCCGGTGTTTCTTCTTGGCTGGTGTGTTTCTACTACGTTTGATTTAATATAATTGTTGTAAGAAAAATAATAAATTTCGAGTTGTGCTGTTTTCCATAAAAGACTTCTATTTGCGGTGCTGTTGTAGAAAGAATATGAACTTCGGTTTTGATGCAACTCTTAGAAATTGTAATGCATTGTGGATTATGAAGCTGATTCTATGTAAACGGATATCAGCTTGATGCCTTTCTTGTAATCATGCTTATTTTGAATTTATTTTTTTGTAGGAAAAGCTTTTTACTGACACCTTGGTTAAGACCATGGTGGAACCTCGGCGCCGCTGTTTTACTTTGCCTGCTGTTGATTTGAGGAAGAAGGCTGTTGGTGGCATTATATATATTAGAGTGATTTCGGCTAGTAAACTTTCAAGGAGTTGCTTCAAGGGGGGATCTAGGAGGCCTCAAAATGGTACAACCAATAGTTTCTCGGTGGACAGTTTTGATGACAAGGACCTACAAACATTTGTCGAGGTAGAAGTTGGGGACTTAATCAGGAGAACAGATGTTAGACTTGGATCAACCCCTCGATGGGATGCACCATTTAATATGGTTTTACATGATAACGCTGGAAACCTTCGTTTCAATCTTTATGAGTCTCATCCCAACAATATCAAGTGTGACTACCTAGCAAGTTGTGAAATCAAGGTACCAAAATAATTACCATGTCAGGTCAAATAGTAGTTACATTTCTTTAGTCTTTATTATGTTTTGGAAACTACTTCAACTTTTATACAGTCCTTACTATGGTAAGTTTTTGAGCAGATGAGGCATGTTGAAGATGATTCAACAATATTCTGGGCAATAGGACCCGATTCTGGGGTCATAGCAAAGCAAGCACAATTTTGTGGAGATGAAGTTGAAATGATGGTCCCATTTGAGGGGGCTAACCCCGGGGAGGTACAGTGTTTATGACCATTCTATAATTAGTTCCTCCTGCTTTATGATTTAGACACTTTGGTTGCATTATGGCCACGCGGGAAACAATTTTCTCATGTGAAATTTGTACACGAACTGGACATATTTTCAATGTTGATAACATTTCTTTGTAAATAACATTATATCGATATTAATCATTTAAAATTGATTATGGAGTTTCATAGTGATAGCCTTTGTTGTGTTATGCTTCTAGCTTCATCTGTTTGTGGTCCGGGCTTAGTTTATTATATCAATTTTAATTGGTCTTAATGAATGCTATAACCTTTTAATATACAAAATGATTATTTTTCTATTTTTGACTGATTTTTAGTAATACCTCCTAGAAAAATGCTCTTTAGGCCAGATTTTGTGATGGATAATTGATTTAGCTTTTTGAATGAAAATAAAATATTGTTGAATGGCATATTCATTTACCTCCTTTCTTCAATTTTCAGTTGAAGGTCAGCATTGTAGTAAAAGAGTGGCAATATTCTGATGGTACGCATAGCTTGAACAGTCTCCGGTCGAGTTCTCAGTCATCAGTTAGTGGATCATCAAATATTCAGTTAAGAACTGGAAGGAAACTTAACATAACTGTTATGGAAGGAAAGGATCTCGCTGCAAAAGATAAATCTGGAAAGTTTGATCCATATGTCAAACTTCAGTATGGTAAGGTGAGTGGTGTTGTGTCTCCAAGGCACTTCTCTCTCATTAACATGATTAACTGAGGTTGTAATGATTACGCCATATATAATTTTGTTGTTAATCTTCCAGACTGTCCTGAAAACAAAGACTGCCCATGGTTCGAATCCTGTATGGAACCAGACGTTTGAATTCGATGAGGTTAGTGGCGGTGACTACTTAAAAGTAAAAGGCTTCAGTGAAGAAATTTTCGGAGACGAAAACATTGGTAGTGCAAATGTAAATTTGGAAGGGCTGGTAGATGGAACAGTCAGGGATGTATGGATACCTCTAGAAAGAGTGCGTTCTGGAGAATTAAGACTTCAAATACAAGCAGTCAGGCTCGACGACCAAGAAGGATCAAATTCAAGGGTGTGTTTTATCAGTAAAAAAATTAGTGATGCTTTTAGTAAATTATACAAATCAGAAGAAAAGATATGCAAACAGCTGAGATTCTATTTGTATATTATCTCTTAATCACTTAATTCTAACATGCTTTGCTACATTGAAAATGGCCAGGGATCAGCTCCAGGCCCGGCCAATGGTTGGATAGAACTTGTTCTAATTGAGGGAAGGGATCTTGTTGCCGCTGATCTACGAGGCACAAGCGATCCATTTGTGAGGGTGCAATATGGAAACATAAAGAAAAAGACGAAGGTTGGAACACTTTTTCCTTGGTTTCTTTTCATGAAAGTGATTTTCCTTAGGCATTACAGTTTTATCTGGATTATGATACAAATATTAAGGCAAATTACACTGACTTGCCCCACAGTTAAGCGTTATTAGTAAAAATGACATTCCTTCGTTTGTAAAAGTATACACTAATCTTTTGAAATTTAGGTTATATAACACTTGACACCCTTGTATTCTGTAAAATGTGACATTAACCTCCATTATAGACATATTGACCTCCCCTCGAACTCGAAGGAGGGTAGTGTAAGCATGATAAATCAAGGGGAATTGTGTGTAACATCACCTAAATATTAAAGGTATCCATGGCATGGTGGATTCTTACTAACTTCTATAACTTTTCAGTTTGCCGTATCTCTCTTATCTTTCATTTCGTTTAATCCTTTTGGGGTAACTTGCTCCTCAATTATGTATTGCTTTATTTTGCAAGGGTAGATTGCACTTTTTTTTGTCTTGTAATTTCATATTTTCATTGTGGTGTAGGTTATATACAAAACTCTTAACCCTCAGTGGAACCAGACCTTAGAGTTCCTCGATGATGGTAGTCCCCTTGTACTCTATGTGAAGGACCACAATGCATTGTTGGCCGCATCAAGCATAGGTGAATGTGTCGTCGAATATCAAAGGCTGCCTCCAAATGAAACGGCCGACAAGTGGATACCCCTCCAAGGTGTGAAAAGGGGAGAGATTCACATCCAAATTACTAGAAAAGTTCCGGAGTTGCAAAAGAGAAATAGTATAGATTCTGAACCTTCCTTGAGCAAATTACACCAAATTCCGAACCAGGTGAGATCTTGCAAATCTAGAAATTTCTCTTCTAAGTTGCTAACTAGATGGAGAAGCATGGGTAGATAAAGCATATTAATTATATTTTTTATAGATATAATAATAGAAATAATTAAGAGAGAAATGAAAATTTAGTGAAAGCAAATTATCTTTTACAATAAAATAAAAGCTTACTGACATAAAGGAAAGAAAAGGTATGTAACTATGATGACCCAAAGCCGAGTTATAGATTCAAATATTACAAATTTGGTAATATAAAGTTAGAAAAATGTATATAACTGTTATGGCCAAAGCCCCATTATAAATTTGAATAATTACATGGAATGGCTTTTGTGATGTTTCCACAATAATGTAGATTTATAGATGGTTAGCGTATATACTCTCTTGTCTCCGCACCGATGTAATGCCCCACAAAACTTGCACACACTTGTTGCCCTTCCTAGATTCCAGGCTTCACTAATATAATTTGCCAATAGGTGCATATATACATCCAAACATAAAATTATTGATGAACCAAAGATTTTTTTTTTTCACATGTAAGTTTATTTGGTATTTGGATATTGAGCAAAACAAATTATGTTTTGTTGTAAACAATAATGGGATAAGATTCTAAGGGCTTACCTGTCTGGAAAAATGGCAACTAGTAGGAATTGTTTTTGTGAAGAAGTATGTTCAATTTGTAAAGTATGTGTTTGAAAGTAAAATAATATAAATTAATAAATAAGGGAAAAACTCTTTAATATATAGTCATATATACTTGAAGTATGAGGGATGTTGGACATCGTCTCAAATTAAGTAATTGCTTTCTGAAATCATCAACTCGTGCCATAGAACAAATTTATATATCTAAATAGCGCCAAAGAAAAATATCAAAATAGGATATTGTTTCGCTTTTGCTCTTACTTGTTGAGTAAAACTAATCAATCATGCCACTAAACTCTTTATTCTGTTGTTCAGTTCCTTGTTTAACAATTAATAGTTGGGTTTCCTAGATTAACTATGTTTCTTTTGAAATAATTAATTCTCTTCACCTCAATGTGAATACCTAATCTGTTAGAATAAACTACACTGAAATGAATGATTAAGAAGATCAGTGGATTCCTTACCAAATAACCACACAAATTACTTTTGCTTATCTCTTACTTTCACTCAACCTGTAGCAAGCATGACAAGAAGGTTTGAATTCCTTTCTCAAGTTCATGTCAATTCAATCAAGTGTTGATTAGACATTTGAATAGGAAACGTGAATTACATCATAATGAGATTAATAATCAAAGAGTGGCTATATCAATGGCCTAATTAAAGGGTCTATCTCATTAACGATGAGAACAAGATAACAAAAATGGAGGAGAGGTGAAAGAAGCTCCATTGAGATTGAAGCCATTGTGCCTTTTTTGTATCTATTAGTGATCATTTGGAACTCAATAACTTCCAAGAACCTTCTCCAGCTGCCTCCTCAGTGTTAACGGTTTGGAGATTGTGCCAAAAGATGCTTAATTGCATGGTTAAAAACCCTTGAATGATAGACTCTGTAGTATTTAGTTGGATTGGAATTCATGCACCTCTAATGATAGATCTTCAGCTTGACAAGTTTTATGGGATCAAATTAGTCATATAACATCTATTTGGTGTAAAGCTCTCAAACATGTTGAGATTGGAAAGCTGCACTTGGTTGATCTTTTGTTTGTTTTTTGCTTCTTTGTAAGGAGGATCTCTGATACTCTCATCTTTTTGTAATTTTCTTAATGACATTCCTCTTTTATTTTAAAAATACCCCTTTTATTACCCTTAATCACATGTTGATTAAATAATTTACGTGTTGAGAGTCGCAATTGTGCTCCAACATGGCATGCCTGTGTTAGAGCCCACAGTTGCAATCCTGTATCTTCTGACTTGATTGTGCTCTAGCATGGTTGCAATAGGTTGAATTTCCTCTTTTTGTGCTAAACATACATAAATAAGAACTATGAAATCATTAAATAACAAAACTACACAATTCTACTATGTATAATGGTATGGAAATGGCTAACATCTATGCTAAAGACTTGGGAAAACATAACTCACATTGGAGAATTATCATGATTAAGTGGCGATGAGTGAATGCTCACAACAAAAATACCATTCATGAGACAACTGAATTCTCAATGGCTTCGAATTTTGCTGAAGCACTCTCGTACAAAATGTTTCTTTCTTACTATTTCTGCTTACATGTTCTTTATTCAATGTTATGAATGAAATGTTTTATCAAATGAAATGGGGAAGTATAGAATAGGAGGCACATCAAAAGAATTAATTGAAGAGAGAAATCACATTGTAAGCCTAAGGTGTAACCTGTGTTAAGTCCCTTAACAAAACTTGCAAAACGGAATAAAATTAGAACCTAGATCTTGCAAATACACTGCTATAAAATATTCTTACTGCTGTAAAAATGCTTGCTGCAAACTTTCCGCACTGCTATATTGAGCTTCAAAATGACCAATTTTTCAGCATTATTGAACAAATGTTGCAAAACTATCAACATATAAGTTGTGCTGTGTGAAGTTATTATCATCCTCATTTTATGTTGACACATTGCATAAATTGAAATATCGTCGCAGATTAAACAGATGATGATCAAGTTCCGGTCTTTAATAGAGGACGGAAACCTCGACGGGCTATCAGAAGCTTTGAGTGAGCTAGAAACTTTAGAGGATACACAAGAAGGTTACATAGTCCAATTGGAAACTGAGCAAATGATGCTTCTCAGCAAAATAAGGGAGCTAGGTCAAGAGATGATTAATTCTTCTCCTTCAATGAGTCGAAGATCTTCTGGAAGTGGAAGCTGACCCTTGTCTTCCTTCTACTTTGTAGTTGAAGTTAATATATACTTTCCCATGCTCAACTTTGCTTATGGGAAAAAGAAGGACCATCATGAAAAGATTTTGTACATGTTTTCTAATTTTCTTAGCATGCAAGTCATCTTATAGTATCACATTATAGCTTGTATATGGTTAATTTGATTAATTTTTGTATTGGTATGCATAATGTTGGGAATCAGGTGCTGCATTCAATACAGAAAGGACTATTATAGTTTTTCTTCATAGGGTTTAGGCCAGTAGATATCCTTAGAGATTCATGGGTTTGGACAACCAGAAAATTAGTTTTGTTTCTATTGTAGGAATGTAAGGGTTGTGTAGTCTTTTCACAAGACATGATTTTATAGGATGTGAAGGTTGGTTATTTCCATCACAAACTAGTTGTGGAATTGTTACCATTATATAGTTGACATGAGTGGTGTTTATGTAAACTTAAACTGGTGACATATAATATATATAGTTCCACTCTTGTTTATTTTTCTTTGCATATATATAATTTGTCACTTTTGAGCATATATCATGTCTCCATTAACATATCCAGTAACTGAAGAGATACTATTAGTTGTCATTGTCAACAGATTTAATAGATAGATATATGATTCTGAGGTCAAATCTCCAATGTAATATGGCATGGTTGATTGTTTAGATTTAGCATGCTTTTGTATCTCTCTCTTGTTCTCTTTTGGCTAAAAAAATTTTAAATATGGAAACTACATGATGTATCTGCCAAAAAATGGATCAATCAAGAGAACATTTCCTTGGGGTGAAATTCATTTTAAAAATGATAAAGTACATTCATTGGGAAGAATCTTTTTTGTAGTCAACAAAGTGATTTCGTTAAAAGATAATTGCAGACAATGGGTAACAAATTAACCAAGTTCGAAAGTTTAAACAGAAAAGAACATCCATCCAGAATGTAGAAATTGTTAGTGTTTGAATGAAGTTGTAAGTTGAGAGGAAAAGAATCACCATAAGACGATGAAGAACTTTTGTTGTGATGAATGAGGTTGTGTGATCATATTTGTTTGTTTCAGGTACTAATGTTTCCTGTTTTTAGTTTTGTATGTTCTATGTTGAGCTTTAAATTTGAGTTGAGAAAAGGTGAAAATACAAACTTGTACCTCTGGGCAACCTATGTCTTTTTTCTGAAATGATTTTAGAAAATTTTACATAAACAAAGAGTGAAATAATAAATAGATTAATCCCAATTAATTTATTGGTAATAAAAATAATATTAATTTGTATTTTGAGTTGAGAAAAATACAAACTTGTACCTCTGGGCAACCTATGTCTTTTTTCTGAAATGATTTTAGAAAATTTTACATAAACAAAGAGTGAAATAATAAATAGATTAATCCCAATTAATTTATTGGTAATAAAAATAATAAATAATA
>NC_029789.2:134778699-134781984 GCF_000816755.2 Arachis ipaensis
GATTTTAATTGGTAGATATTTTATGTATATTTTTATATTTTATGTGTGATTTTACTCAAGTTAATATATACATAAATTAATAAATATGTATTTATATATAATTAATTATTTAACATGATTGTTTTTATTTACATAGTAATTTTTTAAATAATTTTGTAGATATTTTTTTATGTAAGTTAATTTTCACACCGAAAAAAGTGAAAAACCTTATCGCCTTTTGTTGCTGCCACTTGCATTGCATCATCATCATCATCATTTCTTCTTCTTCTTCTTCTTCTTCTTAGTTACACAGCTCCAAAGTCTGCAACTTTTCTCTTCCGAACACAAACCGAAGAAAACGAAACGAACAATGCGACTCTATTAAGAACTATCAATACAAAACAAATGGCGTTCGCAGCCACCACGACGGCAACTACTAACCTCTCTGAATTGCACCTCAAAACTTGTTCACCTTCATCACTCTCACTCACTTCTCCTCATTCTTCATCTTCCTCCTCAACGCTCTTCTTCTTTGGCTCTAAACCCCCATTCCGCACTCTTACACTCACACCCTTCTCTTCTCTTAGAACCTCACAACAACAACATACAAAACAGAATAACCGTTCTTCTTCCACAACAAAACCTAACACCAACACCAGCACCAGCACCAGCAACCCTTCTGCCCCATGGCTCGCAAAAACCCCTCCCCCCAATAATTCCTCCAAAAGGGTCACCGAATCTCACACCAACGACCCACTTCATGATACAACGGAAAATCGTTACTTTGACGGTGATAAGGGGCAAAACGCGGTTGAGAGGATCGTTCTTCGGTTGAGGAACCTGGGATTGGCTTCAGATGATGATGATGATGATGATGATGAAGAAGGAAAAGAAGAGGTCTCAATTGGTGGTGCTGGTGATGATTTTCCGGTGACCGGAGAAGAGAGGCTTGGTGAGCTTCTGAGAAGGGAATGGGTTAGGCCTGATGCTATTGTACGTGAAGATGATGGTGTTGGTGATGATGAGATGGTTTTTTTGCCATGGCAGAGAGAAGTGGAAGAGACAGATATGGGTGCTGCTAAAGAGGGAGGGGAGAAAGGGATGAGGGATAAGAGGAGAGTAAAGGCTCCAACTTTGGCGGAGCTGACGCTTGAGGACGAGGTTTTGAGGAGGTTAAGGAGGGAAGGAATGCGTACTAGGGAGAGGGTTAATGTCCCTAAAGCTGGGCTCACCAAGGAGGTTATGGAGAAGATTCATGAGAGGTGGAGGAAGGAGGAGCTTGTGAGGCTCAAGTTTCATGAGGACCTTGCAAGGGACATGAGGACTGCTCATGAGATTGTTGAGGTTTGGTTCATTGCCTCTGCTTTTGCTTTTGAATTTCTTTGTTTCGGTTGAGACCTCGGCGCCGATTGATCATCGTGACCTGATAGCGTCAATTGGAATGATGTGTTGGTTTTATAGTTTGCAAATGAATTGATCTCTCTGAGAAGAGTAATGATCTAGCATCCCAAAAATGTTCTAAACAATTTAATAGTAAAGATTTTTTATGTATTGAAATCTTAAAAAAGTTTTCAACTCTTCTCGCATTTGGTATTTAGTAGGATGCTTAGGAGGATAGATCATTGCTTATCTAAGAATAAACCCTTTTTCGCGTGCGCGCGAATCATAGATTAGGACTAAAGATCATGTTAAAATATAATTCAACATGATGCACACCTTCTAAACCATGCTTTGGAAAATGCAATATCAAATCCAGACATGCTAGAAATGGCAGCTTTTTTTTTATGTTGAAGTAGTTGTAGAAGTTGACATGTGATAGGACATGAATAATTTACTTCAGTGTCATTCATGTTTTGGTGGGCTTCGTGAGCCGCTTCTAAAATTAAAATTTGCATTTGATTTACTTGTTTGGTCGATATATCACTGATATACATATTTATACTTGTATCCTTGTTCAAGCATAGCCATTAGAGATTTACCTTTGATGTTTGTTCTAATGCGTTGAAGAGCATATCAACTGACTTGTTGCAGTGTGCAGCGCCGAACAGGAGGGTTGGTCACATGGAGGGCAGGTAGTGTTATGATGGTTTATCGTGGTGCTAATTACCAGGGGCCTTCATCTGGGGGTCAACACAATGCAAAAGAAGGTGATGCTTTTTTTGTACCGGATGTCTCTTCGAGAACAAAAGACAGTGATGCAGCCTCATCATCGGAGAAGAGTGAGCCAATTGTGTGGAATCGAGTACAGCCTGAAAACATGACAGAGGAGGAAGCGGAGTACAATGCCCTGCTTGATAGTTTAGGTCCTCGTTTCATTGAATGGTGGGGTACAGGAATACTTCCTGTTGATGCTGATTCACTTCCCCCTACAGTTCCAGGTTACAAAACACCCTTTAGGCTTCTTCCTACTGGAATGCGTTCTCGACTAACAAATGCGGAAATGACCAATTTAAGGAAACTTGCCAAGACACTTCCTTGTCATTTTGCCTTGGGTAAAATTTGTCTGTTGTAATATTTTGTTGAGTTTATTTTCCTTTTACTTATATGGATTATTTCCTGGCAATTATGAAGGGAGAAATAGACGTCACCAAGGCCTAGCTTGTGCTATTCTTAAGCTTTGGGAGAAAAGTTTAATTGCAAAGATTGCTGTAAAACGTGGTATCCAGAACACAAACAATGAACTGATGGCTGAGGAGATAAAGGTCTGTTATTTGTGGTTTCCCATTTGCAGTTATTTGATTCTATAATTGTGCTTGTATTTAATCCAGAACACTGACAATAGGTTGGAAAGTTGATAACATCAAGTGAAATATTAGAGAATGAGAAGGGAGTGAGACAGAGGAGGCTTGAGGGAGAAGATACATCAGGGGTAGATTAGGTATTTAGCTCATAAGTTTTTTGTCCTAATCTAGTTGGCAGCCCTAGCTGGTAGAGTTTGTTAGTCAAGTCATAGTTCTTCTAATTAGGTCAATCAGGCTGTAGGTAACATGAGTTGCTTGTGGGTGGTTCAATTGGAACCAAGACCGTGCGGAGGTGAGGCTGCGGTGTGGGGGTTGTTAAAATGACCTCTGAAGTTTTTAACCGAAAAAACAGTGTCCCTTTAAGCTGTTGGCTATGCTTTATTCAGTACATTGGAGTAACAAACCAATCAATAATTGTTTTACAGATTGATCTTCCAGTGAAGTAGTGCGTTTTTGGCATTGACTTTTACTAGTAACATAATTATACCTAAGAATAATTTTAGGGGCATTATATACTCAAAGAATATATTATTTTATTATTTTCCTTTTATCCATAAGAATGTGG
>NC_029789.2:134782065-134784106 GCF_000816755.2 Arachis ipaensis
TGATGAAAAATTAGTTTTGTTTTATTTATTTATTGTTTTTGTTTTCTTGTGTTTTTTTTTTAAAGCATAATTCTTTAATTGCTCACATGTTATAAGCTAAAAATATGTAAATCCATCTCATATGTTAATCTGATTATCAGAAAAGTGACTGTTATTCTGTTAAAGTGCAGACATTGACCGGAGGTACCTTGCTGCTAAGGAATAAATATTACATTGTTATATATCGTGGGAAGGACTTTGTCCCGACAGCTGTAGCTACGGTCCTAGCTGAAAGACAGGAAATGACCAAACAGGTACAAGATGTTGAAGACAAGTTCCGGTCTGGTGTTCTTGATGCTACTCCATCAGGGAAGGATGAATCAGCAACACCACGAGCAGGATCTTTAGCAGAGTTCTATGAAGCTCAGGCACGCTGGGGAAGGGATATATCTACTGAAGAACGGGAGAGGATGATGGAGGAAGCTGCCAAATCCAAGCAAGTCAGGCTAGTCAGACATATCGAACATAAATTAGCTACCGTAAGTGGGTTTTTTTTTTTTAATAATCAATTGTTTATATGCTTAACATGATTTATTGTGCATGTGGATATATGTTTGGCATAGGAGTTGGGTCCTGTCTTTTTATTTCTTCATTGTTCAAGATATATATCCTTATCCTGTTAACTTTATCCCATTAAATTTTACTTTCTTAGTTTGTCTGCTGACAGTTTTGTAAAGTTTAGTTTAGATTGTAAATTTACTCAAATTATGATGCCTAGATCAGCTGGCTGTAACTTTAAAATTATATGCTAAGATGAATGCAATGCAACATATGTTGCCGGATTCTGGGTTGAATGGGATTTTCATGTTGTTTTGATTGGCCTCCGCAAATCTTGACAATTGTTAACTTCCCTTGTTTGTATTTAACACTTAATGTATGAACAGGCTGAGGCCAAAAAACTTAGGGCAGAAAGGCTGTTAGCAAAAATAGAAGCATCTATGGTTCCAGCTGGTCCTGATTATGACCAGGAGACAATCACAGATGAAGAACGTGTTGTGTTCCGTCGGATTGGTTTAAGAATGAAGGCATATTTACCACTTGGTGGGTTGATTTTCGTCTGACCGAAAGCTGTTCCATTCCAATGATACAAAACTGACATCAGTTTGTGTCTAACTGCAGGTATTCGTGGTGTTTTTGATGGTGTCGTTGAGAACATGCATTTGCATTGGAAACATCGAGAGCTTGTAAAATTGATATCAAAACAGGAGACCCTTGCTTTTGTTGAAGATACAGCAAGGTTACTGGAATTTGAAAGTGGTGGAATCCTAGTGGCAATAGAGAGAGTTCCCAAAGGATTTGCTCTTATTTACTATCGTGGAAAGAATTATAAGAGGCCCATCATTCTGAGGCCTAAAAACTTACTGACAAAGCAAAAAGCATTGAAGCGATCGGTGGCTATGCAACGGCATGAGGTACCCCTTTGTTATATTGCTAATCTGTTCATCTTTTTTCTTTTCTTTTTTCCTTTTTAAATCTGTAATGTTATATTCAATCTTGTATGAACTGTGCAGGCTCTTAGTCAGCATATTACTGAGTTGGAGAAAACCATAGAACAAATGAAAACAGAACTTGTAAGTATTTGATCCATCATAGTTTATTTTGCTCTGTGTTTTTATGTCGGCATTTTGGTTTCTCTATGGTCTCTATTATCAAGTTTCATCAACCTATAATTTAAATAATTTCTGCAGGGAATGCCTCAAGATCTGGAAGATGAAGATATGCCAAACATAGAGGACCATAACCAAATAGACAATAGCTCGGAATTCAGCCAAGTAAGATACCCCACTTCTCTTGATGGTTTCTTATCTGCCTTACTTTGGGAATGCAATGGAATTGTTCTTTGCCAAATCAATACAACTTCTGCATATAGCCATGGCTTTCATAATTTTCTCGATCATACAATTCTGATTCTCCTAGACAACAACTTGGGTGATAAGTTTTGGATCTAATGTAAACACAGCTATATAGTATAATGCAATATGAGACTGTTCATCACAGTAAT
>NC_029789.2:134784627-134787281 GCF_000816755.2 Arachis ipaensis
ACACTGATGGGATTCTTTTTTCCTTTTAATTTTGAAAAGAATAGATTATCATTCCAAAATTAATTTATCCACTTTTATGTTATTTGCAGAGCGAAGATGAAAATTTTGATGGTTTGGATGATTATGATGACGATGAAGATGATGATTCTGATGAGGAGCAAGACATTGATTGGGAAGATGAGGATGACTCTGAGTTTTCTAAATTAGAAAATGGTGAACATCCTTGAAGGCCATATGCAAATCCTTGAAGGCCATTCTGAATTTTCAAAATTAATTGCAATGAACTTTGCCAGTGCCTGCAGCTAGAGCGGTATCAAACTTTGCCATTTGATCATTCAGTTCATAAGTTTGCGACACTGTTTTTAATACCTTGCACTGTAAGATAAGATTGATCTCCCCATTTGGTTAAGTTACTCCAATGGTCCCTATAATTTCATTTAATTTTTAATCAGGTCTTTATTATTTTTAACGTTTGTAATCAAATTCTTTTGTATAGAAATTTTCAAATTAGGTCTCTAGTTCAAACTTCTATAGTCTTACTGTCTTAGTCCTTGTATTAACATTTGTACAATACAGGGACTTAATTAGAAATGTTTAAGCTACAAATATCTAATTGAAAATTTTTATTTAAGAACTTGATTACGAACTTTTAAACTATAGAAAATTAATTGAAATTTAGTGAAACTATAGAAATTTCTAGAATAATTATACCTTTCCATTTCTGTGATTCTAAATACCATTCTTTTTAGCTTTATGATGATTATGCTATGTTAAGTATCAATAGTCTAACATATTAGACTAACTGTAATGCATACTATTTTGTACAACAGGTTTCATGATCAATTTTGGCCTTTGCACAACTTGATAATTTCTTCTTGATCAGATGAGGTGTTAATTTGTTTTTCCCCCCTAGGGGACTATTTTGCAATAAATCTAGCAACTGTTCCTACTTGTAGAGTGAACGAGTGATCATAAGAGGCAGGCTCTCATAAAACTTGAGTGGTTCTTCCGCTTACACAATCTGATCTGAAATTTGGTTTCAGTTTTACATAAAAAATTCTACAAAGATGCGAGTACATATAATATTTCAAGCACTGTTGTATAATTGAGTCTGAATTTCATTGTAGATTACCTGGTTATTGTAAATCCTCCTTCAAACCGTAATTTCTTTTTGTAATATGTTATGCTTTATATGCAATCATTCAATGCAGCAAAAGAATAATTCCTTTATTTAAGTTATGTTGGTACTTAATGGATTCTCTGTCAATGTCATTTTGTTACCATTGAAGAATTTGATGTAAATGAATTTTATGTAAATTATTGAAGCTGATAGAAGACCCCATGGAGTTTTGCAATTAATATTATTCAACCAAAGTCAATTATTCTATTCAGCTTAAACTCCTGTATGCATGAAAAACTCTTTTTTTTTTTTCATTTATTTATTTTTATTTATTTATTTATTTTTTGTATCCTTGGCATTAAGTAGTGATTTTGACACAGTACCATGTAATATAACATTATCAATACGTATGTTCTCTAACATCTTTTCAGTACTATTCTCCATTACCATTTCTTCTTTTTTATTTTATCATGATGATTATCTTCTCCTTTTCTTGTTCTTTTAGCCATTTTTTCATTTACCACTAACCTGAAGGAGACATCAAAATAGGGTGAGACAAATGAGATATACATTTTCGGAGGTGGGAGGGACATCAAAATAGGATTAGATTCTTCTAATCTTGCGATTGTAGGGAGAATTAGATGAGATCTCGATTTTGGCTATCTTTTTAGAAAAAATTATTTTGGTATATAACATTAGAATAATTTATTTTAGAAAATAATATTTTTATTTACTTTAGATTTTTTTTTTTTTTTGTCTCTTCAAACTACATGATTAGTATATCTCCATATATCATACATATGAAAGTGAATAATTTTTGTTCAAAGACATTATTTGAAAGGGCATTCCAATGACAATCTTACCACTTACATATGTAGATAACGTTTTATTAATACATGAGAATGAGAATAAAACAAATTGGTAATCAAATCGATCATATTATGTAGTATCACTAAATTACTGGTTAAACCAATAAATTATCGTTAAATTTATTAAACTGATCATAATTTGACACTCATTTACCGTGAGTTTATTACTTGGTATGACTCGGTATACTTGTCAATAATAAGTGTGAAAAATTCTGCATCAATCAGTTACCTTCGACAGCTATAAAAAACTCTTTTTCAGCAAGAACCTCAACCGCTGTGCTTTTTTCCATGCTAAAGCCAATCCACCAGCTCGGACTAACAAACTAACAATCCTCCAATCCGTAAAATGACAAGATCGCAACTTACTTTTTACCAGGCGAGATTGATTTTGTTTCACATATAAATACAATCTCCATGGAGTAGAATTGACACAAGGTTATGGACTGTCAGAGTCTCTCCAAACTCGACAATTTCATGGCGAATTAAAAGAAAGGAATAAAGAAGGGAATAAAAAAGGAATTGACAAAAGTCAAACATTATCCTAGACGGCACAAAAACTCTATTTTGAGAAAATCAACGTACTCCTCATACTATACTTGTTAGTAATTTATGATTGATTTGAATAATTACTCATAAAAAATTTTAAACAGTATATAAAATATTTT
>NC_029789.2:134787440-134801318 GCF_000816755.2 Arachis ipaensis
AGTAAAATTAAACTTCAAAAATAATTATTGTTACAATTCAGGGGTTTACAATTATTTTATTTAAACAAAATTGCTTTCTTTAAAAGATAATTTCTGTGAAAAATAAATAATAGTTCAATTAAACATATTAAATTTTTGAATTGACTTTGTTCGATTTAGTAGTACCATGTAATTCGAATAATATTAATTTGATTTAGTACTATAATGGCTAATTCAAATTCAATAAATTCGATTTATATAGAATTATGAACGAAGACATATACATAACGTTATTTAGTCTGAAACTTTCATATAATATTGTTATATATTTGAATTATACATGTGTTTTACCCTACAATTTAATTTTAACATATTTTATAAAATTAGCTTTTACTTAGAATTAGTTGGACACAATAATCCGAGTTAATATTCAAATTAGCCACTAAAATTTGATTCCGACTCAATTTAGCTCTCAAAGTTTTAATTGACTCTAATTATATTCTAAAATTTTGACCCGAGCATCAAATTGGCCTTTATGTCGTTTTCCGTCACCGGAGTGTTGACCTAGCAATTTTAAATGACACCTGTCGCTCTCAAAACGACGTCGTTTTACTCTTGGCGCCGAAAATATTAGAAACTACGTCGTTTGATATGAGAAAAGGGTTAAATGAAAACCCAAAAGAACATAAAATTTCATTTTTATTTTGTCATTAAATAGTAAATACATAACAATGTTTCATTCACATAACTGATATCACAGTTACATATATTTCTTCCCACCTAATCCATAAGCTACAATCACAAATCCAAAAATAATAACAAACACAGACAATATAATATTCCACATTTTTAATATTCTAATTTCAGCTTCAACTGCACTAATTTTTCATCTCGAAGATATTTTTCAATGGTCTTCACTAACTGAACTTTCATTTCTGGCAACTATGGCTTCTTCTTCTTCAACAGCTGGCCATTTAAAAAAGCCACACCATCTCTTACAGGTAGTCTACAACACCAAAAATCAAAAAAAAAAAATGAGAGAAAAAATAACTACAAAACCAACAAGAATTTGAGAAATAAGACACACAATCAACTTGCAACAATTTAACCAACTCACATTATAGTTAGGGCATCCATAAAATGATTTTTCTGGATTAGAATCCGTCCCAGACCACCACCGAAGAATAGGACGCAACCCACAACCGCACCAATACGAAACCTTCTCACCTCTGTCACGGTGTGCGTTCTTCACCCAGCCACCATGCAAACGAGCTCTACTAGAGTTACTCGAGCCTTGACTGCTGCTCACCAACATTCTTCTCAATTCTTGGAGATACTCTTGCGATTTGCGGAAATTGGGACTTTTAGATTTTATTTAAAATTTTTAGGGGTTAAATTGATGTCTTCAAACATTTTACCACGTCATTTAACTACTATGATGTGTTAGGTATCACCCAAAATTGCCACATCAATTTTTCGATGACAAAAAACGATAAAAAGACTAAATTGAAGCTCATGTCAAAATTTCAGAATACAATTAAAATCAATTAAAATCTTAAGGGCTAAATCAGCTCGGAATCAAATTTGAGGGGTTAACTTGAGGATTAACTCCAATAATCCAATAGGAGAAATCTCCACCTCCTTAACAATCTTTTTCCATTGACCATTCACACAACAAAAAATACAATTCTCTTTCTTTTAGAAAATAAGCCATGATGTGCGAATAATCAGAAAATTATCTCCAATTTCATTAACATGGTTCGTTGATTTGGTCTCAACTATCAAGTCTCAACCTTTGTTTCATGACAGTGATTGTTTCCACCATTGAATTCGCTCTTTTCTCTTCCAACTCCTTCTTCTCATTTGATCGGATTTTACACAAACATGTTGCGTGCAGCATCATTCTCCAGGTTCAGCTTCTCTCTTCATATCCCCTCTTTTCTTGTGCCCTATGTTTTCCCTTTTCGCTTTCCTTGCTGTTCATGTTCAATGTCAAGTCTTCACTCTCATTCTCAGCTCACATCCCCGCCCCATGTTGATGAAGCTGTTGATTCTTTCACTCGCATGCTCTCTATGCGTCGCACTCCATCCATTATCCAATTTAACCAGATTTTGGGGTCCCTTGCCAAGACGCACCATTTCCCCACCGCCATTTCCCTTTTTCAGCAATTGCAAACCAGGGGAATTGCGCCCAGCATAGTTACTCTGAATATTTTAATCAATTGTTGCTGCGGCATGGGTCGGATCACTCTCGCTTTCTCTATATTCGCCATGATTTTCAGGATGGGTTTTCAGCCAAATACCATAACGTTGAATACACTCGTTAAAGGTCTCTGTCTATGTGGTAAGGTTGAAAAAGCACTGCACTTTCACGACAGAATGCTGGATCAAGGATTTCAGTTTAATCAAATCACTTATGCAACCTTGATTGATGGGCTCGGTAAGACCGGACACACAGCAGCTGCTATTCAAGTGTTGAGAAAGATCCCACGGTATGGCATTGTTCCTGATGTGTTCATGTACAGCGCAATTATTGATAGCCTGTGCAAGGATACACTTGTAAGTGAGGCTTTTCATTTCTATTCTGAAATGCTTGCTAAGGGAATTTCTCCTAATGTTATCACCTATACCACTTTAATTTTTGGATTGTGCCTTGTGGGTCAACTTAAGGAAGCCATTGATTTACTAAATCATATGATGCTGAAAAACATTATTCCAAATGTTCGTACCTATAATACTTTGATTGATGGACTATGTAAGGAGGGAAATATCAAAGATGCTAAGAGTGTGTTGGCCGTGATGACAAAAGATGCTGTGGAACCAACTGTGGTTACTTATAATTGTTTAATGGATGGGTATTGCTTGGTTAATGACTTAAACAAGGCAAAATGTATATTCGACACAATGGCTCAGATAGGAATGGCTCCTAATATCCGAAGTTACAATATTATTATTAATGGCTTGTGCAAAAGTAAATTGATGGATGATGCCTTGAATCTCTTTGAAGAGATGCGTCGCAAGAACTTGGTTCCTAACACGGTAACTTACAATACTCTAATTGATGGCTTGGGAAAATCAAAGAGAATCTCTTGTGCTTCAAAGCTTCTTGTTGAGATGCATAATAAAGGTCAACCTGCTAATATAATCACTTACAATTCCTTGTTGGATGGGATGTTCAATATCAAACAACTTGACAAGGCACTTATGTTATTTAATCAGATGAAAGAGAGTGGCATTGATCCAAATATATGCACGTATACTATACTTATTGATGGCCTATGTAAAAGTGGAAGACTTATAGATGCAAAAGAGATTTTTCAAGATCTTTCCATTAAAAACCATCATCCAAATGTGAGGACATACAATGTTATGATCAATGGGCTCTGCAAAGAGGGCTTATTTGAAGAAGCATTGGCCCTGCTGTCTGAAATGGAAGACAATGGTTGCTCACCAAATGCTGTGACTTTTGAAATCGTTATTCGTGCTTTGTTTGAAAAAGGTGAGAATGACATGGCGGAGAAACTTCTTCGGGAAATGATTGCTAGAGGCTTATTGAATGGATGAAAAAAGATAAGATACATCGACTCAAATTAAAATCACATCTCTATTGTTGCTGAATGTGTATCATAGTTCTGTAAATTCTGTATCTATTGGGTCAGAGGACTTTGGCAATGCCATAACATCAATACCACTGATGTCTTGACTATCTCATTTTTATTCAATTAAGTTTAAACTTTCAATGTTTGCAATTGCTATCATCCTTTTTGATTACACTATTCTTTATTGATTCTTTAGAGGATATTTCTCGTTGTAGCTTACAGGTTAAGTGTTTAATATCTCTCTATAGTAATTAATAGATATTTGCTGTTATCCTATGAGACCATATATCTCAACTATTATCATGCTACAAACTAAGAAAAACAAAAAAGAGGTTTACAAACATTTGCAAATCCATTTGCAAAGAGTTCCCTGCTGTGGGCAGAATGAAAGTCAAAGATGTTTCATTATATATGATTGATGCTGCCATGGAAAATCCTCACTTAGCTCCATGATTTTTTACTTGAAAGTGGTGTCATTGCTCCTCCAAATTTATTTTCTGAAGTTTATCACGAGTTAGGCTCCCCAACTGAAGAAAAAGATGAACACAAACCAGAAAGTGGACAAGAGACTCAGGTTGACGAAAATCTCGGTCCTACTTTGCCTCACCACAGAGTTCATCCGAAAGGAAGTTCAAACAGCCAGCCGGAGCACTCTAAGCCTGTTGAAGGTTTAGGAATAAACCTTCTTCTTGATCCGAAGTTAGCAGCTGTACAACATACACCATCCCAGGTAACATATGGGAAAAATGTTCCAGTTGCGGCGGCTGCAGCAGCAGCTGCTGCTGTTGTTGCTTGCTCTATGGTTGCTGCTGTAACAAAGTCAAACACTGACTCGAACATTGAGCTTCCAGTAGCTGCAGCGGCCACTGCAACTGCTGCAGCTGTAGTAGCAACCACTGCAGCTGTCAGAAACAGTATGAGCAAGGCAGTCGAAGTGACGGACACATGGATGGCACTGTTTATGAGCCGAAGGGTAGTGGTGATGGTCAGAATATTGTGGTAGGAGCAAATTCAGAAGGTGATAGAATACCTGATAGATCTATAGTAAGCAATGACAGTACAAAATCTGATTTTACATTTGATGATGTTGCCGAGTATGACATTCCGTTGGAGGAAATCACACTGGGTGAACATATCGGACTTGGTATTAACTGTACTTTGCTCTATAAGATTTGGTTGCTTTCTTTTGTTATATGGTGTTATTTATAGTTTTATACATATAAATTCCCATATGATGGCTACAATTACATTTTGGTGGCCTATTTTTTGCATTCAGGATCGTATGGGGAGGTATACCGTGGTGAATGGCGTGGAACAGTGAGTTTTATTCCTATTCAGGCATACATTCCATATCTATCTTACAATTCAAATTGTATTTTCAACAAACAAATTATAAAATGTAATTTTTTTTTCTTAACTAAGCAAGGCCCAAGAAATTTTTGGCTTCAGTTTCATTTTTACCCTTAACAAAAGTAATCAATACCTTATACTTGACTACCTTTTATGTTTGTCATTTTTTGTTGTGTTTTTCTGTTAGGCTGTCGGTTTTTGAATTCTTTCATTTACATCAGGTCTCTGCTTTGGTTTGTAGGAAGTTGCTTTAAAAAGATTTCTTGATCAAGATATATCTGGTGAATGACTTGAAGAATTCAAAAGTGAGGTAATATTTCATTAGTGTCTCTTTTTGTAGTTTCTACTCATATGTTTATCTTTGTTGATGAATGATTTCATTTAGTACACATTTACAACTATCAGTTGTGATTTTTATGCTCCATAATGACATCTCAGATAGCTGCAATACTTTATTTAGATTGCTATTGTATTTGTCCCAGGATAATTTGAAAGTTGGATTAAATACTTTGTCCTGTTGAATTGCATTTTTTTAGAAGTTCATGGTGAAGATTGACCATTTCGAAGCTCTTTGATGTAATCCTTGTTTTATTTCTCCAACATTTTATAGCTTCTATTGTTGTTATATACTTCCATCTTGTGTGCTTCTCTTCTCTCTATGAATAGATTTCCTAATGCAATTTGAGAATATAGTGGTGCATGAATGTATATATAAGAGAACATATATATATGGAAAGAATATATTAGATGGAGACTAAGAAGTAGGGTTAGCACATTGGAGTTATTTAGCTCATGCAGTTGACTATACTTATTCAAAAAAAGGATTTTGTTTAATTCTTTTATGAATGCCAAAACTAGTTGTGCATTTTCATGAATTTATATGATTTTACTGCATATTTAACATATGTAAGTTGCCATAGGTTCAAATAATGAAAAGACTGAGGCATCCAAATGTTGTTCTCTTCATGGGAGCAGTTACTCGACGTCCGCATCTTTCTATTGTTACTGAATTTCTTCCCAGGTAACTTAAGATTCCTTATTTCCTGAGATTCATATGAGACTCTGTATTCCAAATAGATCTTAGTATATGATCATTGGTACAGAATAGTGCTATGCAGGCCAAAAAGATTACTTCTAAATGAACATCTAAAATATCTGATGTATGCTGTTAATAGCTCAAATGTCAATTGAGACGTAATAAGCAAAAATAAGATGAAAATTTCAGTTATTATTTGGTTAATTTAGACACAATTTACCTTACTATATATTGTGTTGGACTGTTACACTTTTCCAGGAGTTTTTATTATTTTGATTAATGTTGTTCTGGAAGGATTACTTTTAATGACTCTGAAGTCTGAACTGTATATTTTCTATGCAGAGGAAGTTTGTACAGACTAATTCCTCGACCAAACAATCAATTAGATGAGCGAAGGCGGTTGAGGATGGCCCTTGATATTGTAAGATTCTGTTTTGTTTTCTTGCAATGTAGTTTCTTTAAGTAAATTATTGCCATAATCAGTGAAATTGAGTTGATGTGACATATCTCTTTAATCTTCTTCAGGCCTGAGGAATGAGCTATTTGCACAACTGCACTCCAGTGATTGTACACCGTGATTTGAAGTCACCAAATCTTCTTGTTGATAAAAATTGGGTTGTGAAGGTGCCAACTAATTGTCATGAGTGAATTTTCTTGATAGCATGCTGAATGCTACCTGTAGATATGATTTAATTTGAAAATATCATTTTTTTAGTTGTTCAATTATAACTATAATTAAGATAGGTATAAACATATCTTATTTTTACAATAAACAAGTTAACGAGATGTATAATAACGTGTAAAAATATTTATATACTAGCATTAAATCGTATTTTCCTTCCTTTATTTCCTTTTGTTATCAAGAATATCAGAATAACAAACATGTTTTGCTTTATTCTACCATAATGTAAAAATCTGGTCCTTTTAGTCTTTTACACATCTATTGTAACAAAAAAAAGAAAAAATTAAAAGAAACCCTGAAACCCTTTATTATGTTCTAAAAGCCGAATATGGCCACATGCAGAATCTACGAAAAATCTAAAACACAACTGGCACGCTAAAAGATAGAAAAGAAAGACAAACTACATGCCTAAAATAAAGGTATAAGCTGCCATAACCCTCATTTCTAAGCTCAAATACTGTGTCATACGGTACCCTCTGCCTTCCGAATTATTCGTTCTTTGATGCTTTTGTTTTTCATTTTGCTATATATTTTTTTTCACTAAATCAAATTAAAATCAGATTTCTAATTTCTTTTATGAATCTTTTCTGTAAATAGAATTAATTATAATTGTTCATACCCTGGCCCAATAAATAGGGCCTAGGATCCAAGCAAAGAAGCCCAACTCAAAGGGTTGGCTCTCCCCCAGTACCAGCCTTCATCCCAAGAAGTCGGTACTGAACACGACCTGCTCCAAAGAAGTCGGATACGAGGGTTAGCTGGCAGATAACACTCATTCGAATGAGTAACTGCCCCTAGAAACTCTCTAACCACTTCATAGAGCCATATCTTAACCTCCCTAAGATATGGGAACGGTTATCCACCTAAAAAGGTGGCACTACTTCAGCGGTGGTTATTGGTTCACCACTATAAATACACTGACACCATTCAGGTATCTCTAAGTTCCAATACTCTCTAACCTGCTCACACTCTTGCTAACTTAGGCATCGGAGTGTCTTTGCAGGTACCACCCCCCATTCTTTCTCACGTACAAGTCGGACGGAGGAACACCGAGTACCAGATCCACTCGAAAGCCACCTCCTTCATACGTTTGGGCCAACCAACGCCATCCAGCCCATTAATCTCCGGTTACCCACCGTAACATTGGCGCCGTTGCCGGGGACCCGAGAGATCAACCAGTGATGGCGGATAGATCCCCTGAAGAGGGTCATGTGGAGACAGATTCTGAACAAGAGAATCTGAACACTGGAAACAATGAGGCAGACCAGACCCTTCACCAGGAAGCCAATGATCAACACAGGGAAGGCACCTCCGGAATAAAAAATCCGAAGGTAAATTCCTCGGAGAGGCACGAATCAGAAAAAGAAGGACCATCCCACGCAATTGAGCTCATGGGATTAGTCCACAGTCGCCTCGAGCAGCTAGAACAGGAACGGGAACGACAAAAGGATACCGAAAAGAACCTAAAAGAGGAGATGGAGCGACGAAAAGAGTTAGAAAGAAAACTCTTAAAGTTAGAATCCTCCCTCAAAGGTCAGAACTCCCACGACGGTAGAGAAGATTCGCCCTTAGGGGAGAAAGATCCTTTTAGCGAGGACATAATGAGGGCAAAAGTTCCGAAAAACTTTAGAAGCCCCGATATGGACCTCTACGACGGAACCACTGATCCAAAGCATCATCTGAGCAACTTTAAAAGTCGGATGTATCTGGCTGACGCTTCTGACGCTACGCGATGCAAAGCTTTTCCGACAACCTTGTCAAAAGCAGCGATGAAGTGGTTCGACAGCCTCCCTCCGAGGTCAATTACCAGTTTTGAAGACCTCTCAAGAAAGTTCTTGATGAGGTTCTGCATCCAGAAAGACAAAGTAAAACATGCACCAAGTCTCCTGGGAATAAAACAGGAGGTCGGGGAGTTCTTACGGGCCTATATGGAAAGGTTCAACAAAGCATGTTTGGAGATTCAAGACCTGCCCACCGAGGCAGTCATCATGGGGCTAGTCAATGGTCTTAGAGAAGGTCCCTTCTCACAGTCCATATCAAAGAGACACCCCGCCTCTTTAAGTGATGTACAGGAAAGAGCTGAAAAGTACATCAATATGGAAGAAAATGCTAGGCTAAGAGATCCGAGTTGGCGACCTGGTCACCCTCCCTCAACGAAAGAGAGGGAGAGGGAAGCTAAGAAGAAGGAAGAACTCGGCCTCGATAGGCCAAGAAAATATCACTCTTATACTCCACTGAAAGTTCCTGTAGTGGATGTATATAGAGAAATTTGTAATACCGAAAGGCTGCCTCCTCCCAGGCCCATTAAAAATAAAAGAGGGGGGAGCCGCGGTGATTACTGTGAGTACCATAAGATATATGGGCACTCCACAAACGACTATTACGACCTTAAAAATGTGATAGAAAAACTGGCCAGAGAAGGTCGGCTTGACAGATATCTCATAGAAAGGTCGGACAGTCATGGAAAAAGAAAGCGAGATGATATGGATAGAAAAGACCCACCACCACAAACTCCGGAGAGACATATCCATATGATCTCAGGAGGGTTTGCGGGAGGGGGACTCAGAAAATCTTCTCGTAAAAGACATCTCAAGAGAGTTTACCAGGTCGGAGAGCGGTCCTCCGACCTTCCAACCATTTCATTCACAAAGGAAGATGGGCGAGGAATAATCCCTGGGCACGACGACCCAGTGGTAATTACCATGATCCTGGCAAATGCCCATCTACACAGAACACTAGTAGACCAAGGAAGCTCAGCGGACATCCTCTTTAAGCCCGATTTTGACAAACTAGGGTTAGATGAGAAAGAGTTAAGAGCCTACCCCGACACCCTGTACGGATTAGGCGACACGCCAATAAAGCCACTAGGATTTTTGCCCCTCCATACCACCTTTGGAAAGGGGGAGAAATCAAAGACTCTGAGTATAGACTTCATAGTCATCGACGTGGGGTCGGCCTATAATGCTTTAATCGGCAGAGCTACCCTTAATCGACTCGGAGCGGTGGTATCGACACCCCACCTCTGCATGAAATTCCCGACCTCAGCGGGGATAGCAACGGTGAGGGGAGATCAGAAGCAGGCAAGGAAATGCTACAATGAAAGCCTAAACTTGAGGGGAAAAGGCAAAGAAGTTCACGCAATAGAGCTCGGTGGAGCGAGGATTAAAGAAGAGCTGCGACCACGACCCGGAGGAAAAACCGAGGAGATTCAGGTCGGAGAAGAGGAAGGAAAAAACACTCACATAGGAACCAACCTGGGGGAAACCCTAAGACAAGAATTGATTAAGCTCCTAAGAGATAATTCCGATCTCTTCGCCTGGAAGGCCTTCGACATGCCTGGGATAGATCCCGAACTCATGTCCCACAAGCTCTCGGTCTACTCGGGATCTCGACCTGTACAACAACGAAGACGCAAGCTCGGCCCAGAGCGAGCTCTAATAGTAGAGGAGCAAGTACAAGCGCTCCTAGAAGCCAGTTTCATCAGAGAAGTCAAGTATCCAACATGGCTAGCCAATGTAGTGCTAGTCAAAAAACAAAATGGTAAATGGAGAATGTGCGTCGACTATACCGACTTAAATAAGGCATGTCCCAAGGACCCTTATCCACTACCAAGCATTGACACCCTAGTAGACTCTAGCTCGGGGTATCAATACTTGTCGTTCATGGACGCCTACTCAGGGTATAACCAAATCCCGATGTATGAACCAGACCAGGAAAAAACATCATTCATCACGCCCAGAGCTAACCCAGGAGTTCAAAAAGTTTTTGAGCCAACCTCCTATTTTGACCCGACCTGTAGCCGGAAAAGACCTCGTCCTATACCTATCCGTGGCGGACAAGGCTGTCTCAGCAGCCTTGATAAGAGAAAACGAGGACGGTCAACACCCAATCTATTTCATCAGTAAAGTTCTACAGGGCCCTGAGCTAAGGTATCACAAATTAGAGAAATTTGCCTACTCCTTAGTGGTAGCCTCTCGAAGGCTACGGCCTTACTTTCAAGCTCACACAATAAGAGTCCGCACGAACCAACCCATGAAGCAAATCCTCCAAAAGACGGATGTTGCAGGAAGAATGGTTCAATGGGCAATAGAGCTCTCCGAGTTTGACTTGAAGTACGAAACTCGGACGGCGATTAAAGCCCAGTGCCTCGCCGACTTCATTGCAGAATATGCAGGGGATCAAGAGGATAAACCAACTACATGGGAACTCTATGTAGATGGATCCTCCAATAAAACAGGAAGTGGCGCAGGCATAATATTGGTAGATGAAAGGGGAACCTAGATAGAGGTTTCCCTCAAGTTTGAATTCCCAGCTTCAAATAATCAGGCAGAATATGAAGCCTTGATTGCAGAATTGAAGCTGGCAGAAGAAGTCGGTGCTACGAAGGTAATGATACACAGTGACTCTCAAGTGGTGACCTCCCAAATAAGTGGAGAGTATCAGGCAAAAGACCCAAATATGAAGAGATACTTGGAAAAAACTCTGGAACACCTTGGGCGCTTTGCAGAAACTGATGTTACGCACATAACTCGGGACCTAAACAGCAGAGCAGACGCCCTATCCAAGTTAGCAAGTACCAAGCCAGGAGGAAATAACAGAAGCCTGATCCAAGAAACTCTCCAGGAACCTTCAGTGGTAAAAATGAAAGACAAACAAGAAGTCTTTGAAGTGGTCGGATTAAACCTCGGATGGATGATGATTGGATTTTTGACGGTTTAGAATTTCACAAATGAAGTCTCGTTGCAAGTATAGTTTCTAAACCAATCACTAATCCTTTCATACAAAAAGTTGTTTGTCACTAAAACAAACCCCTAAAATTTATAAACCGAAGTATTCAAACCTCGGGTCGTTCTCCCTAGGATTTGCAATGAAGTGTCTTGTTATTGGTTATGAGTTATTTTGGGGTTTTGGATAAGAAGCACGAAAAGTAAATGGCAATGAAAATAAACTAACAACTATAAAAGGCTCTTGGTAAGGTGTGAGAACTAGAAGTCCTATCCTAGTTATCCTTCTCAATTGTGATGAGAATTGTTCATTGCTACCACTTAGTTAACCCTTACTAATTAAAGGAAAGTCAAGTGGATGAATTGACTTGAGCCACAAGTCCTAGCCAACTCCCAAGGAAAGACTAGCCTTAGTGCACTCCAAACCAATTAGCAATCTCTCCAATTATCAATCAACAAAGGAACTAGATAACTCAAGTGTCACTAATTACTCTACCTAGGCCAAGAGGAACAAAATCTATACTAAAATCCAACCAAGCATTTCATCAAACACTTGGAAGGCACAAAAGAAAAGTATAGTCAATCACAACAAGAATGAATTCTAACTACAATTGAATGTAAAGAATTAACAACAACAATCAAGGAAATCACAATTATCATGAATTACCTCAAATTGCATTATTGAAAGAAAACCAAGGAACAACAATATATCCAAAACAAAATGAAGAATTACAATTACCTTAGCATGTCCTCATGCTAAAATAAGAAGGAGCTAAGGGGTATGGCATTTATTGAATGCAACTAAACTATATGAGTCCTATCTAAATGCAACTATCTAAAGCAATTGGAAATGCTTTGTTCAAACAAATCAATTCCCAAGAGAGCATGTGTAAGTACAAGAGCTAAGTAATAAGGGCCAAGTCCAAACCACAATTGTATTGAATTGTTAAAAGGAGTTCAAACTTGCAAGGATATAGATAATGTGGGTGAAGACATGTGGTTGAACTTTTGAACCCTCACCGGATGTGTATCCGCTCTATTCACTCAAGTGTTTAAGGGTTAATTCACTCAATTCTCTTCTAATCATGTTTTCCAAAATTTGACTACAAGGTATGAAATTCAAGCAAGTTTCAAAAATTCTCTTTCAATTAATTGGGTTAATGCCCTATATTTAAACTTTCTTGAAAAAACTCAATGTTTGACTAAGCATTGTTGTGATTGAAAAAATTCAAATTTTTTTTTTTTTTTTAGTTTACCCTTTTCTTTTTCACACAAAACCAATTTCTTATGCAAAAAGGGTGACTAAGTTTTACTTAAAACATGATTTCTAATCACAACCACAAACTAAAGGGAGAATATACAAAAGGAGATGTGCAAAAATGTATAAAGGAAAATCAAACTAAAATATGGAATCTATCATCCAAAATATCTAAAAATATCCAAAAGCATCAAAATATCTAAAATCCAAAATAAGCAATAAAAGTATCCAAAGCAAACTAGAAATGCATCAAAATATATACAAAAATGTGCAAAATGAGATAACTAGGCCGAAAAAGAGTTCACCGGTTCCCAAATAATGCTACCGGTGCCCTCCCCACACTTAAGATTAAGTATCGTCCTCGATGCTAAACCCGAGGATCAATGGGAGGTGCAACGATAGGCTTTGTGAAGACGGGGCGGCGGCGGAGGGCTCGGTCACGGCGCGGTTAAGAGGGGTGAGAGGGAGAGAGAGAACGGGTAGTGGTGAGAAGGGAAGAGGGGTTGAGGGTGAGTGAGGGCGAGTCGCCGGCGGTGAAGGTGGCGCGGCGGCGGAGGCGGTGCTGCTGCTGCGATGGTAGATGGGGCGAGGGGAAGAAGATGGAGGTTGAGAGGGATGGGTTGCGCGACTGCGCAGTGTGCTTCGCGAGGTAGGGTTATCCCGATTTTTGAATTGGCGCGTGCGCGCACCTTGCGCGTCCGCGCCCATTGAGAAAAATGGGCTCTTACGCGTGCGCGTACAACGCGCTTAGGCGAGGGTGAGCGAAATAGGAAAGGGTGCGTGCGCGTACCGTGCGCGCACGCGTGCATGGAGTTGGGCTAGGGGCTTAGAGTTGGCCCAACCCAGGCCTAACTCTCTGGAGAATGGCCTGAAGGTTGCGCTACTAGACCTGCGCGCACGCGGCAAGTACGCGGCCGCGGGCATTGAGGGGAATGGAGAACTACGCGTGAGCGTACAGTGCGCGCACGCGTACATGAGATTGGGCCTTAGGCTTAGAATGGGCTTGAGGCACGCCCAACTCTCTGGTCCATGGCCTAGTTTGGTGGCACCGCGCAAGGACGCGCGCGCGGCAAGTGCGCGTCCGCGTGCATTGACGAATTCGTGAAATGGCGCGCTGGCGCGATGCGCGCGCTCGCGCAGATGGGGTTGGGCCTGGGGCCTAGAGCCAGCCCAGAAATGGCTTAACTCTAAGTCCACATTTCCTACAACACACTTAGAACCAAACTCAAAGCCAAAGTGAGAATTCATTA
>NC_029789.2:134801384-134813512 GCF_000816755.2 Arachis ipaensis
TACTTTTAGTTTAAGTCCTTAAGTTGGACATTCTTGAGATGCTTATTGTCATGGTGGCTTATGTTTGTACTCATCCTTGAATCTCCAAGGATCCTTGCTTCTCAATTGGTTGACAGAATTTCCAACCATTTTCGTCAAGCTTGGGCAAAGTTCTACCCAAGATATGAGTCCCCATAGTTGATCTTCGTATAGCGAACCGGGATCCCATATCTTGTCTTCACACCCATCCGTTAGTTGAGTTTCATGGTTTTGTCGGATGAGCGGTTGACATAAAGGTGATTGGCACATAGAATTCTCTTTACTCCACCAATGCTTTCTCCTAGGTCCATATAAAGTAATTCGTGTCCCAACATCATCCCTATACCTTGAAGCTTTGACCTCAATGAGCCTAATTCCTAACTTGCAACCACTACACAACTCATTCTTGCTTTTAATTCCACAAAGAGCTCTAAGTTGTCCATCCGTTTCAATCAAACCATATTCAGGCGAGAAAGTGAAGCTTATGGATAAGAATTTTACCCACTTGAAAGTTGTGTTGGATGGTAATTTGGGGAGAGAGGCTTCCCCACACTTAGACAATGCAAGGTCTACTTCCTTGTGCTCTTCCTTGTGTATTTCCACCTCTTGACGAATTTCTTCACTTTCAACCTCATCCTTTTTGTTACGTGGCTTGGTGTTATCTTCAAGAACTTCATCTTGTTTAATGAGAGGCGATTCAATTTTGGATAGAAATTCATTGATGAACGAGGTCATCTCTTGATCAACCTCTTCATATTCTTCAATTTCAATATACACCATGCCCTTCTCATCTTCCTTGTGAGGTTGTGCATACTCTTCTATAATTTCGACTCTATATCCAATGGGAGAGGATTCCATTGTAGAGAGAAATTCATCCATGATTGAATCCATCTCTTGATAAGCTTCTTCCAAGTCTCCAACGATGATATGCCTTGGAGATTGCGCACCCTCCTTAACTTCAATATCAAGCTCCTTGGAAGAGTGCTCCATGAGACTACATTCCCTTGGACTTTCAACATCTCCTAAATCTTCAACCACTTCTCCCCTTTCTTCAATGATTATAGGCTTCTCCAATTGTTCCAACACAAAATTTGACTCCTCCTTTTCCACCAAATTTTCCAATTTCACTTTCATACTTTGCTCTTCTTTTGACTTTTCACATGTGGTCACGGAAGTACCTTGAGTATTCAAGCATTGGTGGGCTAAAGTGTGCACCACCTTGGTCAAATTGGTCACAAACTCAAGTGTATCCCGCTTCATGGCTTCTTGTCCTTGGAGTAACAAGATGAGGGGCTCGTCTATTGGGGCTTGGGGTAAATAGGAAGGTTCATTATTTTGGAGAGAGGGTTCATGGTAGGAGGGTGGTTCTTCTTGGTAAAGGTATGGAGATGGTGAGATTTGAGGTGGTTCTTGGTAGTGATCTTGATAGAGTGGTGGTTCTAAGGGTTCTTGCTCATAATGGCCATAAGGATATGGTGTGGATGATTGGTTATATGATGGATATGGATCATATGGTGGTGTTTGGTGATGAAAGGCTTGTGAGAATGGTTGAGGTTCATGTTGAGGGTATGCGTCATAGGCATATGGTGGTGGTTGGTTATCATAAAAGGAGCCACCATAGCCATTAAATTGGCATGCATTAGGATGGAAATTATACCTATAAGTGTCCGGAGGTTGATGCCAATAGGAGTGATCAATTCCTTGAGGCTCCTCCCATCTTGGAGTGTTCCATCCTTGGTACATGTTAGCATTGAAGTTCACATTCCCTACAACACAATTAGAGCCAAACTCATAGCTAGAGTGAGAATTCATTATGGAAAAACAAAATAAAACTAACAAAATATAGTAAACAAGCAAAAGACAAACTATTTACACTATTCACATATGTACAATAACCAATAACATAACACCATTGCTCATCCCCGGCAACGGCGCCATTTTGACGATTGGATTTTTGACGGTTTAGAATTTCACAAATGAAGTCTCGTTGCAAGTATAGTTTCTAAACCAATCACTAATCCTTTCATACAAAAAGTTATTTGTCACTAAAACAAACCCCTAAAATTTATAAACCGAAGTATTCAAACCTCGGGTCGTTCTCCCTAGGATTTGCAATGAAGTGTCTTGTTATTGGTTATGAGTTATTTGGGGTAAAATCTATACTAAAATCCAACCAAGCATTTCATCAAACACTTGGAAGGCACAAAAGAAAAGTATAGTCAATCACAACAAGAATGAATTCTAACTACAATTGAATGTAAAGAATTAACAACAACAATCGAGGAAATCACAATTATCATGAATTACCTCAAATTGCATTATTGAAAGAAAACCAAGGAACAACAATATATCCAAAAACAAAATGAAGAATTACAATTATTAAAGCACACATCTAGAAAGAGGAAGAGGAGAAGATTAAGAATTGGTAAATGAAAAGTGAATCAAAGCATGAGTTAAACCTAGATCTAAGACATCAAGGCATCGTATGGAATCAAACAGAAACTAGAATTCACCAAGATAAGGCTTAAAAAGCATGTTTTTACACTTAAGCACAATCATGGGAGAGATAACAAAACCATGCTAACTCTTAGGCTAAATGTGACAAAAGGTTATCAAAATGTTCTAAATTCAAGGCAAAACAAACCGTCAAATTGGGGTTTGTCAATGGATGAACCCCTTGGTCGAATACCTGAAATTCGACATCCTCCCCAAGGAGGAAAAGGAGGCCAAGAAAATCCGAAGGGAAGCACAACACTATACCTTGGTGAAAAATATTCTCTATAGAAGGGGGATATCAACACCATTGTTAAAGTGTGTACTGACCTCAAGAGCCACCGAGGTATTAGAGGAGGTACATAGTGGAATCTGCGGGAACCATCTCGGAGCAAGGTCATTAGCCAGAAAGGTGATCCGAGCTGGATTCTACTGGCCAACCTTGCAGAAAGATGCCACAGACTTTGTGAAAAGGTGCCAACCGTGTCAAATGCATGCAAATTTCCACGTGGCCCCCCCAGAGGAGCTCATCAGTATCACCTCCCCATGGCCCTTTGCAAAATGGGGAATGGATTTGTTAGGTCCTTTTTCCCAGGCGCCAGGACAAGTCAAATACCTAATAGTGGGAATAGATTATTTCACAAAGTGGATAGAAGCAGAACCACTGGCCACCATCACTGCACAAAGAAGTCGGAGGTTTCTCTACAAAAATATAATCACAAGGTATGGGATACCTTATTCCATTACCACAGATAACGGAACCCAGTTCACCGACTCCACCTTTAGAAGCCTAGTAGCCAGTATGAACATCAAACACCAGTTCACCTCAGTAGAACACCCACAAGCCAATGGGCAAGCCGAAGCAGCCAACAAAGTCATACTGGCAGGGCTGAAGAAAAGATTACAAGATGCGAAAGGAGCTTGGGCTGAAGAGCTCCAACAAGTACTATGGGCTTACAGAACAACCCCCCAATCCACCACTGGAGAAACACCCTTCCGACTAGTTTATGGCGTAGAAGCCATGATCCCAATAGAGGTCAATGAGCAAAGCCCAAGAGTGATTTTCCACGATGAGATCGGGAATATACAGGGGCACAAAGAGGAGCTCGACTTGCTCTCCGAAATCCGAGAAGAAGCCCAGATAAGAGAAGCAGCGTTGAGGCAAAGGATGACCGCGAGATACAACAAAAAAGTCATTCGAAGGAGTTTCACCCCAGATGACTTGGTCCTAATCAGAAACGATATTGGAGTCAACAAATCGGGGGAAGGAAAGCTCGCTGCTAATTGGAAAGGACCATACAAGATCAACGAGGTCTTAGGAAAAGGCTATTATAGGGTAACCGACTTTGACGGCAACGAGTTACCAAGATCATGACATGCTTGTAATATGAAAAGGTACTACAGCTAAAAGCGAACCCTACTCCCTGATGTACTCTTTTCCCAATTTCATGATTTTTTCCCAAAATCAAAGGGTTTTTTCTGAAAAGGGTTTTTAACGAGGCATCATAGTAAGGGCTAAGGGAAAATGAATTATCAAAAGCCCTTAGTAGCAATACGGTACCTCCTCAATTAATAAAGATCTCTTTCATTTTAAATATCTCTTTTAAATTCCCTTTTTATTCTCTTTCTACGAAACGCGCCGATTTAAGCTCGACAAAACGTGAAAATCCCATGAACCGACCTAGATGGTCGTCAGGATAAAACGACGAGGTACAAGTCGGCGTAAAGAGGCTATAGAAGTCGATCATGATAAACTCGGGAGCAGTCCGACTCATAAGTCGGAATGCGAAACCGAGTAAAATTAAAATGAATCGCAAAAGTAGCCTAAGTCACGAAAAACTCAATAAAACAAAATTGAGTACCAGGAATAACAAAAAAGAGATAGGAAAAAACTAAAAGTTGTAAGGCTGCCTTAAGGATCAAAGATTCAGAAAAGCAGGCCAGCCCCAAAGAATAGGTTTTTCCAGAAAAGATCAAAAGAATAGAAAAGCATGCGCGCATAAGGTAACTCAAAACCCTTATCCAAAAAGGGAATTTATTTAAAACGCTAAATTAAACCCTTATTAAAAAAGGGTATCGTAAATTGTTTTGTTTACGGCCTTAAAAGGCCAAAAATTGTTCAAACATCAACAAATAAATATAAAGAGTTTAAAAAAGGGGGGGTCCACAGGCCGGACCCCCAATAGCCAACAAATCACTTCTTTGCAAGAGGAGTAGAAGGATCACCACCACCAGGACCAGGAGTTGGAGAGAAAGTCGGAGGAGCGGCAGAAGAACTCGGAGCGTCCTTAGAGGGAGGAGGGGACTCTATGATCCTCTGCCCCCGAGTCTTCAAATCAGACTCAGACTCCACCACGGGGACAGGAGGATCCACGATGGCACCATCAATAACAATCTTATCAGGGTCCAAAGGAGAAAGGTCCAAGTCAGGAGCAATAACTCCGACCTGCTCCTTAAAAACCCTCCAAGCCTCATCAGCACCATCCGCAATAGAGTCCTCCAACTCGGTATAGGCCTTCCGAGCATTCAGCAAGTCATTCTTTACAGACACAAGATCAGCAAATAAACTGTTGTAGCTGGCTTGCGCTGCCTTCCTCAAATCCACCTCCATGTTGCATTGGGCTTGCAATTTTCTCTCCTTCTCCCGGAGGCCGTCCCTCTCCTCCTTCAGCTTGGCAACTTCCCCCTCCAACTCCCTCTCATGCTCCTGATATATGCGAAGCCTGCCTTCCAGCTCCTCGACCCTCGAGGTCGTCCCTAAAGAGCTGAGAGGAGTCTTCTCAAATATATCTAAGAGTTTGCCACAAACCCCCGCCGTCTTGAGACTCTCCTCAACCACAGTGGTGAGGTAGTGCCGAACAGAAACATCATCCATACTCATACGAGCATGGGGATAAATGTTCTTTCGGACGAACGCAAGAGCGTCCGCCTCACCAGAAGTGCCAGACTCTAAGGTCTTGCACTTCTTCGGCTCTGGTTCAGGAGTAGGTCGGACAGAAGGGGGTGGCAGAGAGGAAGCAGAGGAAGAAATTACAATAGGTTGGGAGGGAGTCCCGACGTTCCGAGGAGGAGGAGGAGGAGAGACAACCGCCCTAGCACCACCAGATCTGGCACGAGACCTTGCCTTGGCTTCCTGAACCCTCTGGTAAGACTCTTGAGCGTTTTTCTTTGCCATCTCTGCAAAAACAAATTGGTAGCTAAAAGTCAGACAAGTCGGTAAAAGAAATTGCAAGTCGGAAATAAATGAGAAACGCAAAAAGCTACCTAGTTGTGACTGGACAAAAGTCGGCGACCCCTGGAGAAATTTTTTAGTATCCAAGTATGGGGCCCTCCCCCACACTTCTCGGAGGAACTCTACGATGGCCGCCTCCACTTCGTCCAGGTCGTCCAGACCATATTTCTCACAGGGGGAGGCCTCTAACCAGTATAGAGGAAAGCGAGGAGAAGAACTCTCATCTAAGAAAAAGGGGTGGTGGCCCTCTACAGCTTGCACTTTGAAAAAATAGCTTTTGAAGTCGTGGAAGGATTCGTCAAAAAGGGTGAAAATCCTCCTACCTTGTATGGCTCGGAAGGACACCCACTGTTGCTTATTATTTAGCCCACTGAAGGGCTTGGTCATATGGAAGAGATAGAAGAAAATCCTCAGAGAAGTCGGGAACTCTAAGGCCTGGCTGATAAATTGGTAAATTTTCAAAAAACCCCAAGAGTTGGGGTGAAGCTGGGTGGGAGCAACCCGGCAATGACATAACACAGACATTTCAAACTCTGAAAATGGAAGAAAAACGCCCAAACGGGAGACCATACTCTCATACATAAAAAAGAAATGAGGGGCCGCCTCGTTGGCCCTCCCGAAGCAAACCCGGTCTTCTGGACTCGGGACTACCAACTCATACTTCGGCTCATCCTCTTCAGAAGTACAAATTCTGTGGTGAGTGCGAAGGTGGGTGATAAACTCGGTATCGACTGAAGGCTCCTCCCCTAGGACCGTGACATCAACCCACTGAGAGAGAACATCTACGGAAGCCATTTTCTTTTCTTAAAAGGGGTGACAAGAAACCTACAAAAAGAAAAGGAAAATCAACACACGGTCTCTAAAGGGAGGGGGTACGGAACTAAAGCCTACAAACCAATCTACCTACAAAATAAAGGCACGCAAATAGAAAGCATGTTATAGAAGGGGAAAAAGCTAACCTTTAAGTCTGAAATCAAGACTGGAGGAAGTAAAAGCCTTCGAAACACAAGATTGCAGCACGAACAAATGAAGAAGAGATTTGAAAGATCGCAGAAACGAAACAATGAAAGAGAGGGAAAGTATTTATAAGAACGTTAGGGGGCATAATGGTAAAATAGGGGCAGTCATTAATGAAGATGCACCGTTACCAAGGCTATTGAATCCCTATGCACACCCCTAACGGACACGACGCTTGATTAGACGTAACTGTCAGAACCCAGATAACACTCATTCGAATGAGTAACTGCCCCTAGAAACTCTCTAACCACTTCATAGAGCCATATCTTAACCTCCCTAAGATATGGGAACGGTTATCCACCTAAAAAGGTGGCACTACTTCAGCGGTGGTTATTGGTTCACCACTATAAATACACTGACACCATTCAGGTATCTCTAAGTTCCAATATTCTCTAACCTGCTCACACTCTTGCTAACTTAGGCATCGGAGTGTCTTTGCAAGTACCACCCCCCATTCTTTCTCACGTACAAGTCAGACGGAGGAACACCGAGTACCAGATCCACTCGAAAGCCACCTCCTTCATACGTTTGGGCCAACCAACGCCATCCAGCCCATTAATCTCCGGTTACCCACCGTAACAATAATATCTTTTTCTTTTTACTTTAGTTTAATTTTAAAAATTTTATGATTAGAAATCTTTCTTTTATTTTAAGTTGGTATTTTTTTATTTTTTAGTTATTTTTATTTCTGTAATTCCTCTATAAAGATAATGATTTCCTGTACATTTGATATAACATAATATTCAAATACTTTAAGTTGGTATCAGAGCAGGATCTCTGCATTGTGCCTCTGATTTATAGCTATGGTTGACAGTTCCTCAATCATTAATCATGAACAGAAGGAGAACACTACTACTCCTCCATCATATTTAAAATTTGAACAATGGGTACTAGTTAGTGGTGACTCCCATTCAATTCTGATCACAACATTTCGACTCAATGGATCAAATTACCTTAGGTGGTCTCAATCAATTCAGATGTATATCCGTGAAAGAGGGAGGATTGGATATCTCACCGGTGAGCGAAGCCAACCTAACATCACTGACCCACAATATAATGTGTGGGATACCGAAAATTTCATGGTGATGACATAGCTGGTGAGCTCAATGGAGGAGGATATCAGTAGTAACTATATGTAATATACCATTGCCAAAGAATTGTGGGATAGTGTCAAGGAGATGTATTCTGATTTTGGAAATAAATCCAAATTTATGAACTTACTATAAAAGTTAGAGAAATTCAACAAGGGAGTCACAATGTCACCAAATATTTTCATACGTTGAAGCAGGTGTGGCAGGACCTTGACCACTTCAATAACTACAAGTGGAATTCAACCACTGATGCCAAACACCACCAACAAATAGTGGAAGAAGGGATAACATTTCGATTTTTGTAGGCTTCAATGTAGAGCTAGATGAAGTTCATGGCAGTGGAAGAACAATCTTACCCTCAATTGAAGAAGTATTTGTTGAAATTAGAAGAGAGAAAACTCGTAGAGTGTGATGATAGAAAAAGGCAAGACTGAACAGACTTTTTTGGAGTCTAATGCACTCTTAGTGACACCTGTTGCACTTAAAAGTTCATCAAATCAAAAGTACCTCTCCAATCTTTGGTGTGACCACTGTAATAAACCCGAAAAACCTGCTGGAAGATTCATGGAAAACCAGCACATTTTAAAGGCAGCAAATCTGGTCCCAAAATATGTTCTACTCCAGCTGCTCATGAGGCTGAAAAATCATCCTTGAGTAAGGAGCAGGTTGAGCAGCTCATACGGCTGTTAAATTTCAGTTCTGTGTCTAGTATTCCTAGTGATTCTTTGGCTCAAATAGGTAATTTTAGTATTCCTATGTCCCTTAACTGCACCTCAAACTTGAATGCACTATGGATTATCGATTCAGGTGCATCTGACCTATGATCAGCCTCTCCCCTTTATTTAAAACTTATTCTCCCTGTTTTGAAAATGAGAAAATTAGAGTTGCTTATGGTAAATTTTCATCTATTACTGAAAAAAGTACAATTAATTATCCAAAAATATTGACCTAAGAAATGTCCTACATGTACTAAATTTTTTTTGTAATCTTCTCTCTATTAGTACAATCTGCAAGAATTCCAATTGTGCTGTGACATTCTTTGACACTCATGGTATTTTTCAGGATCGGACCTCGAGAAAGATAATTGGCAGTGCTAAGATGATGGATTGAGTCTATCATTTTGAGGATATTTCGGAGGATAAAGTAGTCCAAGGATTTAGTGGTATAAGTTCTATGCCTATAAAGTACCAAATAATGCTCTGACATAATAGACTAGGATACCCTAGTTTTCCATATCTCAAACATTTATTTCCAAGTTTATTTAAAAATATTGATTCTTCCTTACTTAAATATGAAAGTTGTATTCGTGCAAGGAGTCATAAAGTTCCTTATTACTCTCAACCTTATCATGCATCTAAACCTTTTACTTGATTCATAGTGATGTATGGGGTCCATCGAAAATAACAACTCAATTTGAAAAAAAAATGGTTTGTAATTTTTATCCATGACCACACATGACTATGTTAGATCTATCTCATGCATGAAAAATCTGAGGTTTTTTAAAAATTTTGAGTATTTTTCAACAATGGTAGAAACACAATTTGACACAAAAATTTCAATATTGAGAAGTGATAATGGCACTGAATACTTTAATAAAAATTTTGGTGAATTTTTTCAAAAGAAAGTTATTCACAATCAATCTATATGTCCCAATGCACCCCAACAAAATGGCATTGCTGAAAAGAGGAATAAACATCTTTTCGAAGTAGCACATGTCATTATGTTTGAGGATAATATTCCAAAGTATTTATGGGGAGATGCTGTCCTAACAGCAGCCTATCTTATAAATCGAATGCCCACGCGTGTGTTAAATTACTGCATATCATTGGATACTTTCAAAAAGAATTTTTCAGCATGTAGGTTGCATTTTGACTTACCTTTAAAAGTATTTGGTTGTATTGTATTTTTGCATATACGTTCATATCGAAGTAAACTTGATCCAAGAGCAGAAAAGTGCATTTTTATTGGCTATTTCCCAAGTCAAAAGGGATATAGATGTTTCAATCCACACACAAAAAAATTTTAAGTAAGCATGAATGTTACTTTTTTGGAACATGAAACCTTTTTTTAGAAAAATTCTCTTCGGAGGAGAGTCTAAGTCAAGAAATTTTTTTTTCATGAACCTTTATCCACTCCTATCTTACATATTAAGGATACAACTTTCACTGATCAAACAAATTCTGAAACAATTATAAAAAAAGATGTGAAAACTAATTCTGAAATTGTGTCAGAATTAGTTGGAACCGAAACAGGAAAAGAAATACCACAATCAGAAAAGGAGCTTTGATGTTATGTTTGGAAATATTCCAAGAAAACTAGAGACCAGCCTATCATCTCTGTACCAACCCAATCTGAAAATTTAGAAGACGGCCCAATTGTAGTATTTCAGGAACTTTCAGATAAATTTGAAATTGCCACTTCTAATAATAACTTGCCAATAGCCCTTAGAAAAGAAACCAGAACCTACACAAAAAAAAGTACCCAAAACCAGCACCAACCATCCTATTTTCAATTATGTCTCTTACCAAAATCTCTCTCAAAATCATCGAGCATTTACTTCTAAAATTACAAATCTGTTTGAGCCCAAGATCAAGAGAAAGCACTAGATGATCCCACCTGAAAAGTAGCAGTGTTAGAAGAGTGGCATGCACTCAAGAAGAATGAAATTTAGAAGATTGTAGACCTATCACAGGACAAAAAATTGATTGGCTGCAAGTAGGTTTTCACCATCAAGTGCAAGGCTAATGAAAGCATAAAGAGATATAAGGTTAGGTTAGTAGCTAAGGGATTTACACAAATCTATGGAGTAGACTATCAAGAGACCTTTGCTTTAGTTGCTAAGCTCAACTCTATGCGAATTCTCTTATCTCTTGCTGCGAATTACAATTTGCCTTTACATCAATTAGATATAAGGAGTGTTTTTCTGAATGGAGAGCTAGAGGAAGAGGTGTTCATGAAACTTTCACCTTGATTTGAGGCTGAAATAGGGAGGAATAAAATGTGCAAACTAAAGAAGTCTCTCTATAGATTGAAATAATCCTCAAGAGTTTGGTTTGAACGACTTGGAATGGTGGTAAAAAGACTTGGTTATAATCAAAGCCAAGCTGATCATACACTTTTCTATAAATATTCAACAGCTAATAAAACTGCTATCTTAATTGTATATCTTGGAGCTAAAAGATTTGAAGGAGAAGCTTGCCTAAGCATTTGAAATAAAAAAAACTTGGCTCATTAAAATACTTTTTTAGAATTGAATTTTCAAGGTTTAAGGAAGGCATTTTTATGAACCAATGAAGATACATTGATGAGCGGATATTTTATACGCTTTTTGGGGATAATTTCATATAGTTTTGAGTATGTTTTAGTTAGTTTTTAGTCTATTTTTTTTAGTTTTTAGGAAAAATTCATATTTCTGGACTTTACTATGAGTTGTGTGTTTTTCTGTAATTTCAGGTATTTTTCTGGCTGAAATTGAAGGAGCTGAGCAAAAATCTGATTCAGGCTGAAAAAGGACTGCTGATGCTGTTGGATTCTGACCTCCCTGCACTCAAAGTGGATTTTCTGGAGCTACAGAACTCGAAATGGCGTGATTCCAATTGCGTTGGAAAGTAGACATCCAGGGCTTTCCAGCAATATATAATAGTCCATACTTTGCATAAGAATAGATGACGTAAACTGACATCCAGGGCTTTCCAGCAATATATAATAGTCCATACTTTGCACAAGAATAGATGACGTAAAATGGCGTTCAACGCCAGTCTTCTACCCAATTCTGGCGTCCAGCGCCAGAAAAGGATCAAAAGCTGGAGTTGAACGCCCAAACTGGCATAAAAACTGGCGTTCAACTCCACAAATGGCCTCTGCACGTGAATTGCTTAAGTCTCAACCCCAGCACACACCAAGTGGGCCCCAGCACACACCAAGTGGGCCCCAGAAGTGGATCTCTGCATCATCCATCAAAGTTTATCCAATTTTTGTAAACCTAGGCTACTAGTTTAGTATTTAAACAACTTTTAGAGACTTATTTTGGATCTCATAACATTTTAGATCAAAACTTGGTATTCTCTGATGGCATGAGTCTCTAAACCCTATTGTTGGGGGTGAGGAGCTCTGCTGTGTCCCGATGAATTAATGCAAGTATTTCTGTTTTCCATTCAAAAACGCTTGTTCCTATCTAAGATGTTCATTCGCGCTTAACTGTGATGAAGGTGATGATCCGTGACATTCATCACCTTCCTCAAACCATGAACGTGTGCCTGACAACCACCTCCGTTCTA
>NC_029789.2:134813654-134816618 GCF_000816755.2 Arachis ipaensis
CCCCTCTGAAATGTTTTCAGAGTGGGTTCAGTTAGACATCTTCTACTATGGGCTTGCAAAAGGAGCTTAGATGTCTCTAGATTACTCAGCTGGTGGATCTATCCACATGAGAAAGACAATTGAAGAGGCTCAAGAGCTCATTGATACAGTTGCCCGGAATCAGCATCTGTATCTAAGCAGCAACCCTTCCATGAATGAAGAGGTTAAAACAGTAACTGCTGAATTCAGTACTGTAAAACAAGCTGCTGAATTCAATCAGCAATTGGATTTTCTAACAAAGCAGCTAGCTGAATTCAAGGACAGGCTACAAGAGACAAGGATAGCTAATATACAGATGGACGAACAGTTTAAGCAAACAAAGCAGCAGCTATCAAGGCAAATAGCAGAAGAATGCCAAGCAGTAATTTTCTTTTTGTTTTGTTTTCAAAAATTTTTCAAAAATCTTTCAAAAAAAATTTCTCATTTGTTTTTGAAAAAAAATTTTTAAAATAAAAATGATTTCAAAAAAATATTTTTCTTCAGAATTTTTAAGAATGAATTCTAGTGTTTCATAAAGCATGTTGAAACCTGGCTGGCTGTAAAGCCACGTCTAATTCCTCTGTAGGGCATGTCAGGCGTGTCATGTCTGAGTTACATACTGAAGCTTGGCTGGCTATTAAGCCATGCCTGACCCTTTGATTGGAGCTTTAGACTAAAGAGCATATGATTCCTGGAATTCATATTAAAAATTTTGGAATTCTTATTTTCCTTTTTCAAATTTATTTTCAAAAAATATAAAATAAAAATACAAAAAAATCATAAAATCAAAAAAAAAATCAAAAATATTTCATGTTTCTTGTTTGAGTCATGTGTCATGTTATAAGTTTGGTGTCAATTGCATATTCATTTTGCATTTTTTGAAAATTCATGCATTCATGGTGTTCTTCATGATCTTCAAGTTGTTCTTGGTATGTCTTCTTGTTTAATCTTGATGTTTTCTTGTTTTGCATCTTTTCTTGTTTTACATGTGCATTTTTGCATCCATAGAGTCTAAACATGAAAAATTTCTAAGTTTGGTATCTTGCATGTTTTCTTTGCATTAAAATTTTTTTCAAAAACATGTTCTTGATGTTCATCTTGACATTCAAAGTATTCTTGGTGTTCATCTTGACATTCATAGTGTTCTTGCATTCATCACATACTTTGATCCAAAATTTTCATGCATTGAGTCTTTTTCATGTTTTTCTCTCTCATCATTAAAAATTCAAAAATAAAAAAAATATCTTTTCCTTTTTCTCTCTTAAAATTTTGAAAATTAGATTTGACTTTTTTAAAAATTTTTAAAATCTGGTTGTTTTTATGAGTCAAATCAAATTTTCAATTTAAAAATCTTATCTTTTTCAAAATCTTTTTCAAAAATCAAATCTTTTTCATTTTTCTTAGTTATTTTCGAAAATTTTAAAAATATTTTTCAAAAATCTTTTTCTTATTTTTATATCAAATTTTCGAAAATAACAATAACAATTAATATTTTGATTCAAAAATTTCAAGTCTGTTACTTGCTTGTTAAGAAAGATTCAAACTTTGAATTCTAGAATCATATCTTGTGATTTCTTGTGAATCAAGTCATTAATTGTGATTTTAAAAATCAAATCTTTTTCAAAAACTAATTTCAATCATATCTTTTCAAAAATATCTTCTTATCTTATCTTTTTCAAAAATTTGTTTTCAAAATATCTTTTCTAACTTCCTAACTCCTTATCTTTTCAAAATTTGTTTCAACTAACTAACTAACTTTTTGTTTGTTTCTTATTTTTTTCAAAACTACCTAACTAACTCTCTCTCTCTCTCTAATTTTCGAAAATATCCTCCCTCTTTTTCAAAATCCCTTTTTTTTAACTAATTATTTTAATTGTTGATTTCAAATTTTCGAAAAATTACTAACCTTTTTCAAAAACTATTTTCGAAAATCACTAACTCTTTTTCAAAAATTATTTTCGAAAATTATCCTTCTTTCTCATCTCCTTCTATTTATTTATTCATCTACTAACACTTCATCTCACCCAAATTCGAACCCCCTCTTCCATCTGTGTTCGAATTTTTTCTTCTTCTTTTCTTCTACTCACACAAGGACCTCTATACTGTGGTATAAAGGATCCCTATTATTATTATTATTATTATTTTGTCCCTCTTTTTCATATGAGCAGGAGACAAGAATATTCTTGTTGAAGCAGATCCAGAACCTGAAAGGACTCTGAAGAGGAAACTAAGAGAAGCTAAATTACAACAATCCAGAGATAACCTTTCAGAAATTTTCAAACAGGAAGAGGAGATGGCAGCCGAAAATAATAATAATGCAAGGAGAATGCTTGGTGACTTTACTGCACCTAATTCCAATTTACATGGAAGAAGCATCTCCATTCCTGTGAATCCCTCTATGAAGCTTGGGAGAGATACAAAGGACTGACCAAAAAGTGTCCTTCTGACATGCTTTCAGAATGGACCATCTTGGATATATTCAATGATGGTTTATCTGAGCTATCAAAGATGTCATTGGATACTTCTGCAGGTGGATCCATTCACCTAAAGAAAACGCTTGCAGAAGCTTAAGAACTCATTGACATGGTTGCTAATAACCAGTTCATGTACACTTCTGAGAGGAATCCTGTGAATAATGGGACGCCTATAAAGAAGGGAGTTCTTGAAATTGATAATCTGAATGCCATATTGGCTCAGAACAAAATATTGACTCAGCAAGTCAATATGATTTCTCAGAGTCTGAATGGAATGCAAGCTGCATCCAACAGTACTCAAGAGGCATCTTCTGAAGAAGAAGCTTATGATCCTGAGAACCCTGCAATAGCAGAGGTGAATTACTTAGGTGAACCTTATGGAAACACCTATAATCCATCATGGAGAAATCATCCAAATCTCTCATGGAAGGATCAACAAAAGCCTCAACAAGGCTTTAATAATGGTGGAAGA
>NC_029789.2:134816742-134869477 GCF_000816755.2 Arachis ipaensis
AACAGCATTCACATGTCCTTCTGGAGTATTTACCTACAGAAGGATGCCTTTTGGTCTGTGCAATGCACCTGCAACTTTTCAGAGGTGCATGCTTTTTATTTTCTCTGATATGGTGGAAAAATTTCTAGAAGTCTTTATGGATGACTTCTCAGTATATGGAGACTCATTCGGCTCCTGTCTTGATCACCTGAAACTTGTTCTGAAAAGATGCCAAGAAACCAACCTAGTTTTAAACTGGGAAAAGTGTCACTTCATGGTGACTGAAGGAATTGTTCTTGGGCATAAAATCTCAAACAAGGGAATAGAGGTGGATCAGGCAAAAATAGAGGTAATTGAAAAATTACCACCACCTGCCAATGTTAAGGCAATCAGAAGCTTTCTGGGGCATGCAAGATTCTATAGGAGGTTTATAAAGGATTTTTCAAAAATCGCAAAACCTCTAAGCAATCTGCTAGCTGCTGACACGCCATTTGTGTTTGACACAGAGTGCCTATAGGCGTTTGAAACGCTGAAAGCTAAGCTGGTCACAGCACCAGTCATTTCTGCACCAGACTGGACATTACCATTTGAGCTAATTGTAATGCCAGTGATCATGTCATTGGTGCAGTATTGGGACAGAGGCATGACAAGCTTCTACATGTCATTTATTATGCCAGTCACGTTTTAAATGATGCCCAGAAAAATTACACAACCACAGAAAAGGAATTACTTGCAGTGGTTTACACCATTGACAAGTTCAGATCCTACTTAGTAGGATCAAAGGTGATTGTGTATACTGACCATGCTGCTCTTAAGTATCTACTCACAAAGCAGGATTCGAAACCCAGGCTCATCAGATGGGTATTGCTTCTGCAAGAGTTTGATATAGAAATAAGAGTCAGAAAAGGGACAGAGAACCAAGTAGCTGATCATCTGTCCCGGATAGAGCCAGTGGAAGGGACGTCCCTCCCCTTTCTTGAGATCTCTGAGACGTTCCCTGATGAGCATCTATTTGCCATTCAGGAAGCACCATGGTTTGCCGATATTGCAAACTATAAAGCTGCAAGGTTCATACCCAAGGAGTACAATAGAACAAGAAAAAGCAGCAAAGAACAAAGCTTGCAGAAAAAAAAAAAGCAAGCAGAAAAAGCCAATAACCCTTAAAACCAAAAGGCAAGGGCAAATAAAAGGGATCCCAAGGCTTTGAGCATCAGTGGATAGGAGGGCCTAAATGAATAAAATTCTGGTCTAAGCGGCTAAACCAAGCTGTCCCTAACCATGTGCTTGTGGCGTGAAGGTGTCAAGTGAAAACTTGAGACTGAGCGGTTAAAGTCAAGGTACAAGCAAAAAGAAGAGTGTGCTTAAGAACCCTGGACACCTCTAACTGGGGACTTGAGCAAAGCTGAGTCACAATCTGAAAAGGTTCACCCAATTATGTGTCTGTGGCATTTATGTATCCGGTGGTAATACTGGAAAACAAAGTGCTTAGGGCCACGGCCAAGACTCATAAAATAGCTGTGTTCAAGAATCATCACACTGAAATAGGAGAATCAATAACACTATCTGAATATCTCATGACATTTCAGATCTAAACTTTGTATTCTCTGACGGCATGAGTCTCTAAACCCCATTGTTGGGGGTGAGGAGCTCTGCTGTGTCTCGATGAATTAATGCAAGTATTTCTGTTTTCCATTCAAACACGCTTGTTCCTATCTAAGATGTTCATTCGCGCTTAACTGTGATGAAGGTGATGATCCGTGACATTCATCACCTTCCTCAAACCATGAACGTGTGCCTGACAACCACCTCCGTTCTATATCCGATTGAATGAGTATCTCTGAGATCTCTTAATCAGAATCTCCGTGGTATAAGCTAGAACTGATGGCGGCATTCATGAGAATTTGGAAAGTCTTCACTGGAAGGATGGAAGGTAGCCATTGACAACGGTGATCCACCAACACACAGCTTGCCATAGGAGGACGTGCGTGCGTGAATCAGAAGACATAGGAAAGCAGAGATTCAGAAGACAAAGCATCTCCAAAACTCCAACATATTCTCCATTACTGCACAACAAGTAATCTTTAATTTATGCTCTCTTAGTTATTCACAATTCAACTGATAAACATAATTGACTTCCTGACTAAGATTTACAAGATAACCATAGATTGCTTCAAACCAACAATCTCCGTGGGATTCGACCCTTACTCACGTGAGGTATTACTTGGACGACCCAGTGCACTTGCTGGTTAGTGGTACGCGTTGTGAAAAGTGTGATTCACAATTAGTGCACCATACATCCTATATCTTTTAAAACAGACAGGATTACTTGGTTGTAAAGCTGCTGAAATATCTATAGAGCCTAACTTAAAATTGAAGCCAGCTAAATCAGAAAATGTAATGGACAAAGCGAGATATCAGCGGTTGGTGGGAAGGCCAATCTATTTATCCCATACACATCCAGATATAGCCTTTTCTATAAGCATGGTAAGTCAGTTTATGCATTCACCTGATCGAGAACACATGGATGTTGTCTTTAGAATTTTAAGGTACTTGAAGGGATCGCCTGGAAAAGGGTTACTCTACAAAAACTATGGACATCTTCAAATAGAAACCTATGTAGATTGGGCTGAGAATGTCATGGACTGAAGGTCAACATCTGAGTATTGTACTTTTGTTGGAAGAAACCTGGTTAGTTGGAGGAGTAAAAAACAGAGTGTTGTGGCATGAAGTAGTGCAAAAGCTACGTTTAGAGCAGTGGCTACAAGAACTAAAGGTTCCCATTTCTCTACCAATGAGGTTGTATTATGACAACAAATATGCAACTTCTATTGCTCATAATCCAGTTCCGCATGACAGAACTAAACATGTCAAAATTGACAAGCATTTTATAAAGGAAAAGATTGAACGAGGACAAATTTGTATCTCATATGTTTCGACTACGGAACAATTAGCAGATGTTCTAACTAAAGGATTACTCAAAAAGACCTTTGATAGCATAATAAGCAAGCTGTTAATGAAGGATATCTTCAAGCTGTATTGACTAGATCAAATCAAAATCAGATTATTAATTTCTTTCATGAATCTTTTATGTAAATAGAATTAATTATAATATCTTTTTCTTTTTAGTTTAGCTTAATTTTAAAAATTTTATGATTAAAAATTTTTCTTTTATTTTAGGCTAATATTTTTCTTATTTTCTAATTATTTTTTTTTCTTTAATTCTTCTACAAAGAAAATGATTCCTTATACATTTGATATAACATAATATTCAAACACTTCAAGTTTTCTATTTCGTTGTGCTTTATATTCTTTTGAAGATATATAAACATACATAAATGGAGGCACTTGCTATTATCTTTTAACAAAAAGTTTGAAAAGTCAGGAGCTTCTTGCCACTTAAATATTCATTATGTTTTGCATTTTATATTAATCCGTTTGCGATGATGAATACCTATCTTCAGCCTCGGCTTATGATATGTTCAATTTATAATACAATTACTAGTGTTATGGGCCAAGAAAATGTCGATTGAATAAGGTTTGAAAGAATGTGAGAAGGAAGAAAACACAGAGAAAGAATGGAGAATTTAGAGGGAAAGATAGGAAATGTATGGTCTGCATTACTAGTGAGTGTTATAGTGAGCTTATCGCTAATCTGTGCTTATATATAGAGGAGTAGCTTGTTGTGCAAGCTAGTACAAAAGGTAGAACAGTCCCTTCATTCTTAAGTTTCTCTCATAACTAACTTACAGCTGTCCTATCGTAGCTGGCACTGTTCTAACAACCAACATTTCTCTCATAACTAATTCTTGTATCTCTTGTCTAGACTTTACCAACTCACTCTATTATGATTAATGGTCTTTGGTAACAAATGATAAAATCTTTGAATTTTTTAGTTATATAAAAGGATGTGTAATCTTTGCTATTCTTCACAAATTTTTTCTATCCTTTTTGTGTCTCATATTTTTCACAAACACAAGGCATTAATGGCCAGTAATAATCCATACATAGTTGTGCTTGTTTATCCCAATTGTCGTATGAGAAATGGCAACAACAGGGTGACATTTGAGTGTGAGGATTCGATATTGTTTCGCACTCAGCGTGTGGAGACGTTGTCGGATTTGAAGAGTTTGATATTGAGCAAGCTCGGTGGTACACAAGCGAGGAAAATCGGAAGGGTGGTGTATAGATTGCTGGCACTCATGGGTAACGGAGTCTTCTGGTTTCGACTATTCTGACTTCTAGGGGACGAGCATGTGCGACTGATGTTCGACATCCATGGGAGGATCATGGTGGAGCAGGTAATGGAGCTTTCAGCAGAGGTGGGACACAGTGGTGGTGGGAGTTCCATACACTCGACCTATGTACAGGACGACCGACCCCTCGCACCACCGCCCATTCATGTCGCCATTCCAGTAGATGAGGCAGAGGAAGGCGGGGAGGAGTCGGACGAGGATTACGTGGTGGATAGTGCGGACAGTGACTTGTCCGATAGTGGGGATGAGAATGAGTGTGTTCCGGAGACATCTGTTCAGACTGTGGCGCGCCATGTCCTACCTCCGCCTCACCCAATTCCAGTGCTTTCGGCAGTTCCATCTCACTATCACAGTCTGGATCTGGACGCCATGCATGAGAGGATTCCGTTTCTTGACACGGGTAAAGAGGACTACAACCTAGACGGCGGTGTAGAGTTTTGGGTCGGCCACAAGTTTAGAAGCCGAGAGGCAGTGCTTCAGGGTGTGAAGAACTACAGTATTCAGAGGAGTGCGGAGTACCGGGTGATCTGGCGGACAAGATCACGCAACCACACCAGTTTCAGCGTGAAGGACTCATTCCTCTGCGCAACCTGCTATGCCGCCACCGGAGGCATGGCACCAAGCAGCTGCTCCACCATGGCCCACGTCTCTGTGCTGTACCACCTACCGAAGTCACGAAAGCATCCTCAATGGGGTTCCCGTGCAAGCGTAGACCTAGGTAGTACGCCACGTCCTGCAAGGTGATAGTGACCTCACCCCACGGGAGATGAAACGTGTGTGTCTCCAGACGCCATCGCTCAACGAGTGCCGAAATCAGGGAATTGTCAAAAGTGAAGTCCCTGAGGGGCAACGTGTCGCCGAATCCGGCATCAGCCAAATACGGGACGATGGCGTCCGATGGAGGAAGGGTATGGCTGACTCGCCGGAGCAGTAGAAGGCGAGGCCTCTACCGAATAAACAAAAAAATTTTAACTTATAAAGAGATAATCATAAATTTTTGTACTCTACTTAAGAACATAGTGCTATTTCTACTTAAGAACATACTTCCATGTCTCTAGTCTACACATGTCTCTAAATTACATATGTCAGTAAGCAAATTCTAATTAAGTCATAACAATCTTACACAAGCAAATACAGTTCTAAATTCATCATACAGTCCAATCCCTAAAGCATTTTATTCATTGCTTGTCACTACAGGACTACCCTACCCTAACAATGTCCACATACTTAGATTAACCGAACAGAACGTAACTAACCTCGAAGTCGGCCGCCCCGGCGTAATGCGACGTCTTGCTCAGTCTGTTGATGTCCCCGTCGTTCCTTGCCTGGCGTGCCATCACCGTATCAGTCTCAAATATGGTAGGAAAGAGAAAAAGGAGAAGAGAAAGAAGTTGACTAAGGTCCAGTTTGGGTAAACAATTTAGTTAAGTTACTTTTGAAGAAATAGCTTAAACGATAAATGCTTATATTAAAAGTAACTTATAAATAAGTTATTTTGTGTTTGATTTTTTAGTTCTAAAAGTACTTATTTTAAAAGAAAAGTGATAAAAAGCTTTTTGTTATGAGAGAAGTCATTTTTTTTTAACTTCTCCTTAAGCACCAAAATAGCTTTTTAGAAAGTTGCAATTTTGTTTTGAAAATTGTACCATACATTAATACTACACATTTTCATAAGTTAAAAGTTAAAAAAAGTCACTTATGAACCTATCCAAATGGACCCTAAGTCAAAATAGGGCTTAAAGACACGCTGTAAACGACTTATACTTATAGGTGTGGTACAACCTTATCTCGTTTACAGTATAAACGAGATAGACATGATTCGGCTGACGTGTCATATCCCGTTTACACGGTAAACGAGATACATGAATTGTCATCTCGTTTACAGTGTAAACGAGATATGATTAGAGAATGCAAAACTTTAAATATTTTTAAAATTATTTTTTTCGGTAATTATTACTTTTATTTTATTTATTTAAATAAAAAATCCTAAAATATTTTCTAATTTTGTTGAGTCCTAAACAGTAAACATGAAATTGTTGAATTTTGCTTGTTACAATTAAATCTACTAGTGTTATTGTTTTATAAGAGTTAGACACAATAATCCAATAAGAGAAATCTCCACCTCCTTAACCTTCTTTTTCCATTGACCATTACAACAAAAAATACAATTATCTTTCTTTTAGATAATAAGCTATGATGTGCGAATAATCAGAAAATTATCTCCAATTTCATTAACATGGTTCTTTGCTTTGGTTTCATTCTCAACTATCAAGTCTCAACCTCTGTTTCATGACAGTGATTGTTTCCACCATTGAATTCGCTCTTTTCTCTTCCAACTCCTTCTTCTCATTTGATCGGATTTTACACAAACATGTTGCGTGCAGCATCATTTTCATCACTCTCATTCTCCAGGTTCAACTTCTCTCTTCATATTGTGCCCTATGTTTTCCCTTTTCGCTTTCCTTCCCGTTCATGTTCAATGTCAAGCCTTCACTCTCATTCTGAGCTCACATCCCCTCGCCATGTTGATGAAGCTGTTGATTCCTTCACTCGCATGCTCTCTATGCGTCGCACTCCATCTATCATCCAATTTAACCAGATTTTGGGGTCTCTTGCCAAGACGCACCATTTCCCAACCGCCATTTCCCTCTTTCAGCAATTGCAAACCAGGGGAATTGCGCCCAGCATAGTTACTATGAATATTTTAATCAATTGTTGCTGCGGCATGGGTCGGATCACTCTCGCTTTCTCTATATTGGCCAAGATTTTCAGGATCAGTTTTCAGCCAAATACCATAACATTGAATACACTCATTAAAGGTCTCTATCTCTGTGGTAATGTTGAAAAAGCACTGCACTTTCATGACAGAGTGCTGGCTCATGGATTTCACTTCGACCAAGTCACTTATGCAACTTTGATCAACGGGCTCTGTAAGACCGGACACACAACAGCTGCTATTCAAGTGTTGAGAAAGATCCCACTGTATGGCATTGTTCCTAATGTCGTCATGTACAGCGCAATTATTGATAGCTTGTGCAAGGTTACGCTTGTAAGTGATGCTTTTCATTTATACTCTGAAATGCTTGCTAAGGGAATCTCTCCCGATGTTATCACGTATAACACTCTAATTTATGGATTGTGCCTTGCCGGCCAACTTAAGGATGCCATTGATTTACTAAATCATATGATGCTGAAAAACATTACTCCAGATGCTCGTACCTATAGTTCTTTGATTGATGGACTATGTAAGGAGGGAAATATGAAAGATGCTAAGAGTGTGTTGGCTGTGATGAGAAAAGTTGCTGTGGAACCGTGGTTACTTATAATTGTTTAATGGATGGGTATTGTTTGGTTAACGAATTAAACAAGGCAAAATGTATATTTGACACCATGGCCCAGATAGGAATGGCTCCTGATATACAAAGTTACAATATTATTATTAATGGCTTGTGCAAAAGTAAATTGATGGATGATGCCTTGAATCTCTTTGAAGAGATGCGTCGCAAGAACTTGGTTCTTGACACGGTAACTTACAATACTCTAATTGATGGCTTGGGAAAATCAAGGAGAATCTCTTGTGCTTCAAAGCTTCTTGTTGAGATGCATAATAAAGGTCAACCTGCTGATATAATCACTTACAATTCCTTGTTGGATGGGATGTTTAATATCAAACAACTTGACAAGGCACTTATGTTATTTATTGAGATGAAAGAGAGTGGCATTGATCCAAATATATGCACGTACAGTATACTTATCGATGGCCTATGTAAAAGTGGAAGACTTATGGATGCAAAAGAGATTTTTCAAGATCTTTCCATTAAAAACCATCGTCCAAATGTGAGGACATACACTATTATGATCAATGGGCTCTGCAAAGAGGGCTTATTTGAAGAAGCATTGGCCCTGCTGTCAGAAATAGAATACAATGGTTGCTTACCAAATGCTGTGACTTTTGAAATCGTTATTCGTGCTTTGTTCGAAAAAGGTGAGAATGACATGGCGGAGAAACTTCTTCGGGAAATGATTGCTAGAGGCTTATTGAATGGATGAAAAGAGATAAGATACATCAACTCAAATTAAAATCACATCTCTATTGTTGCTGAATGTGTATCGTAGTTCTCTAAATTCTGAATCTGTTGGGTCAGAGGACTTTGGCAATGCCATAACATCAATACCACTGATGTCTTGACTATCTCATTTTTATTCAATTAAGTTTAAACTTTCAATGTTTGCAATTGCTATCATCCTTTTTCATTCCACTATGCTTTATTGATTCTTTAGAGGATATTTCTCGTTGTAGCTTACAGGTTAAGTGTTTAAGATCTCTCTATAGTAACTAATAGTTATTTACTGTTATCCTATGAGACCATATATTTTAACTATTATCATGCTACAAACTAAGAAAAACAAAAAAGAGGTTTACAAACATTTGCAAATCCATTTGCAAAAAGTTCCCCTGCCGTGCGCAGAACGAAAGTCAAAGATGTTTCATTATATATGATTGATGCTGCCAAGGAAAATGCTCACTTAGCTCAAAAACTACATGATGTTCTACTTGAAAGTGGTGTCATTGCTCCTCCAAATTTATTTTCTGAAATTTATAACGGGTTAGGCTCCCCAACTGAAGAAAAAGATGAACACAAACCAGAAAGTGGACAAGAGACTACTTTGCCTCACCACAGAGTTCATCCGAAAGGAAGTTCAAGCAGCCAGCCAGAGCACTCTAAGCCTGTTGAAGGTTTAGGAATAAACCACCTTCTTGATCCGAAGTTAGCAGCTGTACAACATACACCATCCCAGGTAACATATGGGAAAAATATTCCAGTTGCGGCGGCTGCAGCAGCAGCTGCTGCTGTTGTTGCTACCTCTATGGTAGGTGCTGTAGCAAAGTCAAACACTGACTCGAACATTGAGCTTCCCGTAGCTGCAGCGGCCACTGCAACTGCTGCAGCTGTAGTAGCAACCACTGCAGCTGTCAGCAAACAGTATGAGCAAGGCAGTCGAAGTGACGGACACATGGATGGCACTGGTTATGAGCCGAAGGGTAGAATATTGTGTTAGGAGCAAATTCAGGTGATAGAATATCTGATAGATCTATAGTAAGCAATGACAGTATAAAATCTGATTTTATATTAGATGATGTTGCTGAATATGACATTCCGTTGGAGGAAATCACACTGGCTGAACGTATCGGACTTGGTATTAAGTGTACTTTGCTCTATCAGATTTGGTTACATTCTTTTGTTAGATGGTGTTGTTTATAATTTTATACATATAAATTCCCATATGATGACTAAAATTACATTTTGGTGGCCTATTTTTTGCATTTAGGATCGTATGGGGAGGTATACCGTGGTGAATGGCGTGGAACAGTGAGTTTTATTCCTACTCAGGCATACATTCCATATCCATCTTACAATTCAAATTGTATTTTCAACAAACAAATTATAAAATGTAATTTTTTTCTTAACTGAGCAAGGCCCAAGAAATTTTTGGCTTCAGTTTCATTTTTACCCTTAACAAAAGTAATCAATACCTTATACTTGACTACGTTTCATGCTTGTCATTTTTTGTTGTGTTTTTCTGTTAGGCTGTAGGTTTTTGAATTCTTTCATTTACATCAGGTCTCTGCTTTGGTTTGTAGGAAGTTGCTGTAAAAAGATTTCTTGATCAAGATATATCTGGTGAATCACTTGAAGAATTCAAAAGTGAGGTAATATTTCATTAGTGTCTCTTTTTGTAGTTTCTACTCATATGTTTATCTTTGTTGATGAATGATTTCATTTAGTACACATTTACAACTATCAGATGTGATTTTTATGCTCCATAATGACATATCAGATAGCTGCAATACTTTATTTAGATTGTTACTGTATTTGTCCCAGGCTAATTATAAATTTGGATTAAATACTTTGTCCTTTTGAATTGCATTTTTTTAGAAGTTCTTGATGAAGATTGACCATTTCAAAGCTCTTTGATGTAATCCTTGTTTTATTTCTCCAACATTTTATAGCTTCTATTATTTTGTTATATACTTCCATCTTGTGTGCATCTCTCTATGAATAGATTTCCTAATGCAATTTGAGAATATAGTGGTGCATGAATATGTATATAAGAGAACATATATATATGGAAAGAATATATTAAATGGGGACTAAGAAGTAGGGTTAGCACATTGGAGTTATTTAGTTCATGTAGTTGACTATACTTATTCAAAAAAAGGATTTTGTTTAATTCTTTTATGAATGCCAAAACTAGTTGTGCATTTTCATGAATTTATATGATTTTGCTGCATATTTAACATATGATGTAAGTTGCCATAGGTTCAAATAATGAAAAGACTGAGGCATCCAAATGTTGTTCTCTTCATGGGAGCAGTTACTCGACCTCCGAATCTTTCTGTTGTTACTGAGTTTCTTCCCAGGTAACTTAAGGTTCCTTATTTCCTGAGATTCATATGAGACTGTGGATTGCAAATAGATGTTAGTATATGGTACAGAATAGTGCTATGCAGGCCAAAAAGATTACTTCTAAATGAACATCTAAAATATTTGATGTATGCTGTTAATAGCTCAAATGTCAATTTAGAAGTAATAAGCAAAAATAAGATGAAAGTTTCAGTTATTATTTGGTTAATTTAGACACAATTTACCTTACTAAATATTGTGTTATTGTGTTAGACTCTTACACTTTTCCAGGATTTTTTTTTTATTTTGATTAATGTTGTTCTGGACGGATTACTTTTAATGACTCTGAAGTCTGAACTGTATATTTCCTATGCACAGGAAGTTTGTACAGACTAATTCATCGACCGAACAATCAATTAGATGAGCGAAGGCGGTTGAGGATGGCCCTTGATACTGTAAGAATCTGTTTTCTTTTCTTGCAATGTAGTTTCATTAAGTAAATTATTGCGATAATCAGTGAAATTCAGTTGATGTGACATATATCTCTTGAATCTTCAGGCCCGAGGAATGAACTATTTGCACAACTGCACTCCAGTGATTGTACACCGTGATTTGAAGTCACCAAATCATCTTGTTGATAAAAATTGGGTTGTGAAAGTGCCAACTAATTGTCATGATTCAATTTTCTTGATGGCATGCTGAATGCTCCTTGTAGATATGGTTTATTTATTTTTTTTCACTCTTTCTTTTTTTTTATTTCCCTGTAGATATGGTTTAATTTTATCTTCTCCACTCCCAATTGTTGTTGCTAGCACACGCTAACTATTGCTCTCAGAAAAAATGCTTCTAATTAGAGTTTAATTTCACAGACCATTAGAAAGTATTAAGTCCTTGACCATCAATAGTGGTTGATTTTGCAGATTGAAAGCTTCAGATGGAGGGACAACACAAGGATGTGGAGGAGCAAGTTAAGGATCGCTGAAGATTCGAATACTGAACCTATCACCAAATCGCCAAATCAACCCTTTTTCAACAACCTTACGCCCTTTCAATATGTTACTCCATCCCACGGTACTGCTCCGATCTCTGCATTCATTATAAAATTGTATCGAAAATATTTACCTTTGAAGAGTCTAGATAAGAGTGATTGTGGCTGAGAGACAACTTTCCAATATTATTTTGTTAATAGCGCCAAATTTTGATCCCCTTGGTCCTTAAAAACAAGTCCACCTTCTAATTTCGGTATTGTCATAATATCTCAACTAACCCATGCAATTTTTCGCTCTGTACCTTTTTGACCCACCAAAATTGGGAGAGTGTGTTATGAATCTCCCTAATTAAAATGTCAGAAAGACGGAAACGTGATAATGAATAAATTGGGATAGCCTCCCCAACAACTTTGATTAGAACATGTCTGTCTGTAGAAGAGAGAAGTTTTCTTTTCCACCCTTGAACTCGCTTCCTCACCTTGTCCTTGATTTCTTCGAAAGTGTTTTTTTTTTTTTTTGGACTGTAGATGAAAGACCCAAATACTTATCCTGTGCACCAATATGGACAATTTTCAATTTCCGAGCCAGTAGTAATCGAGCAGTAGAAGGAGTATCATTACTAAAGAATAGAGCTTATTTATGCAAATTAACTTTTTGGCCACTGAATTCCTTGTATGACTGAAGAAGACTAAGAATATTTTTACAACTATTTTCTGACACTTTACAAAAAAGAATTGAGTCATCCGAAAACAAAAAAATTATTAACAGAAGGCCATCTTCGGTTGATTTGAATACCTTCAACAGGATCATTTTACTCTGCCTTGTTTAGTAAAAAGGATAATTTTTCTGCACAGAAAAGAAAAAGATAGGGAGATAAAGGGTCTTCTTGACGGATAGCTCTATTTGGTTTTAAAAAAATCTAAAGATTGACCTTCAACAATGATAGAGTAAGAAACTGTAGTCACTACCTCCTGTATCTAACCAATCCACCTAGATTCAAATCCCAGTTTCTCTAAAATGAACCAAAGGAAATTCCACTCAACACAATCATAGATTTTGCTCATATCTAATTTAACAGCCATTTCAGTCGATAGGTCCATTTTCTTTGTCTTTAGATAGTGCATACATTCATGAGCGACTAGGACATTGTCTGAAATCAATTTACCCTTAATAAAGGCACTCTGATTAGGGCTGATCAGCAAATTCATTAATTTCTGTAGTCAATGGACTAGTACTTTAGAAATAATCTTGTACACAACTGAAGAAAGGCTGATGGATCTAACCTGTGTCATATCCTTTGCATCAAAAATCTTAGGAATGAGATAGATTTGTGTATGGTTGAAGCTCTTGAATAGTCTACCACTGACAAAGAAATTGTGGACAGCCTTGAAAACATCCTCCCCTACTAAACTTCATAGAATTGAAAGAATTTAGCTGTAAATCCATCATCACCAAAGGCGCGCTCTGGGGGTGACTACTAAATACCGCACGTTTTATCTTATCAAAACTGACCGGTCTAATTAAATTTTTTGTTCATAGTTGCTGAAACTTGGTTTCAAAATCTTCGAATGCATGTGCCGGATTAGCTTGGTCAATCGATGTGAAGATATCCTTGAAGTATATTTCAGCTACTTGTGCAATTTCCTCACGGGTGGTAGCATACATACCACCATTCTTTTCCAGTTTTCAAATTTTATTTTTCCGGATTCTGGATTGGAATGATTGGTAAAGAAATTTATATTTCTGTCCCTTCTTTTAGCCACTTTACTCGATATTTTTTCCTCCAATAGCTTTTCTCCGTAAAATAAGCATCCTCAAGTTTATTTTTCAAGACTTCAATTTGTTCTCCTCATATAATGCCCTCCTCTCTGAGGATTTCAAGCTGAGATGTGAGTCCACCAATGTCCTTTGAATTAAATTTGTTCCGTTGCTGCCATTGAACAATACGGTGCTTCAATTGGGAGGCAAAACAAACATTGTTAAGCGATCCACCCATTCCTTTCAAGCTTCGGTAATAATTACCTTAATTTTTTCTAAATCACACCATCTCTCCTGAAATTTAAACTTCTATTTAGATTTTTCTATGACTGGATTTGTATCAAGGAGGATAGATACACGACCTAAACCATTTTTTGCGAGCCGAGACAGCGAGGCTGACAGAAAATAATCCATCCACTCACCGTTTGCAAGTGCACGGTTAAGCCGCTCCCTGATCTGGTTCTGCCATCGTCGCCTATTAGTCTAGGTGAACCTTTTTCCAATCATACCCAAGTCTTTCAGTCCACCACCATCAATAAAATTCACAAATTCATAAATAGATGAAGCTAATTTTAAACCCCTCCTTCTCATCGAGACTCACCATAGCATTAAAATCACCCATAATTATAACCTTTCCAAGGAAACATTGTACAATAGAGGAAAGTTTTGTGTATTGGATAGATCGAATCCCATCCAAGCTATTTAAATGTACTCCAATCAGCTCCCATAAACAGTTCAAAGCAGGATCAGTGATGCCTGAGCATCATTCATATCTTTTCTATAGAATTTATACAATGATTTGTTGATTTCCTAAAAGATTTAAGTGATCTACACTCTATTGGATGCTACTTTGAGTTGTTGCATTGTGTTGATTACAGGTAGCATTCGGGTGAAAGATGGGACAAAATTCTTGAAGAAGAAGTTTACCAACCCTTTTTGGCAAGGTGGTGATAAACGCTGGTGAAGCTCTCACCCTTCTCTGCTAAGGTCACGCTAAACGCTACATCATCGATGTTTAGCGCCGGGTCCTTGGATTGTGTGCATAACCTTGCGGGATAGGTAGCCCTAAATGCCACATCACTGGCATTTAGCGCCGACAGCGTGAATTGAAGTGGTTCCCACGCACGCAACCAAATCACACGAAGGAAATCAATTTGAATTGAATTCAATTTGTAAATAGAAAAAGATATTATTAGGTTTAAGATTTAATTTTAGTATCAATTAGGATTAGAACTATAAAAAGGGAAAAGATTCGCCCTGCGGGCTCTCTTCTTTCCTAGAAATTTCGCACTTTTACAGTTTACACACTTATACACTTTGAGGATTTTTTTTCTGCATCATGAGCAACTAAACCTCCATTGTTATATTTAGGAGCTCTACTTATTTTGATGGATTAATACTGTTTGTTTTTTTACTCTTGATTAATGCATTAATTTATGTTCAAGAATTGGTTTCGTTCTTCCTCTTACGAATTACGGTATATTGGAAAATAACCTTAATCCAAATTGAATCCCTTTGAATTTCGAAAAAGTTACATCGTTGGAATTAAAACTTGAAACCCTTTTTTCATAATTCTTCAATTATCTGGATTTAATGTGATACGTGACATATTATCGGGTTATTTCTGGGTTCTTAAGAATTGTGTGGATAATAAATCAGCATTTGGACTTAAACTTTTGACATAATTAATTGATCAAGAAATTGACGGTTGATTAGGTTAGAAGAGATTGAATTGTCAAGGAATTGGAATTCAATCACCTAGGGTTTGCTATGAACTAAATCTTTGCATGATCAAGATAAATGGCAATAATTGTTAATCCGAAAATCTAAACATCTCCAATACCTTAACTCTCTTCTCGTATTATTTTCTCACGCATTTACTGTTTGCTTCATTTAATTCACTGTTTTATGCTTTTGCTAGTGAAACTCTAAACTCTGATTGCCTGACTAGAATAATCATTCAATTATTGCTTGCTTAATCCGTAAATCCTGGTGGAATCGACACTCACTCACCGTGTGTTTATTACTTGGTACGACTCGGTATACTTGTCGATAATAAGTGTGAAAACTTCTGCATCAATCAGTTTACCTTTGGCAGCTATGAAAAACTCTTTTCCAACAAGAACCTCAACCGCTGTGCCCTCCTTTTATGTTAAAACCAATCCATCAGCTTTATCCGTCGAACTAACAATCCTCTAATTTGTAAAATGATAAGATTGCAATATACTTTCCACCGGACAAAATTGGTTTTTTATTTCACATATAAACACAATTTCGGGGTAGTGAGATTGACACACACTTCAATGTTATGGACTTTTAGGGGTTTCCCAAACTCCGACAGTTTCATAAAAGGACTCTCATAACGAATTAAAAAAAAGGAATAAAGAAGAAAATAAAGAAAGGAATTAAGAAAGGAATTGACAAAAGTCAAACATTGACCTAGACGGCACAACAATTCTGTTTTGAGAAAAACTCTATCAGAGCAATTTAAAAGAGTACTTATTCCTCATACTCCACTTGTTAGTAATTTATGATTGATTTGAATAATTACGCATAAAAAATTCTAAACAATATATAAAATATTTTATACTTTAGCAAAATTAAACTTAAAAAATAATTATTGTTAGAATTCACAACGTTGGGGTTTACAATTATTTTATTTAAACAAAATTGCTTTCTTTAAAAGATAATTATTGTCCAAACTTCAAAGTAAATTATAGTCCAATTAAATATATTACATTTTTGAATTGACTTCATTCGATTTAGTAGTACATCATAGTCCAATTAAATATATTACATTTTTGAATTGACTTCATTCGATTTAGTAGTACATCGTATAATTGGAATCATATTGATTTGATTTAGTATTATAATGGCTAATTTAAATTTAAAAAATTCGATGTATATAGAATTATATAAAATTATCCTACAATATAATTTCAACATATTTTATAAAATTAGCTTTTACTTAGAATGAGTTAGACACAATTATCCAATAAGAGAAATCTCCACCTCCTTAACCTTCTTTTTTCTTTGACCATTCACATGACAAAAAGTAGAATTGTCTTTCTTTTGACCATTAAATAGTCCCATAACAAAACATATTTTTTAAGTTCTTTGATAACTGCTAAATAGTTCTTATTTAATTTTAATTACAAATTAATCCTTTATGTATTATTTAATTATAAAATTTATTTTTTATTTTATAAATTATTATTTTATCATTCATCTATCATGTTTATTAATAATAAAAAACTAAAACAATAATAAATTAGATCTTCCATTAATCATAATAAATATTTTACAATCTTAATCGATCATAATTTTATCATTAATCAGTTACATACATATTGGATTAGGAAAATCGTATTGGTTAGAAATTCGATGCACAAACCAATCAATTGAAATTCAGGTTTCCTAAACTTCAATTGATTGGAATTGATACACAATCAATTGAATTTTGCACGGATTGAAATCATCAAAACAACTTGAAAAATACATAAATACACGGGAATAAACCATATTTAACAAGAATTTTTTTTATTATAAATTAAAAAAATCATTATTTTTCCAATAAAAATAAGACTTATTCATGTGTATTCTTGTGTACTCCTATATATTCTGGAGACGATGATAATGGTTGCCATTGTCTATTGTGAAGCTTAATAATTTGAATTAGCAATTTTTTTTAGAATTTGAAGTGAAGTTCGCCTTGATCTGCATAAAAAAACTCGTATTTGAAAAATTAAAGTTGAAAATTTGGGTTTTGAAAAATAATAATTTTTTATTTTATTTCAGAAATAAATTCATTACTAAAAGATAAAAAAAATATTTTTTCATTCCACAATCAATTTTATGAATAAAGAATCGAAACAAAGAATTGCAAAATTAGAGATTATATTCACTAATCTCGATTTTGTACCGTGAAAAAATTGATTGGATCTCTATCGCCAACTGTGAGTCTATGATTATCAATTAATGATGAACAAATATTGGATATTAAAGAAATGAATAAACAAGGAAAAAAATTGGATATTAAGTAGATGGATAAACAATGAAAAAATTGATAATTAATCAGATTGATAAACGATTCTAATTGTAATATTGAGTAATTGTTGATAGATTATTCACCAATTTATAATCTTAATATTAAAGAAAAGATAAGATTAAAGTATCTAAATCAAAATAAAAACTTAAAAATTGAAGATAGAATTTTAAAAATAAGATAGATGAATAATAAAATAATAATTTATAATCACGATTTAAGATTATGATCGATTAAGATTGCAAAATATTTATTACGATTAATAGAAAATCTAATTTGTTATTGTTTTAATTTTTTTTAACAAAGATATGAGACTCAAACCCGCAACCTACTATGCCATCTGAGCTATTATTCATTGGCATTGTTTTAATTTTTTATTATTAATAAACATGATAGATGAATGATAAAATAATAATTTATAAATAAAAAATAAATTTTATAATTAAATAATATATAAAAGATTAATTTATAATTAAAATTAAATAAAGACTATTCAACAGTTATTAAAAAACTTAAAAAATATATTTTGTTATAGGACCATTTAATGGTCCAAACGTTTTGGGACCATCGAATCTTTTGCCTTCTTTTAAATAATGGATTTGTTTGAGTGAGTCTTTAAGAAAAGATCTTTCATTTGCAAAAAGTTCCCCTGCCGTGGGCAGAATGAAGGTCAAAGATGTTTCATTATATATGATTGATGCTGCCAAGGAAAATCCTCACTTAGCTCAAAAACTACATGATGTTTTACTTGAAAGTGATGTCATTGCTCCTCCAAATTTATTTTCTGAAATTTATCACGTGTTATGCTCCCCAACTGAAGAAAAAGATGAACACAAACCAGAAGGTGGACAAGAGACTCAGGTTGACGAGAATCTCGGTCCTACTTTGCCTCACCACAGAGTTCATCCGAAAGGAAGTTCAAGCAGCCAGCTGGAGCACTCTAAGCCTGTTGAAGGTTTAGGAATAAACCTTCTTCTTGATCCGAAGTTAGCAGCTGTACAACATACACCATCCCAGGTAACATATGGGAAAAATGTTCCAGTTGCGGCAGCTGCACCAGCAGCTGCTGCTGTTGTTGCTTCCTCTATGGTAGCTGCTGTAGCAAAGTCAAACACTGACTCAAACATTGAGCTTCCAGTAGCTGCAGCGGCCACTGCAACTGCTGCAGCTGTAGTAGCAACCACTGCATCTGTCAGCAAACTGTATGAGCAAGGCAGTCGAAGTGAGGGACACATGGATGGCACTGGTTATGAGCCGAAGGGTAGTGGTGATGGTGAGAATATTGTGGTAGGAGCGAATTCAGAAGGTGATAGAATATCTGATAGATCTATAGTAAGCAATGACAGTACAAAATCTGATTTTACATTTGATGATGTTGCCGAGTATGACATTCCGTTGGAGGAAATCACACTGGGTGAACGTATCGGACTTGGTATTAACTGTACTTTGCTCCATAAGATTTGGTTGCATTCTTTTGTTAGATGGTGTTATTTATAGTTTTATACATAAAAATTCCCATATGATGGCTACAATTACATTTTGGTGGCCTATTTTTTGCATTCAGGATCGTATGGGGAGGTATACCGTGGTGAATGGCGTGGAACAGTGAGTTTTATTCCTATTCAGGCATACATTCCATATCTATCTTACAATTCAAATTGTATTTTCAACAAACAAATTATAAAATGTAATTTCTTTTCTTAACTAAGCAAGGCCCAAGAAATTTTTGGCTTCAGTTTCATTTTTACCCTTAACAAAAGTAATCAATACCTTATACTTGACTAGCTTTTATGTTTGTCATTTTTTGTTGTGTTTTTCTGTTAGGCTTTAGGTTTTTGAATTCTTTTATTTACATCAGGTCTCTGCTTTGGTTTGTAGGAAGTTGCTGTAAAAAGATTTCTTGATGAAGATATATCTGGTGAATCACTTGAAGAATTCATAAGTCAGGTAATATTTCATTAGTGTCTCTTTTTGTAGTTTCTACTCATATGTTTATCTTTGTTGATGAATGATTTCATTTAGTACACATTTACAACTATCAGATGTGATTTTTTTGCTCCATAATGACATATCAGATAGCTGCAATACTTTATTTAGATTGCTATTGTATTTGTCCCAGGATAATTTGAAAGTTGGATTAAATACTTTGTCCTGTTGAATTGCATTTTTTTAGAAGTTCATGATGAAGATTGACCATTTCGAAGCTCTTTGATGTAATCCTTGTTTTATTTCTCCAACATTTTATAGCTTCTATTGTTGTTATATACTTCCATCTTGTGTGCTTCTCTTCTCTCTATGAATAGATTTCCTAATGCAATTTGAGAATATAGTGGTGCATGAATGTATATATAAGAGAACATATATGTATGGAAAGAATATATTAGATGGAGATTAAGAAGTAGGGTTAGCACATTGGAGTTATTTAGTTCATGTTGTTGACTATACTTATTCAAAAAAAGGATTTTGTTTAATTCTTTTACGAATGCCAAAACTAGTTGTGCATTTTCATGAATTTATATGATTTTACTGCATATTTAACATATGTAAGTTGCCATAGGTTCAAATAATGAAAAGACTGAGGCATCCAAATGTTGTTCTCTTCATGGGAGCAGTTACTCGACGTCCGAATCTTTCTATTGTTACTGAATTTCTTCCCAGCTAACTTAAGATTCCTTATTTCCTGAGATTCATATGAGACTCTGTATTCCAAATAGATCTTAGTATATGGTATTTGGTACAGAATAGTGCTATGCAGGCCAAAAAGATTACTTCTAAATGAACATCTAAAATATCTGATGTATGCTGTTAATAGCTCAAATGTCAATTGAGACGTAATAAGCAAAAATAAGATGAAAATTTCAGTTATTATTTGGTTAATTTAGACACAATTTACCTTACTATATATTGTGTTGGACTGTTATACTTTTCCAGGAATTTTTATTATTTTGATTAATATTGTTCTGGAAGGATTATTTTTAGGTGAATTCTACTATACCCTCTCTAAAATAAAGGGTAAATTACCCCTTGTGATATATACAGTGATTATTGATAATTATCTTTCTATAAGAGTTTCAAGATTCACGTTATCTTCTCTTTTCTTTTCAATTGACGCTATGTTTCTCTTGATACTTAATAACAATGTCATTTTCATCATCCCCACTAAATACATTTCTTCTTCTCCAATTTTAAAATTCTAATTCCTTTCAAATCGAATCACCATTTCTAATCAATTAAGTTAGGATTTTGAATTTGTTCTTAGGTTTTTAATCTCCAATTTCAACTAGCACAACTAACAATTTTTCAACTCTCTTCTTTCTAAGATTTTTTTTCATATTAGAAGATATTATGTTCGGAGAGAAGCAAGAGGGTATGGTATGACAGATATGAATTTGCACCATAAATAAAATTCTTGTAGGTAATTAATGGCATGAATAATAAAATAATTAATTAATGTTTGAAGCGAATGTGAATATTAAAATATTTATTCCATTTTGTTTATTTTTATCTGAATAATAATTTAATATTTTTGTGACAATATAATAGTTTAATATGCTTTCACCAATGCATTAGTTTTTTTTTTAAATTAGAGAAGAGGTGTATTTGGTAGAGATGATGAAAATGACACTGTTATTAAATTTTAAGAGAAATATAGAGAAAAAAAAAGATAAAGTGAATCTTAGAATTCTGATAAAAGGATAATTTATCAATAATTATTGTATGTCACAAAGGGTAATTTACCCTTTATTTTAGGAGGGTATAGTAGAGTTCACCTTACTTTTAATGACTCTGAAGTCTGAACTGTATATTTTCTATGCAGAGGAAGTTTGTACAGACTAATTCATCCACCAAACAATCAATTAGATGAGCGAAGGCGGTTGAGGATGGCCCTTGATATTGTAAAATTCAATTGATGTGACATATATCTCTTTAATCTTCTTAGGGCCTGAGGAATGAGCTATTTGCACAACTGCACTCCAGTGATTGTACACCGTTGGATTATGAAGATGCCAACTAATTGTCATGATTGAATTTTCTTGATAGCATGCTGAATGCTACCTGTAGATATGGTTTAATTTGAAAATATCATTTTTTTTTAGTTGTTCAATTATAACTATAATTAAGATAGGTATAAACATATCTTATTTTTACAATAAACAAGTTTACGAGATGTATAATAACGTGTAAAAATATTTATATACTAGCATTAAATCGTATTTTCCTTCCTTTATTTCCTTTTGTTATCAAGAATTACCGAAAATTTCATGTTGATGACATGGCTGGTGAGCTCAATGGAGGAAGATATTAGTAGTAACTATATGTAGTACACCACTGCCAAAGAATTGTGGGATAGAGTCAAAGAGATGTATTCTGATTTTGGGAATAAATCCCAAATTTATGAACTTACTCTAAAAGTTAGAGAAATTCAACAAGGGAGTCACAATGTCACCAAATACTTTCATACGTTGAAGCGGGTGTGACAAGATCTTGACCACTTCAATAACTACAAGTAGAATTCAGCCACTGATGCCAAACACCACCAACAAATAGTGGAAGAAGGGATGACATTTTAATTTCTTGTAGGCTTCAATGTAGAGCTAGATGAAGTTCATGACAGAATTATTGGAAGAACAATCCTACCCTAATTTGAAGAAGTATTTGCTGAAGTTAGAAGAGAGAAAACTCGTAGAGTGTGATGATGGGAAAAGGCAAGACTGAACAGACTTTTTTGGAGTCTAATGCACTCTTAGTGATACCTGCTGCACTTAAAAGTTTATCAAATCAGAAGTACCCCTCCAATCTTTGGTGTGACCACTGTAATAAACCTCGTCACACCCGAAAAACCTGATAAACCCCATTTTTAGGGTTTATATTGTGTTGAATTTAGAGGGTTTTGTCAACTTTTCTCCCATGTATCCAACGAAATAGCATGGTTTTGTAAATTTTCCTTTAATTGTGCTTAAGAGTGAAAACATGCTTTTTAGGACTTAAAATAGTTAAATTTAATTCAGCTTGATTCCTTTAGATGCCTTGATATGTTTATTAAGTGATTTCAGATTTAGGAGACAAAGATTGGATTGAGGGAATGAAGAAAAAGCATGTAGAAATGGAGAACTCATGAAGAAATGAAGGAATCGCAAAAGCTGGCAAGCCGACCTCTTCGCACTTAATCGATCATAACTTGAGCTACAGAGGTCCAAATGATGCAGTTCTAGTTGCGTTGGAAAGCTAACATCCGGGGCTTCAAAATGATATAATATTTGCTATAGTTTCATCGCGCATAGGGGCGTGCACGCGCACTGTACACGTACACACCGATGGTTGCACATGATTCACTTAATGCAACTCGTGGCCAGCGATTTTAGAGGTCTTGTGGGCCCAATCCAACTTATTTCTGATGCTATTTAAACCAATGATTGAATAGGGATGAGACACTTTAGTTACCATTAGTTTAGTTTAGATTAGTTTTTTAGGGAAAGTTAGTTTTAGAGAGAGAAGCTCTCACATCTCTCTAGGATTAGGAGTATGTTAGATCTAGATTAGGAATTCTTAGATCTAGGTTAATTTCATGCTTTGATTTACTTTTTTCTTTATCAATTCTTCTTCCTCTACTTCTCCTCTCTCTAGTTTTGTATTTCAATTCTTGTAATTCTCTACTTTTCATGTTGATGCACTTTTGTTCTTCCATTTTCCTTTAATGCAATTTATGATTCATGTTGCTTTATTGTTCATTTGATTTGTTGTTGTTTAATTCCTTGTAATTGAGTAGAGTAGATTTACTTTCTTTAAAATTTTACTATGCTTTCCTTTTATGCCTTCCAAGTGTTTGATAAAATGCTTGGTTGGATTTTAGAGTAGAATTTTATGCTCTTGACTTGGGAAGGTAACTTAGGAACTCTTGAGTTACTAATGTCCAAGTAATTGATGATTGGGAGTCATTAACTCTAGATCTCACTAATTGAATTGGTGGAGAACTAGGACTTATGGACTTGGATTGATATAGCTCATTTGACTTTCCTTTACTACTAGTTAGAGGATGACTTAGTGGGATTGATCCTTGCCAATTCTCATACTATGGTGGTTAGTGATAGGGATAGAGATCCTTGACCACCAAACCTTGCCAAGACCTTTTTAGTTGTTAGTTTATTTTCATTGCCATTTACATTTCTTGTTTCTTATCCCAAAAATCCCAAAATATCTCATAACCAATAAAAAGACACTTTATCGCAATTCTTAGGGAGAACGACCCGAGTTTTGAATACTTTGGTTTATAAATTTAGGGGTTTGTACTTGTGACAAACAATCTGTTGTATGAAAGGATTATTGTTTGGTTTAGGAACTATACTTCGACGAGATTTCATTATTGAGAAATTCTATACCATCAAAAATCCGTTGATCAAGATGGCGCCGTTGCCGGGGAATTGCAATGGTGTTGTGTTATTGGTTATTGTATATATTTGAATAGTGTGAATATGTTTGCTTTTGTTAGCTCTTGCTAGTTTTAGGATTTGGTTTTCTTTGTTTCTCATTTGATTTTATTTTCATTTTCTCTTGCTATCATGAATTCTCACTTTGGCTATGAGTTTGGTTCTAACTATGTTGTAGTAAATTAGGACTACAATGAGGATGTGTATCAAGGATGGGATAATCAAAGGTGGGAGGAGCCATATGCATATGATCAATCTTCATGGCAACAACCTCCACCAATAGACTATGAACTAGAGCCATTCTATGATGCATATCAATCCAATGGCTATGGTGAATTCCCTTGTAACTTTCAAGAACCACCACCATATGCCTATGAGCCATATCCTCAACATGAACCTCAACCATACTCACAAGCCTCTTTTCACCAAACACCTCCATATGACCATGACCCTTACCCACCATACCAACTACCTTTTGAACCATATGAGCCATACATAGAACCACCACCATTTCAATATCAATACTCCCAAGAACCACCACCTCCACACCCTTACCAAGAAGAACCACCTTCCTATTATGAACCCTTTCTCCAAGACAATGAACCCTCTTATCCACCCTAATCCTCAATGGATGAAATCCTTAGCCTTATACTTCAAGGGCAAGGAGAAATACAAAGGGAGACACTAGAATTTGTGGCTACCTTGACCGAGGTAGTATGCCGGTTAGCCTCCCAATACTTGAGCACTCAAAGCACTCCCATGGTCACATGTGGAGAATCAATTGACGAGCATAGCATGAAGGAGAGATTGGAAACCCCAGTGGGTGATGAGGGATGCCACTTTGTGTTAGAGCAATTAGAGGAGCCTATGATCATTGAAGAAAAGGAAGAAGTGGTTGAAGACTTGGGAGATGCGGAACCTCCTTGGGAACCTAGAGTTGAAGAATACATCTCCAAGAAGATTGAATTTGATGTTGAGGAGGAATATGCACAACCTCCAAAACAAATTTTGAATGAAGACTTGGAGGGAATGAAGCAAAAATTGAGTTCCTTTGGTGATGAAGATCATGCATTCAATCTTCTTGGTGGTGAATCCTTTAAACTTGAAGAACCTTCTCCCAATGACATAGAAGGCAATGTGGAGGTAGATTTCTCTAATCCTCCCATCTATGACTTGAGTGATGGAGAAGAGTTAGATGAAATTGATGAACAAAGGATAGAAATTGAAGAAGTTTGTGAAGAGGTGGAGATTGACAAGGAAGAACATAAGGGAGTAGAGCTTGCAAGGACATTGGAAATACCTCTCCCCAAGCCATCACCATCCATTCTTTCATTCAAGTGGGTAAATTCCTTATACTTAAGCTTTATTATTCCCCTTGAATATGGGTTGCTTGAGACGGATGGTCAACTTAGACATATTTGTGGCTTTAAGAGAAAAAGGGAGATGGCTAGTGGTTGGAAACATTATTCTAGGTTCATTATGGTTGCATGTCTAAAGTTTGATTGCAAGGTTTGGTGTAGAACTAGAATTCATGGGTCTAGAAGGATGTTTGGTCACTTCATTGAGAATTCATCTTGCTTGCCACCCGGACGAATTAATGAGACTCGACTTACAGACGGGTGTGAAAATAAAGTGTGGGATCCCGGATTACAAGATGATGACCACTTTTGGGAGCCCATGGTTTGTGAGGAACTCCATCAAAGTTTGAAAAAATTGAACTTGAAGAATGGTGCTTATTGGAGACTCAAGCATTGGTGGATGTTCCAAGATGAGTTTAAGCACAAGCCACCTTGAGAGGAGCTCCCCGTAAGTCCAACTTAAGGACAATAAATAAAAGTGCTAGGTGGGAGACACCCCGTGGGAGTTCCAAGATGAATTCAAGCACAAACAACCTTGATGAGGAGCTCCCCATAAGTCCAACTTAAGGACAATATATAAAAGTGCTAGGTGGGAGACACCCCACCATGGTAAACTCTTTTCACTCTTTTGTAGCTTTGATTAATAAGTGATTGAGTTACTATTGTAGGTAGTTTTTCTCTTCATATAGGCTTGTTTTAATAATTTGGTTATTAGTTGCTTGACATGCAAGTTTTGCTTGTTTAATAGTTGGAAAAGTTTCAAAAGTCAAAAAGATTTTTTTTAATTTTGCATTTTTGATCAGTTCTGAGCTGTAGGTACTGTTAGGGAGATTTTTCTTAGCTGTTTTAGTGTTTAAAAAAAAAAGGGGCGGGGGCGCGTACGCGTCGATGGACTTCGCAGCTCCTGGTACAATTTCCAGAGAGTTATGCGAACATTAAGCGAACACTGAGCCCCAGGCCCAACACTACCCGTGTGCGTGCGCGTACGCGTCCTTGATTCTAATTGCGCAATGCACGCGTGCGCGCCGATAGCGCCACCAGCCCTCCTGGTACATTTCCCAGAGAGTTGGGGCAACCTTGGGCTAACGCTGTGCCCTGCGCCCACCTCACCCACGCGTGCGCGCACCTGGCGCGTACGCGTCCTTGATTCTAATTGCGCAATGCACGCGTACGCACGCTGTACGCGCGCGCGCCGATAGCGTCACAAGCCCTCCTGGTAGATTTCCCAGAGAGTTGGGCCAACCTTGGGCTGACGCTGTACCCTGCACCCAACTTCACCCACGTGTGCGCGCACCTGGCGTGTACGCGCCCTTCGGCCAATCTGCACATCGACGCGTGGGCGTGCATGACGCGTCCGCATCGGTAAAAAAAAGAGTTTTTTTTTCTTCTCTCATCTTCTATTTTCTTTTGTCCATTGCATTCGCATACTTTTATTCTTTTCATTTTCGTTTTGTTTTTATAGCCTGTTTTTACTTTATTTTTTTCGAGTTTCTTATTTTAATAATGGTGTTGAATTCTCTTACTCAATTGTTGAGAATTTTCTGCATTATTTTGGTGCTTCGTGACTTGTTTGATATTGTTGGATGATGAAACTTTTAAATCAATGCTTCATCTTGTATGACTCTTGTGTCTTTGTGCATTGATATGACCTCATATTATTTTTCATGATCCACTTTTTCTTATTTGATCTTGATGCTCAATATGCTCTTCATACTTTGACTTTACTCTTATATCAAGTGTTAGTTAATATGCCTTAGCTTATATTATTTTCTCACCCACATGTTGTAGCTACCATGTAGTGAGAACCCTACTTTCATTTGGCATTAGGCCTCGCCTATGCTCTATTTGATTTGATATCTTTGTCATAGGCTTAATTTTCTTTCTTTTTCTATCCTTTTAGGTTGGCCACCAAGAAGGGAGAAAGAAAAAAGGAGAAATCTCAAAATGGGGTAATCAAACAAGTCATCCGCACAACCTTTTGAAGGAGCTCATCAGTTGTAGCAACCCGTCCACCTTGCTCTTCTTTGCATGCACCGAGGACGGTGCAATCTTCAAGTGTGGGGAGGTCGTCCGACTGATCTCCATGGGTAACAATTTCCTTTTTCAACACCAATGTTAGATAGTTGTTGCATTGCATGATAGGTTGCATGTTAGTTAGAATTGGTACATATTTTTACCACTTCTTTCTTATTAGGACTACTTGGTTAGGGTAATGATTTCCTTCCAAGAAATTATAATTTTTGGGCAACCCTACCAATTTGAAAAAAAAAAATCTTTTGTTGAACTTGCTTGAAAGAATTTATTTTGGAACATGGTTTTTGAGCTAAGAACACAAGCATGTGAGTTTTGAGCCTAATGATATGGTTACATCTTATAACCACTTATTTTTCTTCTTGTGTGCAATTATTCTCTTTCTATGATTGTAATCTTTGATTTGTTTGATTCTTTATGTCCATTATTCCTTGTATTCATACACTTACATGATTGAGACTGTCATTTCATTTAGCTCACTTACCCAAATAGCCTTATCTTTTATCATCCATTGTTAGCCAACTTTGAGCCTACGCTTAACCCACTTGTTCATAATTTTAGCACATTACAAGCCTTAAAGCGAAAAACAATAAATGTCCTTAATTTGGATCTTTGATTAGCTTAGGCTAGTGAGTGTGTATCATTCAAGTGTGGGAAAATTTGAGACATTGGTTGAGTGAAAAATGCGTGTGTTATATTTTTGTTAAAAATATTGGGAATTTGGTACATACTCGTGTGTTAATTAAATGTAAAACCATATGCATTGATACTTTTGTATATACTTTATTGCAAAAAGAAAAAATGAGAAAATAAAAAGAAAGAAAAAAATATATGTATATATCAAAAGAAAAAAAAATAGAAAGAAAAGAAAAAGAAAAGAAAAGTAATAAAAAGGGGACAAAATGTCCCAAAGTGAAGTCCAATAATAATCAACGCATATGTGTTATGATCAAGAAAAAAAATGCATGAGTATGTGAAAAAAAAAGTGAAGAATGGGTAGTTAGGTTTGTTTAGAATTATATAGTTGCTGTATAGGTTAGGTGGGAAGTTTAAGGTAATCAAAGATTCAAATTTCAAGTCCACTTGACCAAATATGCATCCTTACCTTGACCCTAACCCCATTACAACCTATGAAAAGTCCTTATGATAATTGTATGAATGCATGAAATAAATGTTGATTGTTAGATGAAAAACAAATCTTGGAAAGCATGATTAGGAGAAAATTGAGAGAATTGACCCTACACACTTGAGCGACTAGAGTGCAAACACTTCCGGCGAGGGTTCGATGCTCAATTCTGTGATTCCCAGCTTTCATGAGCGTTCTTCTTGCAAGTCTATTTGAACTTCATCTTGATATTTGAATTGGTAGGATTCATGAATCGTTATATGATCTTGGCCCTAGTTGTGCATGTATGTCTTGGGAATTGATTTATTTTTAACCAATTAGGTAGAATCATTTTGCATTTACTTGCATTCATTTAGATAAGATGCATATAGTTTCTTTGCATTGAATAAATGTCATACCCCTTGTTTCATTCTTGGTATAGCATGAGGACATGCTATGGTTTAAGTGTGGGGAGGTTGATAAACCCCATTTTTAGGGTTTATCTTGTGTTGAATTTAGAGGGTTTTGTCAACTTTTCTCCCATGTATCCAATGAAATAGCATGGTTTTGTAAATTCTCCTTTATTGTGCTTAAGAGTGAAAACATGATTTTTAAGACTTAAAATAGTTAAATTTAATTCACCTTGATACCATTAGATGCCTTGATATGTTTTTTAAGTGATTTTAAATTTAGGAGGCAAAGATTGGATTGAGGGAATGAAGAAAAAGCATGTAGAAATGGAGAACTCATGAAGAAATGAAGGAATCGCAAAAGCTGTCAAACCGACCTCTTTGCACTTAATTGATCATAACTTGAGCTACAGAAATCCAAATGATGCGGTTCTAGTTGCGTTAGAAAGCTAACATCCGGAGTTTCAAAATGATATAATATTTCCATAGTTGCATTGCGCATAGGGGCGCGCACACACACTGTACGCGTACGCACCGATGGTTGCACATGATTCACTTAATGCAACTCGTGGCCAGCGGTTTTAGAAGCCTTGTGGGCCCAATCCAACTCATTTCTGATGCTATTTAACCCAAGGATTGAAGAGGGATGAGACACTTTAGTTACCATTAGTTTAGTTTAGGTTAGTTTTGGAGGAAAAGTTAGTTTTAGAGAGAGAAGCTCTCACTTCTCTCTAGGATTAGGAGTGGGTTAGATCTAGATTAGAAATTCTTAGATCTAGGTTAATTTCATGTTTTGATTTACTTTTTTCTTTATCAATTCTTCTTCCTATACTTCTCCTCTCTCTAGTTTTGTATTTCAATTCTTGTAATTCTCTACTTTCATGTTGATGCACTTTTGTTCTTCCATTTTTCTTTAATGCAATTTATGATTCATGTTGCTTTATTTTTCATTTGATTTATTGTTGTTTAATTCCTCGCAATTGAGTAGAGTATATTTACTTTCCTTGTAATTTTACTATGCTTTCCTTTTATGCCTTCCAAATATTTGATAAAATACTTGGTTGGATTTTACAGTAGAATTTTATGCTCTTGGCTTGGAAAGGTAACTTAGGAACTCTTGAGTTACTAATGTCCAAGTAATTGATGATTGGGAGCCATTAACTCTGGATCTCACTAATTGAATTAGTGGAGAACTAGGACTTATGGACTTGGATTGATATAGCTCATTTGACTTTCCTTTACTACTAGTTAGAGGATGACTTAGTAGGATTGATCCTTGCCAATTCTCATGTTGTGGTTAGTGATAGGGATAGAGATCCTTGACCACCAAACCTTGCCAAGACCTTTTTAGTTGTTAGTTTATTTTCATTGCCATTTACATTTCTTGTTTCTTATCCCAAAAACCCCAAAATATCTCATAACCAAAAACAAGACACTTTATCGCAATTCCTAGAGAGAACGACCTGAGGTTTGAATACTTCGGTTTATAAATTTAGGAGTTTGTACTTGTGAAAAACAATCTTTTGTATGAAAGGATTATTGTTTGGTTTAGGAACTATACTTCGACGAGATTTCATTATTGAGAAATTCTATACCATCAAAAATCCGTTCATCAAAACCTGCTGGAAGATTCATGGAAAACCAGCACATCTCAAAGGCAGCAAATCTGGTCCCAAAATATGTTCTACCCCAACTGCTCATGAGGCTGAAAAATCATCCTTGAGTAAGGTGCAAGTTGAGAGCTCATAAAGCTGTTAAATTTCAGTTTTGTGTCTAGTATTCCTAGTAATTCTCTGGCTCAAACAGGTAATTTTAGTATTCCTATGTCCCTTAACTGCACCTCAAACTTGAATGCACCATGGATTGTCGATTCAGGTGCATCTGACCATATGATCAGCTTCTCCTCTTTATTTAAAACTTATTCTCCCTGTCTTGAAAATGAGAAAATTAGAGTTGCTGATGGTAGATTTTTATCTATTACTGGAAAAAGTACAATTAATTATCCAAAAATATTGACCTAAGAAATGTCCTACATGTACTAAAATTTTTTTGTAATCTTCTCTCTATTAGTAAAATCTGCAAGGATTCCAATTGTGCTGTGACATTTTTTGACACTCATTGTATTTTTCAGGACCGGACCTCGAAGAAGATAATTGGCAGTGTTAAAATGATGGATGGACTCTATCATTTTGAGGATATTTCGGAGGATAAAGTAGCCCAAGGATTTAATGGTATAAGTTCTATGCCTATAAAGTACCAAATAATGCTCTGGCATAATAGACTAGGATACCCTAATTTTTCATATCTCAAACATTTGTTTCCAAGTTTGTTTAAAAATATTGATTCTCCCTTACTTAAATGTGAAAGTTGTATTCGTGCAAGGAGTCATAAAGTTCCTTATTACTCTCAACCTTATCATGCATCTAAACCTTTTACTTGATTCATAGTGATGTATGAGGTCTATCAAAAATAACAACTCAATTTGAAAAAAAATAGTTTGTAATTTTTATCGATGACCACATATGACTATGTTAGATCTATCTCATGCATGAAAAATCTGGGATTTTTAAAAAATTTTCAGTATTTTTCAACAATGGTAGAAATACAATTTGACATAAAAATTTTAATATTAAGAAGTGATAATGGTACTGAATACTTTAATAAAAATCTTGGTGAATTTTTTCAAAAGAAAAGTATTCAACATCAATCTACATGTCTCAATGCACCCCAACAAAATGGCATTACTGAAAAGAAGAATAAACATCTTCTCAAAGTAGCACGTGCCATTATTTTTTAGGATAATATTCCAAAGTATTTATGGGGAGATGCTGTCCTAACAGCAGCCTATCTCATAAATCGAATGCCCACGCATGTGTTAAATTACTGCACATCATTGGATACTTTCAAAAGAATTTTTCAGCATGTAGGTTGCATTTTGACTTACCTTTAAAAGTATTTGGTTGTATTGTATTTTTGCATACACGTTCATATCGAAGTAAACTTGTTACAAGAGCAGAAAAGTACATTTTTATTGGCTATTTCCGAAGTCAAAAGGGTTATAAATGTTTCAATCCACACACAAAGAAATTTTATGTAAGCATGGATGTTACTTTTTTGGAACATGAAACCTTTTTTTAGAAAAATTCTCTTCGGGGGAGAGTCTAAGTAAAGAAATTTTTTTCATGAACCTTTATCCACTCCTATCTTACATATTGAGGATACAACTTTCACTGATCAAACAAATTCTGAAACAATTGTAAAAAAAGATGTGGAAACCAATTCTGAAATTGTGCCAGAATTAGTTGGAACCGAAACAGGAAAAGAAATACCACAATCAGAAAAGGAGCTTTGATGTTATGTTCGGAAATATCTCAAGAAGACTAGAGACCAGCCTATCATCTCTGTACCAACCCAATCTGAAAATTCGGAAGACGGCCCAATTGTAGTACTTCACGAACTTCCAGATAAATCTAAAATTGTCACTTCTAATAATAACTTGCCAATAGCCCTAAGAAAAGAAACCAGAACCTACACAAAAAAATTACCCAAAACCAACACCAACCATCCTATTTTCAATTATGTCTCTTACCAAAATCTCTCTCAAAATCATCGAGCATTTATTTCTAAAATTACAAATCTGTTTGAGCCCAAGATCATGAGAAAGCACTAGATGATCCCACCTGAAAAGTAGCAGTGTTAGAAGAGTGGTATGCACTCAAGAAGAATGAAACTTAGAAGATTGTAGACCTATCATAGGACAAAAAATTAGTTGGCTGCAAGTGGATTTTCACCATCAAGTGCAAGGCTGATGAAAACATAAAGAGATATAAGGCTAGGTTAGTAGTTAAGGAATTTACACAAATCTATGGAGTAGACCATCAAGAGACCTTTGCTCTAGTTGCTAAGCTTAACTCTATGCGGATTCTCTTATCTCTTGCTGCGAATTACAATTTGCCTTTACATCAATTGGATATAAAGAATGTTTTCCTGAATGGAGAGCTAAAGAAAGAGGTGTTCATGAAATTTTCACCTTGATTTGAGGCTGAAATAGAGAGGAATAAAATGTGCAAACTAAAGAAATCTCTCTAAAGATTGAAACAATCCCCAAGAGTTTGGTTTGAACGACTTAGAATGGTGGTAAAAAGACTTGGTTATACTCAAAGCTAAGCTGATCATACACTTTTCTATAAACATTCAACAGCTAATAAAACTGCTATCTTAATTGTATATGTGGATGACATTATTCTGATAGGTAATGATATCTTGGAGCTAAAAGATTTGAAGGAGAAGCTTGCTAAAGCATTTCATTAAAATACTTTCTTAGAATTGAATTTGCAAAGTTTAAGGAAGGCATTTTTATGAACCAATGAAAGTACATCCTAGATCTTTTAAAAGAGTCAGGATTACTTGGTTGTAAAGCTACGAAAATATCTATAGAGCCTAACTTAAAATTGAAACCAACTAAATCAGAAAATGTAATAGACAAAGCAAGATATCAGCGGTTGGTGGGGAGGCTAATCTATTTATCCCATACACACCTGGATATAGCCTTTGCTATAAGCATGGTAAGTCAGTTTATGCATTCACCTGATCGAGAACACATGGATGCTATCTTTAGAATTCTAAGGTACTTAAAGGGATCGCCTGGAAAAGGGTTACTCTACAAAAACTATGGACATCTTCAAATAGAAACCTATGCAGATTGGACTGAGAATGTTATGGACAGAAGGTCAACATCTGAGTATTATACTTTTGTTGGAAGAAACCTGGTTAGTTGGAGGAATAAAAAATATTGTTGTGGCATGAAGTAGTGCAGAAGCTATGTTTAGAGCAGTGGCTACAAGAACTAAAGGTTCCCATTTCTCTACTAATGAAGTTGTATTGTGACAACAAATATGCAATTTATATTACCCATAATCCAGTTCCGCATGACAAAACTAAACATGTCAAAATTGACAAGCATTTTATAAAGGAAAAGATTGAACGAGGATAGATTTGTATCTCATATGTTTCGACTACGGAACAACTAGCAGATGTTCTAACTAAAGGATTACTCAAAAAGACCTTTGATAGCATAATAAGCAAGCTATCAATGAAGAATATTTTCAAGCCAGCTTGAGGAGAAGTATTGATACGTGCTTCAAATATCCGTGATATGAAGAGTTCAAATGTTATTTAGAAGATTTTATTAGTTTACATTTTTAGAATGTTTTTATTTTAATTTTATGTATTTTGATTTTGTTTATTTAATTATTAGATTGGACCTTATATTTATGGGCTTTAGGGTTTTCTTTGTTTTAACCTAATAAGAGGTTATAAATACCTCCTTAGCTATTGTAGTCATAGTATAGAATTTTTAGAGATTTCAAAACCCTTTTTTTGGTTTCGTGATGAAACCATGGTGTGAACAATTGAGGTTGAGGAGTCCCTCTCTTGTTACATCGGAGAATTGAGTAGAAGGTTGAGGAGTCCCTTCGAATCAATTCCCAAACTATGGCGTTGACAAGTTTGGTTGAGGAGTCCCTTTCTTGTTGCGTCAAGAAATTAGGTAGAAGTAGAGTGATTCTCTTTGTATTCAATTTCAATTTATCCTTTTTGTTTTTATTTCAATTACAATTTATCTTTTTATTCGGTTTGAATTCTTATCTTTATGTTTATCTTTTATTTCTTTATCATTTGGTATCAGAGCTCAGTTATTAGATTAATTTTTATTAATCTATATTTGTTCTTCTTTTATAAAAAAAAGAGTCCAGTGTCTGTTGTGTCTTTCTTTAAGTTCTTGTGTTCTTGTTTTCCGTTTGCTTTTCATTATTGTTGATTTTATTGTTTAAAAAAAACAAAAAAAGCATACCGTACAACACATATATATATATATATACATGCAAGAAAGAAAAAAAATATTATCTTCTTTATAATTATTGTCCTTTTCATATACTATTTTACCTACAAGATTCGAGGACGAATCTTTTTTGAAGAGGAGGAGAATGATGCATGCTTCAAATGTCTGTGATATGAAGAGTTCAAGTGTTATTTAGAAGATTTTATTAGTTTACATTTTTAGAATGTTTTAATTTAATTTGATGTATTTTGATTTTGTTTATTTAATTATTAGATTGGGCCTTATATTTATGGGCTTTAGGGTTTTCTTTGTTTTAACCTAATAAGAGGTTATAAATACCTCCTTAGCTATTGTAGTCGTAGTATAAAATTTTTAGAGGTTTCAAAATCCCTTTTTGGTTTCGTGATGAAACCATGGTGTGAACAATTGAGGTTGAGGAGTCCCTCTCTTGTTACATTGAGGAATTGAGTAGAAGGTTGAGGAGTCCCTTCGAATCAATTCCCAAACTATGGCATTGACAAGTTAGGTTGAGGAGTCCCTTTCTTGTTGCGTCAAGAAATTGGGTAGAAGTAGAGTGATTCTCTTTGTATTCAATTTTAATTTATTCTTTTTGTTTTTATTTCAATTACAATTTATCTTTTTATTCGGTTTGAATTCTTATTTTTATGTTTATCTTTTATTTCTTTATCAAGTATTGACTAGATCAAATCAAAATCAGATTCTTAATTTCTTTTAAGAATCTTTTCTGTAAATAGAATTAAGGAAAAAAGACAGATAGGTCCCGACTTTTTAAATTTTTGACAAATACATCCTTGACAAAATTTAAATACAAAAAAGTCCCTGACTTTCACAAATGGAGGACAATTTAGTCCTTCCATCTATTTGCCTCTTATACACCAAACGGAACTGGCTGACGTGGCTGAAATGGTGTCCAGGTGTCCGTTACGGTGCCACACTGGAAGGAGAATAAAGTTCGAAGGACAAATAAGTCCTTGACGTCATTTTGCAAATAAAGTTCGAAGGACAAATAGGTCCTTGAGAATTTAGTTCATTATGCTTCTATATGTATCATATATTACTATCTAATTTAATAATCAAATGTGTCACATGACATTCTTATTAAAATTGAGAGAAATTTTTTTTTTTCAAAATTAATAAACTCCTTTTCTAAATTCTTTCATCTACCTCTCTCCATTTTTCTATTTCTCTCTACTATTTTTATTCTATATATAATTTTATTTTATATTAGTAATTTGACAAATCAAAATATGTCATCCGATATTTTTTTACAATTAAAATATTTTAAATGTAAAAGTATACACATTAAATTATTTTAAATTTTAGATAACGAATGTTAAAATTAATTATTAATAAAAAATTAGACTTTTTTATATAAAAATAATAACTAAAAATCTTATTATTTAATTTTTTATCTATAGATATCTTGGTCTTTTTAGCCAGAGACTTTTGTCAACTTACGACTTTTTTGTAAAAATAGTTTGATTTTATAAATCTTTTGTGCCATGCATAGTTTATACTGTTAGAACAAAGTAAACTATAATTTTAAAAAAAATTTATTCTCGTAATGTTATTATAGATAAAAATATTAGTTCTAATATAATACACAAATGCACTAATGCTAACTTAATACATGAATGATGCACAAATGAACTAATGCTAACTTGATGCATAAATGAACTCATGCTAACTAATGCCACTGGTATGGTGAAAACTGAACTAATGCAATTTAACAAATTCTAATATAATACACAAATGCACTAAAATTGAACTAATGCAATTTAAAAAAAAAAAGTAAAAACAAAACAAGCCCAATTTCTGTAATTTTAATACAAATAATTTAAATTGCAGAATACAACAAGTTAATTAAATTTCAAAATACAAGCATAATTTTATAAACTAAATTCTCATAATAGAAGCATAATAGAAGTATAATGAACTAAATTCTCAAGGACATATTTGTCCTTTGAACTTTATTTGCAAAATGACGTCAAGGACTTATTTGTTTTTCGAACTTTATTCCCCTTCCAGCATGGCACCGTAACGGACATCTGGACATCGTTTCAGCCACATCAGCCAATTCCGTTTGGTATATAAGAAACAAATAGATGAAAAGACTAAATTATCCTACATTTAATAAAATCAAAAACCTTTTTGTATTTAAATTTTGTCAAAAATATATTTATCAAAAATTTAAAAAGTCAGGACCTACTTGTTTTTTTTCCTAAAATTAATTATAATATCTTTGCTTTGGTCTCATTCTCAACTATCAAGTCTCGACCTTTATTTCATGACAGTGATTGTTTCCACCATTGAATTCGCTCTTTTCTCTTCCAACTCCTCCTTCTCATTTGATCGGATTTTACACAAACATGTTGCGTGCAGCATCATTCTCCAGGTTCAGCTTCTCTCTTCATATCCCCTCTTTTCTTGTGCCCTATGTTTTCCCTTTTCGCTTTCCTTCCCGTTCATGTTCAATGTCAAGCCTTCACTCTCATTCTGAGCTCACATCCCCTCGCCATGTTGATGAAGCTGTTGATTCCTTCACTCGCATGCTCTCTATGCGTCGCACTCCATCCATTATCCAATTTAACCAGATTTTGGGGTCCCTTGCCAAGACGCACCATTTCCCAACCACCATTTCCCTTTTTCAGCAATTGCAAACCAGGGGAATTGCGCCCAGCATAGTTACTATGAATATTTTAATCAATTGTTGCTGCGGCATGGGTCGGATCACTCTCGCTTTCTCTATATTGGCCAAGATTTTCAGGATGGGTTTTCAGCCAAATACCATAACATTGAATACACTCATTAAAGGTCTCTGTCTCTGTGGTAATGTTGAAAAAGCACTGCACTTTCACGACAGAGTGCTGGCTCATGGATTTCACTTCGACCAATTCACTTATGCAACTTTGATAAATGGGCTCGGTAAGACCGGACACACAGCAGCTGCTATTCAAGTGTTGAAAAAGATCCCACGGTATGGCACTGTTCCTAATGTCGTCATCTACAACACAATTATTGATAGCCTCTGCAAGGATACACTTGTAAGTGAGGCTTTTCATTTCTATTCTGAAATGCTTGCTAGGGGAATTTCTCCTAATGTCATCACCTATACCACTCTAATTTTTGGATTGTGCCTTGTGGGTCAACTTAAGGAAGCCATTGATTTACTAAATCATATGATGCTGAAAAACATTATTCCAAATGTTCGTACCTATAATACTTTGATTGATGGACTATGTAAGGAGGGAAATATCAAAGATGCTAAGAGTGTGTTGGCTGTGATGACAAAAGATGCTGTGGAACCAACTGTGGTTACTTATAATTGTTTAATGGATGGGTATTGCTTGGTTAACGAATTAAACAAGGCAAAATGTATATTCGACACAATGGCCCGGATAGGAATGGCTCCTAATATCCGAAGTTACAATATTATTATTAATGGCTTGTGCAAAAGTAAATTGATGGATGATGCCTTGAATCTCTTTGAAGAGATGCGTCGCAAGAACTTGGTTCCTAACACGGTAACTTACAATACTCTAATTGATGGTTTGGGAAAATCAGGGAGAATCTCTTGTGCTTCAAAGCTTCTTGTTGAGATGCATAATAAAGGTCAACCTGCTGATATAATCACTTACAATTCCTTGTTGGATGCGATGTTCAATATCAAACAACTTGACAAGGCACTTATGTTATTTATTCAGATGAAAGAGAGTGGCATTGATCCAAATATATGCACGTATAATATACTTATTGATGGCCTATGTAAAAGTGGAAGACTTATAGATGCAAAAGAGATTTTTCAAGATCTTTCCATTAAAAACCATCGTCCAAATGTGACGACATACACTATTATGATCGATGGGCTCTGCAAAGAGGGCTTATTTGAAGAAGCATTGGCCCTGCTGTCGGAAATGGAAGACAATGGTTGCTTACCAAATGCTGTGACTTTTGAAAACGTTATTCGTGCTTTGTTTGAAAAAGGTGAGAATGACATGGCGGAGAAACTTCTTCGGGAAATGATTGCTAGAGGCTTATTGACTGGATGAAAAAAGATAAGATACATCAACTCAAATTAAAATCACATCTCTATTGTTGCTGAATGTGTATCATAGTTCTGTAAATTCTGTATCTGTTGGGTCAGAGGACTTTGGCAATGCCATAACATCAATACCACTGATGTCTTGAGTATCTCATTCAATTAAGTTTATACTTTCAATGTTTGCAATTGCTATCATCCTTTTTGATTCCACTATGCTTTATTGATTCTTTAGAGGATATTTCTCGTTGTAGCTTACAGGTTAAGTGTTTAAGATATCTCTATAGTAATTAATAGTTATTTACTGTTATCCTATGAGATCATATATCTTAACTATTATCCTGCTACAAACTAAGAAAAACCAAAAAGAGGTTTACAAACATTTGCAAAAAGTTCCCCTGCCGTGCGCAGAATGAAAGTCAAAGATGTTTCATTATATATGATTTATGCTGCCAAGGAAAATCCTCACTTAGCTCAAAAACTACATGATGTTTTACTTGAAAGTGGTGTCATTGCTCCTCCAAATTTATTTTCTGAAATTTATCACGAGTTAGGCTCCCCAACTGAAGAAAAAGATGAACACGAACCAGAAAGTGGACAAGAGACTCAGGTTGACGAGAATCTCGGTCCTACTTTGCCTCACCACAGAGTTCATCCGAAAGGAAGTTCAAGCAGCCAGCTGGAGCACTCTAAGCCTGTTGAAGGTTTAGGAATAAACCTTCTTCTTGATCCGAAGTTAGCAGCTGTACAACATACACCATCCCAGGTAACATATGGGAAAAATATTCCAGTTGCGGCTGCTGCAGCTGCTGCAGCTGCTGCTGTTGTTGCTTCCTCTATGGTAGCTGCTGTAGCAAAGTCAAACACTGACTCGAACATTGAGCTTCCAGTAGCTGCAGCGGCCACTGCAACTGCTGCAGCTGTAGTAGCAACCACTGCATCTGTCAGCAAACAGTATGAGCAAGGCAGTCGAAGTGACGGACACATGGATGGCACTGGCTATGAGCCAAAGGGTAGTGGTGATGGTGAGAATATTGTGGTAGGAGCAAATTCAGAAGGTGATAGAATATCTGATAGATCTATAGTAAGCAATGACAGTACAAAATCTGATTTTACATTTGATGATGTTGCCGAGTATGACATTCCGTTGGAGGAAATCACACTGGGTGAACGTATCGGACTTGGTATTAACTGTACTTTGCTCTATAAGATTTGGTTACATTCTTTTGTTAGATGGTGTTATTTATAGTTTTATACATATAAATTCCCATATGATGGCTACAATTACATTTTGGTGGCCTATTTTTTGCATTCAGGATCGTAATGGGAGGTATACCGTGGTGAATGGCGTGGAACAATGAGTTTTATTCCTATTCAGGCATACATTCCATATCTATCTTACAATTCAAATTGTATTTTCAACAAACAAATTATAAAATGTAATTTTTTTTTTTCTTAACTAAGCAAGGCCCAAGAAAATTTTGGCTTCAGTTTCATTTTTATCCTTAACAAAAGTAATCAATACCTTATACTTGACTACCTTTTATGTTTGTCATTTTTTGTTGTGTTTTTCTGTTAGGCTGTAGGTTTTTGAATTCTTTCATTTACATCAGGTCTCTGCTTTGGTTTGTAGGAAGTTGCTGTAAAAAGATTTCTTGATCAAGATATATCTGGTGAATCACTTGAAGAATTCATAAGTCAGGTAATATTTCATTAGTGTCTCTTTTTGTAGTTTCTACTCATATGTTTATCTTTGTTGATGAATGATTTCATTTAGTACACATTTACAACTATCAGATGTGATTTTTATGCTCCATAATGACATATCAGATAGCTGCAATACTTTATTTAGATTGCTATTGTATTTGTCCCAGGATAATTTGAAAGTTGGATTAAATACTTTGTCCTGTTGAATTGCATTATTTTAGAAGTTCATGATGAAGATTGACCATTTCGAAGCTCTTTGATGTAATCGTTGTTTTATTTCTCCAACATTTTATAGCTTCTATTGTTGTTATATACTTCCATCTTGTATGCTTCTCTTCTCTCTATGAATAGATTTCCTAATGCAATTTGAGAATATAGTGGTGCATGAATGTATATATAAGAGAACATATATATATGGAAAGAATATATTAGATGGAGATTAAGAAGTAGGGTTAGCACATTGGAGTTATTTAGTTCATGTAGTTGACTATACTTATTCAAAAAAAGGATTTTGTTTAATTCTTTTACGAATGCCAAAACTAGTTGTGCATTTTCATGAATTTATATGATTTTACTGCATATTTAACATATGTAAGTTGCCATAGGTTCAAATAATGAAAAGACTGAGGCATCCAAATGTTGTTCTCTTCATGGGAGCAGTTACTCGATGTCCGAATCTTTCTATTGTTACTGAATTTCTTCCCAGCTAACTTAAGATTCCTTATTTCCTGAGATTCATATGAGACTCTGTATTCCAAATAGATCTTAGTATATGGTAATTGGTACAGAATAGTGCTATGCAGGCCAAAAAGATTACTTCTAAATGAACATCTAAAATATCTGATGTATGCTGTTAATAGCTCAATGTCAATTGAGACGTAATAAGCAAAAATAAGATGAAAATTTCAGTTATTATTTGGTTAATTTAGACACAATTTACCTTACTATATATTGTGTTGGACTGTTACACTTTTCCAGGAGTTTTTATTATTTTGATTAATGTTGTTCTGGAAGGATTACTTTTAATGACTCTGAAGTCTGAACTGTATATTTCCTATGTAGAGGAAGTTTGTACAGACTAATTCATCGACCAAACAATCAATTAGATGAGCAAAGGCGGTTGAGGATGGCCCTTGATATTGTAAGATTCTGTTTTGTTTTCTTGCAATGTAGTTTCTTTAAGTAAATTATTGCCATAATCAGTGAAATTCAGTTGATGTGACATATATCTCTTTATTCTTCTTCAGGCCTGAGGAATGAGCTATTTGCACAACTGCAGTCCAGTGATTGTACCCCGTGATTTGAAGTGACCAAATCATCTTGTTGATAAAAATTGGGTTGTGAAGGTGCCAACTAATTGTCATGATTGAATTTTCTTGATAGCATGCTGAATGCTACCTGTAGATATGGTTTAATTTGAAAATATCATATTTTTAGTTGTTCAATTATAACTATAATTAAGATAGGTATAAACATATCTTATTTTTACAATAAACAAGTTAACGAGATGTATAATAACGTGTAAAAATATTTATATACTAGCATTAAATCGTATTTTCCATCCTTTATTTCCTTTTGTTATCAAGAATATCAGAATAACAAACATGTTTTGCTTTATTCTACAATAATGTAAAAATCTGAGTCCTTTTAGTCTTTTACACATCTATTCTAACAAAAAAATAAAATAAAATAAAATTAAAAGAAACCTGAAACCCTTTATTATGTTCTAAAAGCCGAATATGGCCACATGCAGAATCTACTAAAAATCTAAAACACAACTGGCACACTAAAAGATAGAAAAGAAAGACAAACTACATGCCTAAAATAAAGGTATAAGCTGCCATAACCGCCATTTCTAAGCTCAAATACTGTGTCATACCCTCTGCCTTCCAAATTATTCGTTCTTTGATGCTCTTGTTTTTCATTTTGCTATATATTTTTTGTTGAGTAAATTAAATCAAAATCAGATTTCTAATTTTTTTTATGAATTTTTTCTATAAATAGAATTAATTATAATATCTTTTCTGTTTTAGTTTAGCTTAATTTTAAGAATTTTATGATTAGAAAATTTTTCTTTATTTTAGGCTATTATTTTTTTTATTTTCTAGTTATTTCTATTTCTGTAATTCTTCTATAAAACTTGTACATTTGATATAACATAATATTCAAATACTTCAAGTTGGTATCAAAATAGGATCTCTGTATTGTGCTTCTAATTTATAGCTATGATTGACAGTTCCTCGGTCATTAATCATGAAAAGAAGGAGAACACTACTACTACTCCATCATATTTAAAATCTGAGCAATGGGTACTAGTTAGTGGTGACTCCCTTCAGTTCAGATCACCACATTTCGACTCAATGGATCAAACTACCTTAGATGGTCTCAATCAATTCAAATGTATATCTGTGAAAGAGGGAAGATTGGATATCTCACTGGTGAGCGAAGCCAGCCTAACATCACTGACCCACAATATAATGTATGGGATACCGAAAATTTCATGGTGATGACATGGCTGGTGAGCTCAATGGAGGAGGATATCAGTAGTAATTATATGTAGTACACCACTGCCAAAGAATTGTGGGATAGAGTCAAGGAGATGTATTCTGATCTTGAGAATAAATTCCAAATTTATGAACTTACTCTAAAAGTTAGAAAAATTCAACAAGGGAGTCACAATATCACCAAATACTTTCATACGTTAAAGCGGGTGTGGCAGAACCTTGACCACTTCAATAACTACAAGTGGAATTCAGCCACTGATGCCAAACACCACCAACAAATAGTGGAAGAAGGGATGACATTTCAATTTCTTGTAGGCTTTAATGTAGAGCTAGATGAAGTTCATGGCAGAATTATTGGAAGAACAATCCTACCCTCAATTGAAGAAGTATTTGTTGAAGTTAGAAGAGAGAAAAATCGTAGAGTGTGATGATGGGAAAAGGCAAGACTGAACAGACTTTTTTGGAGTCTAATGCACTCTTAGTGACACCTGCTGCATTTAAAAGTTCATCAAATCAGAAGTACCCCTCCAATCTTTGGTGTGACCACTGTAATAAATCTCGTCACACCCGAGAAACCTGCTGGAAGATTCATGGAAAACCAGCACATCTCAAAGGCAGCAAATCTGGTCCCAAAATATGTTCTACCCCAACTGATCATGAGGCTGAAAAATCATCCTTGAGTAAGGAGCAGGTTGAGCAGCTCATAAGGCTATTAAATTCCAGTTTTGTGTCTAGTATTCCTAGTGATTCTTTGGCTCAAACAGGTAATTTTAGTATTCCTATGTCCCTTAACTGCACCTCAAACTTGAATGCACCATGGATTGCCGATTCAGGTGCATCTGACCATATGATCACCCTCTCCCCTTTATTTAAAACTTATTCTCCCAGTTTTGAAAATGAGAAAATTAGAGTTGTTGATGGTAGATTTTCATCTATTGCTAGAAAAAGTACAATTAATTATCCAAAAATATTAACCTAAGAAATGTCCTACATGTACTAAAACTTTTTTGTAATCTTCTCTCTATTAGTAAAATCTGCAAGGATTCCAATTGTGCTGTGACATTCTTTGACACTCATGGTATTTTTCAGGACTGGTCGAGGAAGATAATTGGCAGTGCTAAAATGATGGATGAACTCTATCATTTTGAGGATATTTCGGAGGATAAAGTAGCTCAAGGATTTAGTGGTATAAGTTCTATGCCTATAAAGTACCAAATAATGCTCTGGCATAGTAGACTAAGATACCCTAATTTTCCATATCTCAAACATTTGTTTTCAAGTTTGTTTAAAAATATTGATTCTTCTTTACTTAAATGTGAAAGTTGTATTCGTGCAAGGAGTCATAAAGTTCCTTATTACTCTCAACCTTATCAAGCATCTAAACCTTTTACTTGATTCATAGTGATGTATGGGATCCATCGAAAATAACAACTCAATTTAAAAAAAAATGGTTTGTAATTTTTATCAATGACCACATATGACTATGTTAGATCTATCTCATGCATGAAAAATTTGAGGTTTTTTTAAAATTTTCGGTATTTTTCAACAATGGTAGAAAGTAGAAACCCAATTTGACATAAAAATTTCAATATTAAAAAGTGATAATGGCATTGAATACTTTAATAAAAATCTTGGTGAATTTTTTCAAAAGAAAGGTATTCAACATCAATCTACATGTCCCGATGCACCCCAACAAAATGGCATTGCTGAAAAGAAGAATAAACATCTTCTCGAAGTAGCACGTGCCATTATGTTTGAGGATAATATTTCAAAATATTTATGGGGAGATGCTGTCCTAACAGGAGCCTATCTCATAAATCGAATGCACACGCGTGTGTTAAATTACTGTACATCATTGGATACTTTCAAAAGAATTTTTCAGCATGTAGGTTGCATTTTGACTTACCTTTAAAAGTATTTGGTTGTATTTTATTTTTGCATACACGTTCATATCGAAGTAAACTTGTTCCAAGAGCAGAAAAGTACATTTTTATTGGCTATTTCCCAAGCCAAAAGGATTATAGATGTTTCAATCCACACACAAAGACATTTTATGTAAGCATGGATGTTACTTTTTTGGAACATGAAACCTTTTTTTAGAAAAATTCTCTTCGGGGGAGAGTGTAAGTGAAGAAATTTTTTTTCATGAACCTTTATCCACTCCTATCTTACATATTGAGGATACAACTTTCACTGATCAAACAAATTCTGAAACGATAAACCAATTCTGAAATTGTGCCAGAATTAGTTGGAACCAAAATAGGAAAAGAAATACCACAATCAGAAAAGGAGCTTTGATGTTATGTTTAGAAATATCCCAAGAAGACTAGAGACCATCCTATCATCTCTGTACCAACCCAATCTGAAAATTCGGAAGGCGGCCCAATTGTAGTACTTCAGGAACTTCCAGATAAATCTGAAATTGTCACTTCTAATAATAACTTGCCAATAGCCCTAAGAAAATAAACCAGAACCTACACAAAAAAAGTACCCAAAATCAACACCAACCATCCTATTTTCAATTATGTCTCTTACCAAAATCTCTCTCAAAATCATCGAGCATTTACTTCTAAAATTACAAATCTGTTTGAGCCCAAGATCATGAGAAAGTACTAGATGATCCCACCTGAAAAGTAGCAGCGTTAGAAGAGTGGCATGCACTCAAGAAGAATGAAACTTAGAAGATTGTAGACCTATCATAGGACAAAAAATTGGTCGGCTGCAAGTGGATTTTCACCATCAAGTGTAAGGCTGATGAAAGCATAAAGAAATATAAGGCTAGGCTAGTAGTTAAGGGATTTACACAAATCTATGGAGTAGACCATCAAGAGACCTTTGCTCTAGTTGCTAAGCTTAATTCTATGCGGATTCTCTTATCTCTTGTTGCGAATTACAATTTACCTTTACATCAATTGGATATAAAGAATGTTTTCCTGAATGGAGAGTTAGAGGAAGAGGTTTTCATGAAATTTTCACCTTGATTTGAGGCTGAAATAGGGAGGAATAAAATGTGCAAACTAAAGAAGTCTCTCTATAGATTGAAACAATCCCCAAGAGTTTGGTTTGAACGACTTGGAATGATGGTAAAAAGATTTGGTTATACTCAAAGCCAAGTTGATCATACACTTTTCTATAAACATTCAACAGCTAATAAAACTGCTATCTTAATTGTATATGTAGATGACATTATCCTGATAGGTAATGATATCTTCGAGCTAAAAGATTTGAAGGAGAAACTTGCCAAAGCATTTGGAATGAAAAAACTTGACTCATTAAAATATTTTCTTAGAATTGAATTTGCAAGGTTTAAAGAAGGCATTTTTATGAACCAATAAAGGTACATCCTAGATCTTTTAAAAGAGACAGGATTACTTGGTTGTTGCTGAAATATCTATAGAGCCTAACTTAAAATTGAAGCCAACTAAATCAGAAAATGTAATGGACAAAGCAAGATATCAGCGGTTGATGGGGAGGCTAATCTATTTATCCCATACACACTCGGATATAGCCTTTGCTATAAGTATGGTAAGTCAGTTTATGCATTCACCTGATCAAGAACACATGGATGCTGTCTTTAGAATTCTAAGGTACTTGAAGGGATCGCCTGAAAAAGGGTTACTCTACAAAAATTATGGACATCTTCAAATAGAAACCTATGCAGATTGGGCTGAGAATGTCATGGACAGAAGGTCAACATCTGAGTATTATACTTTTGTTGGAAGAAACCTGATTAGTTGGAGGAATAAAAAATAGTGTTGTGGCATGAAATAGTAGACCCGGTCATTATTTCGGATCGGGTCCGAGCCATAGCTCGGGTCACCCGAAATTGGCCCGGTAGCCCGGTCATTATACACAATTAATATTTTGTGTTATTAGTGATGGATGATGGCTATTATTATGTGAAATTTAAGTAATGTAAACCTTAATATTTTGTGTTATTAGTCATTATATATAAGACTATAAGTTAATGTTTTATGTTTAAAATGTATAAGACTTTAGACTAATGCATAATCTTGTGTTATTTGTATTGATTTAAATATTTGGTGTTATTAGAAAATATTAGTATTGATTATGGATATACTTTAATTTTAGAGAAAGAGTTAGTTCTTATTATATTTTTCTAAGTAAATTTTACCATGTCAAATAATGGTTGGAATCATTGAAAATTTGGATATTTTTACATGCTAACTTACAAGAAGGTATCAAGGTAATATAATATTAACGGCCCGATTTTCACCCGGTATAATCGTAGCCCGAAAATGTATAAATTTCATCGAATCTAGGGTCAGATTCGGGTCTAACAAATAGGCTCGATATATATTTCCGGCATTGAATCCGATTTGACCGAGCCCATGCACACCACTAAGTGATTGTTTCCAGCATTGAATTTGCTCTTTTCTCTTCCAACTCCTCCTTCTCATTTGATCGGATTTTACACAAACATGTTGCGTGCAGCATCATTCACCAGGTTCTCTCTTCATATCCCCTCTTTTCTTGTGCCCTATGTTTTTCCTTTTCGCTTTCCTTCCTGTTCATGTTCAATGTCAAGCATTCACTCTCATTCTCAGCTCACATCCCCTCGCCATGTTGATGAAGCTGTTGATTCCTTCACTCGCATGCTCTCTATGCGTCGCACTCCATCCATTATCCAATTTAACCAGATTTTGGGGTCCCTTGCCAAGACGCACCATTTCCCAACCACCATTTCCCTTTTTCAGCAATTGCAAACCAGGGGAATTGCGCCCAGCATAGTTACTATGAATATTTTAATCAATTGTTGCTGCGGCATGGGTCGGATCACTCTCGCTTTCTCTATATTGGCCAAGATTTTCAGGATGGGTTTTCAGCCAAATACCATAACATTGAATACACTCATTAAAGGTCTCTGTCTCTGTGGTAATGTTGAAAAAGCACTGCACTTTCACGACAGAGTGCTGGCTCATGGATTTCACTTCGACCAAGTCACTTATGCAACTTTGATCAATGGGCTCGGTAAGACCGGACACACAGCAGCTGCTATTCAAGTGTTGAAAAAGATCCCACGGTATGGCACTGTTCCTAATGTCGTCATCTACAACACAATTATTGATAGCCTCTGCAAGGATACACTTGTAAGTGAGGCTTTTCATTTATATTCTGAAATGCTTGCTAGGGGAATTTCTCCTAATGTCATCACCTATAACACTCTAATTTTTGGATTGTGCCTTGTGGGTCAACTTAAGGAAGCCATTGATTTACTAAATCATATGATGCTGAAAAACATTACTCCAGATGTTCAAACCTATAATACTTTGATTGATGGACTATGTAAGGAGGGAAATATCAAAGATGCTAAGAGTGTGTTGGCTGTGATGACCAAAGATGCTGTGGAACCAACTGTGGTTACTTATAATTGTTTAATGGATGGGCATTGCTTGGTTAACGAATTAAACAAGGCAAAATGTATATTCGACACAATGGCCCAGATAGGAATGGCTCCTAATATCCGAAGTTACAATATTATTATTAATGGCTTGTGCAAAAGTAAATTGATGGATGATGCCTTGAATCTCTTTGAAGAGATGCGTCGCAAGAACTTGGTTCCTGACACGGTAACTTACAATACTCTAATTGATGGCTTGGGAAAATCAAAGAGAATCTCTTGTGCTTCAAAGCTTCTTGTTGAGATGCATAATAAAGGTCAACCTGCTAATATAATCACTTACAATTCCTTGTTGGATGGGATGTTCAATATCAAACAACTTGACAAGGCACTTATGTTATTTAATCAGATGAAAGAGAGTGGCATTGATCCAAATATATGCACGTACAGTATACTTATTGATGGCCTATGTAAAAGTGGAAGACTTATGGATGCAAAAGAGATTTTTCAAGATCTTTCCATTAAAAACCATCGTCCAAATGTGAGAACATACAATATTATGATCAATGGGCTCTGCAAAGAGGGCTTATTTGAAGAAGCATTGGCCCTGCTGTCTGAAATGGAAGACAATGGTTGCTCACCAAATGCTGTGACTTTTGAAATCGTTATTCGTGCTTTGTTCGAAAAAGGTGAGAATGACATGGCGGAGAAACTTCTTCGGGAAATGATTGCTAGAGGCTTATTGAATGGATGAAAAGAGATAAGATACATCAACAAAAATTAAAATCACATCTCTATTGTTGCTGAATGTGTATCATAGTTCTGTAAATTCTGAATCTGTTGGGTCAGAGGACTTTGGCAATGCCATAACATCAATACCACTGATGTCTTGACTATCTCATTTTTATTCAATTAAGTTTAAACTTTCAATGTTTGCAATTGCTATCATCCTTTTTCATTCCACTGTGCTTTATTGATTCTTTAGAGGATATTTCTCGTTGTAGCTTACAGGTTAAGTGTTTAAGATCTCTCTATAGTAATTAATAGATATTTGCTGTTATCCTATGAGACCATATATCTCAACTATTATCATGCTACAAACTAAGAAAAACAAAAAAGAGGTTTACAAAAATTTGCAAATCCATTTGCAACAAGTTCCCTGCCGTGGGCATAATGAAAGTCAAAGATGTTTCATTATATATGATTGATGCTGCCAAGGAAAATCCTCACTTAGCTCAAAAACTACATGATGTTTTACTTGAAAGTGGTGTCATTGCTCCTCCAAATTTATTTTCTGAAGTTTATCACGAGTTAGGCTCCCCAACTGAAGAAAAAGATGAACACAAACCAGAAAGTGGACAAGAGACTCAGGTTGACAAAAATCTCGGTCCTACTTTGCCTCACCAAAGAGTTCATCCGAAAGGAAGTTCAAACAGCCAGCCGGAGCACTCTAAGCCTGTTGAAGGTTTAGGAATAAACCTTCTTCTTGATCCGAAGTTAGCAGATGTACAACATACACCATCCCAGGTAACACATGGGAAAAATGTTCCAGTTGCGGCGGCTGCAGCAGCAGCTGCTGCTGTTGTTGCTTCCTCTATGGTAGCTGCTGAAACAAAGTCAAACACTGACTCGAACATTGAGCTTCCAGTAGCTGCAGCGGCCACTGCAACTGCTGCAGCTGTAGTAGCAACCACTGCAGCTGTCAGCAAACAGTATGAGCAAGGCAGTCGAAGTGACGGACACATGGATGGCACTGGTTATGAGCCGAAGGGTAGTGGTGATGGTGAGAATATTGTGGTAGGAGCAAATTCAGAAGGTGATAGAATATCTGATAGATCTATAGTAAGCAATGCCAGTACAAAATCTGATTTTACACTTGAAGATGTTGCCGAGTATGACATTCCGGTTGAGGAAATCACATTGGGTGAACGTATCGGACTTGGTATTAACTGTACTTTGCTCTATAAGATTTGGTTACATTCTTTTGTTAGATGGTGTTATTTATAGTTTTATACATATAAATTCCCATATGATGGCTACAATTACATTTTGGTGGCCTATTTTTTGCATTCAGGATCGTATGGGGAGGTATACTGTGGTGAATGGCGTGGAACAGTGAGTTTTATTCCTATTCAGGCATACATTCCATATCTATCTTAAAAATTCAAATTGTATTTTAAACAAACAAATTATAAAATGTAATTTTTTTTCTTAACTAAGCAAGGCCCAAGAAATTTTTGGCTTCAGTTTCATTTTTACCCTTAACAAAAGTAATCAATACCTTATACTTGGCTACCTTTTATGTTTGTCATTTTTTGTTGTGTTTTTCTGTTAGGCTGTAGGTTTATGAATTCTTTCATTTACATCAGGTCTCTGCTTTGGTTTGTAGGAAGTTGCTGTAAAAAGATTTCTTGATCAAGATATATCTGGTGAATCACTTGAAGAATTCACAAGTCAGGTAATATTTCATTAGTGTCTCTTTTTGTAGTTTCTACTCATATGTTTATCTTTGTTGATGAATGATTTCATTTAGTACACATTTACTACTATCAGATGTGATTTTTATGCTCCATAATGACATATCAGATAGCTGCAATACTTTATTTAGATTGCTATTGTATTTGTCCCAGGATAATTTGAAAGTTGGATTAAATACTTTGTCCTGTTGAATTGCATTTATTTAGAAGTTCATGATGAAGATTGACCATTTCGAAGCTCTTTGATGTAATCCTTGTTTTATTTCTCCAACATTTTATAGCTTCTATTGTTGTTATATACTTCCATCTTGTGTGCTTCTCTTCTCTCTATGAATAGATTTCCTAATGCAATTTGAGAATATAGTGGTGCATGAATGTATATATAAGAGAACATATATATATGGAAAGAATATATTAGATGGAGACTAAGAAGTAGGGTTAGCACATTGGAGTTATTTAGCTCATGCAGTTGACTATACTTATTCAAAAAAAGGATTTTGTTTAATTCTTTTATGAATGCCAAAACTAGTTGTGCATTTTCATGAATTTATATGATTTTACTGCATATTTAACATATGTAAGTTGCCATAGGTTCAAATAATGAAAAGACTGAGGCATCCAAATGTTGTTCTCTTCATGGGAGCAGTTACTCGATGTCCGAATCTTTCTATTGTTACTGAATTTCTTCCCAGGTAACTTAAGATTCCTTATTTCCTGAGATTCATATGAGACTCTGTATTCCAAATAGATCTTAGTATATGATCATTGGTACAGAATAGTGCTATGCAGGCCAAAAAGATTACTTCTAAATGAACATCTAAAATATCTGATGTATGCTGTTAATAGCTCAAATGTCAATTGAGACGTAATAAGCAAAAATAAGATGAAAATTTCAGTTATTATTTGGTTAATTTAGACACATTTTACCTTACTATATATTGTGTTGGACTGTTACACTTTTCCAGGAGTTTTTATTATTTTGATTAATGTTGTTCTGGAAGGATTACTTTTAATGACTCTGAAGTCTGAACTGTATATTTCCTATGCAGAGGAAGTTTGTACAGACTAATTCATCGACCAAACAATCAATTAGATGAGCGAAGGAGGTTGAGGATGGCCCTTGATATTGTAAGATTCTGTTTTGTTTTCTTGCAATATAGTTTCTTTAAGTAAATTATTGCCATAATCAGTGAAATTCAGTTGATGTGACATATATCTCTTTAATCTTCTTCAGGCCTGAGGAATGAGCTATTTGCACAACTGCACTCCAGTGATTGTACACCGTGATTTGAAGTCACCAAATCATCTTGTTGATAAAAATTGGGTTGTGAAGGTGCCAACTAATTGTCATGATTGAATTTTCTTGATAGCATGCTGAATGCTACCTGTAGATATGGTTTAATTTGAAAATATCATTTTTTTAGTTGTTCAATTATAACTATAATTAAGATAGGTATAAACATATCTTATTTTTACAATAAACAAGTTAACGAGATGTATAATAACGTGTAAAAATATTTTTATACTAGCATTAAATCGTATTTTCCTTCCTTTATTTCCTTTTGTTATCAAGAATATCAGAATAACAAACATGTTTTGCTTTATTCTACAATAATGTAAAAATCTGAGTCCTTTTAGTCTTTTACACATCTATTCTAACAAATAAAATTAAATAAAATAAAATAAAATTAAAAGAAACCTGAAACCCTTTACTATGTTCCAAAAGCCGAATATGGCCACATGCAGAATCTACTAAAAATCTAAAACACAACTGGCACACTAAAAGATAGAAAAGAAAGACAAACTTCATGCCTAAAATAAAGGTATAAGCTGCCATAACCCTCATTTCTAAGCTCAAATACTGTGTCATACCTCATACCCTTTGCCTTCCGAATTATTCGTTCTTTGATGCTCTTGTTTTTCATTTTGCTATATATTTTTTTTGACTAAATCAAATCAAAATCAGATTTTTTAATTTTTTTTAATGAATTTTTTTGTAAATAAAATTAATTATAATATCTTTATT
>NC_029789.2:134869994-134916418 GCF_000816755.2 Arachis ipaensis
GATTAAAAAATTTTTCTTTATTTTAGGCTAGTATTTTTTTTATTTCCTAGTTATTTCTATTTCTGTAATTCTTCTATAAAGCCTGTACATTTGATATAAAATAATATTCAAATATTTCAAGTTGGTATCAAAGCAGGATCTCTGCATTGTGCCTCTGATTTATAGCAATGATTGACAGTTCCTCAGTCATTAATCATAAACAGAAGGAGAACACTACTACTACTCCATCATATTTAAAATCTGAGCAATGGGTACTAGTTAGTGGTGACTCCCTTCAGTTCAGATAACCACATTTCGACTCAATGGATCAAACTACCTTAGATGGTCTCAATCAGTTCAGATATATATCTGTGAGAGAGGGAAGATTGGATATCTCACCGGTGAGCGAAGCCAGCCTAACATCACTGACCCACAATATAATGTGTGGGATATCGAAAATTTCATGGTGATGACATGGCTGGTGAGCTCAATGGAGGAGGATATCAGTAGTAACTATATGAAGTACACCACTACCAAAGAATTGTGGGATAGAGTCAAAGAGATGTATTCTGATCTTGGAAATAAATCCCAAATTTATGAACTTACTCTAAAAGTTAGAGAAATTCAACAAGGGAGTCACAATGTCACCAAATACTTTCATACGTTGAAGCGGTTGTGACAGGACCTTGACCACTTTAATAACTACAAGTAGAATTCAGCCACTGATGCCAAACACCAACAAATAGTGGAAGAAGGGATGACATTTCAATTTCTTGTAGGCTTCAATGTAGAGCTAGATGAAGTTCATGGCAGAATTATTGGAAGAACAATCCTACCCTCAATTGAAGAAGTATTGGCTGAAGTTAAAAGAAAGAAAACTCATAGAGTGTGATGATGGAAAAAGGTAAGACTGAACAGACTTTTTTGGAGTCTAATGCACTCTTAGTGACACCTGCTGCACTTAAAAGTTTATCAAACCAGAAGTACCCCTCCAATCTTTGGTGTGACCACTGTAATAAACCTCGTCACACCCGAAAAACCTGCTGGAAGATTCATGAAAAACCAGCACATCTCAAAGGCAGCAAATCTGGTCCCAAAATATGTTCTACCCCAACTGCTCATGAGGCTGAAAAATCATCCTTGAGTAAGGAGTAGGTTGAGCAGTTCATAAGGCTATTAAATTCCAGTTTTGTGTTTAGTATTCCTAGTGATTCTTTGGCTCAAACAGGTAATTTTAGTATTCCTATGTCACTTAACTGCACCTCAAACTTGAATGCACCATGGATTGTCGATTCAGGTGCATCTGACCATATGATCAGCCTCTCCTCTTATTTAAAACTTATTCTCCCTGTTTTAAAAATGAGAAAATTAGAGTTGCTGATGGTAGATTTTCATCTATTGCTGGAAAAAGTACAATTAATTATCCAAAAATATTGACCTAAGAAATGTCCTTCACGTACTAAAACTTTTTTGTAATCTTCTCTCTATTAGTAAAATCTGCAAGGATTCCAATTGTGTTGTGACATTCTTTGACACTCATGGTATTTTTCAGGATCGGACCTCGAAGAAGATAATTGGCAGTGCTAAAATGATAGATGGATGATGAGTTTGGAAAACTCTAAATTAATATTTGTGATGACTAAATATTATTAAATATAATTAATTACAAAATTATTAATCTGATTTTCATTTAACTTATATTGATTAAATAATTTTGTTGCAGGTGTTATTGGGCCGAAAATAAAAAGAAAGATCCCAAGCCCAATAAATTAAAATTCAGCCCTATGTAATTATTGTTTTTGATTGTTGGCTGAAAAGATTTTATCAGTTGGGCCAGAATAAATTTTGTTACTATAAGCCCAAAGAAAGCTTTCCTATTTGTTCAATGCTTGGTCCAAAAATTCATCAGGAAAGCAAATGTTACTAACTGGGCCAGATTAAATCCAACTGTTACAAGTGCCGAAGGAGTTGTTTCTCTTAAACCTGAAACAAGTTGGACGGATGAAGATAGAAAAAAGGTGGAGCTCAACGCCAAGGCCATCAATCTGCTCAACTGTGCTATCAGTTTTGAGGAGTACCGACGGGTATCAAGATGCACAACAGCAAAGGAAATCTGGGACAAATTGCAAATCACCCATGAAGGAACCACCATTGTAAAGAAGACTCGGACAGACATATTAAATAGAGAGTATGAAATGTTTGCAATGAAAGAAGGAGAGTCCATTGATGAACTGTTCGAACAGTTCAACGCCATCATTGTTGGCTTAGATGCTCTGCGAATTACATATTCTGAATCTGTGCTAGTGAGAAGAGTGTTGAGATGTCTCACAAAAGAGTGGGAAACAAAAGCTTTAATTATTTCTGAGAGCAGTAGCTTAGATTCCATAACAGTTGATGATTTGAGAGGAAATCTTCTTGCTTTTGAAAACACCTATTTGAAAAAAGATTCAAAAAAGAAAGGAATTGCTTTTTCTTCTATGACTAACCCTCTGGATGAAGAGTCCAGTGATAACTCCTCTGAACATGAATTTATGTTGTTTGCCAAAAAATTCAGGAAAATGATGAAGCTTAAAGGCAAAGGCAGCAGCTCAAGGAGAGTGAAGAAAGACCTTAGCAAAGTTACTTGTTACAACTGCAAAGAAATTGGGCATTTCAAATCTGATTGTCCCAAGTTAAAGAAGGAGGAAAAGCCGAAAAGAGGAAAGAAGAAGGGACTGATGGCTTCATGGGAAGATTTGGAAAATGACTCGGATGATGATGATGAGGAATCCGAAACCAAGTCACAACCTTGTCTCATGGCAGATCACATAGATCAGGTAGTCTTTCATAATCCTAACACTGAAGATCTTCATCTTATAATAGACCACCTTTCTGAAAAAATAAGATGTTTTCTGCTGGAAAATCAAGAACTTGAACAACAAATCACCATTCTTAAGGCTGAAAACAGTTTTTTAAAAGAAAAAGTGAGAGAGGCCGAAACTGCTTGTGATCTTGTTGAAGAGAATAAGCAGTTAAGAGCACAAATTAAGAGCTGTGAAAGTAATCATTCCGTTCTTGCATATGTGGATTGTTTTAAGCAAAATGAAGAGTTGCTCAAAGAGGTTAAAAGACTAAAGGAAGACTTAGCCAAGTTCACCCAGAGTTCTGAAAATCTGAATCAAATCTTGGCTAGTCAAAAACCTCTTTATGATAAGGCTGGGTTGGGTTTTATAAATTTGAAAAATCTCATTTTGAAAATATTGCCTCATCTTCAAATGATACAAGGTATCAAGATCCAACCTACTTTAACAAAACAGCAACTCCAAGATTTTGTAGACTATGCAACCGAAATGGACACTTTCCCATTCAATGTTTTTTTGGTGAAAGAATGATTGGTGATAAGGTTTATAAAATTATTTTTGATTACAATGGCTTAGGACATAGAAGATGGTTTAACGTAAAAGGATCCAAAAAGATTTGGATACCTAAGGTCACTTAAGCTTGTTTTGTAGGTGTGCCTAGCATCCAAAAGGAAGGAAAATATGTGGTATATGGACAGCGGATGCTCTAGGCATATGACCGGAAAGACAACCTTCTTCATAAAGCTTGATGAATATGATGGAGGGCTTGTCACTTTCGGTGATGATGCAAAAGGAAAAATTGTGGCTGTTGGGAAAGTGGGTAAAAATTTCTCATCTTGTATAAATGATATTCTCCTTGTACATGGCTTGAAACATAATTTACTTAGTGTTAGTCAATTATGTGATTTGGATTTTGAAGTTATTTTTAAGAAGTTTGTTTGTTTAGTTGTTTGTGAGAAAACTGGAAATGTTCTTCTTGAAGCTAAAAGATGCAACAATGTGTATGGATTAATTCTTAAGGATTTAAAGGAACAAAATGTAACATGCTTTACATCTTTTGAATCTGAAAAATGGCTTTGGCATAGAAAGTTGGGACATGCTAGAATGTACCAAATTTCTAAGCTAGTAAAAAAAAATTTGGTTAGAGGAATTCCAAACATCAAGTTTGATAAGGATCTTACTTGTGATGCTTGCCAATTGGGCAAACAAGTAAAATCCTCTTTTAAATCAAAAGATGGAATCTCAACCAAAAGGTCATTAGAGATGTTACATATTGATCTTTTTGGTCCTACCAGAACTCAAAGTTTAGGAGGTAAACACTATGGTCTTGTGGTGGTAGATGATTACTCTAGATTTGGTTGGGTACTTTTCCTTGCTCATAAGAATGATGCCTTTCATGCTTTTTTCACCCTTTGCAAGAAAATTCAAAATGAAAAGGATTTGAAAATTGCCCATTTGAGAAGTGATCATGGAAGAGAATTTGAAAATCAAGACTTTGAAAAATTCTGTGATGACTTAGGGATTTCTCATAATTTTTCATGCCCTAGAACCCCCCAACAAAATGGGGTGGTTGAAAGAAGGAATAAAAGCCTTCAAGAAATGACTAGGGCTATGTTATGTGAGAGTGAAATTCCTAAATTCTTATGGGCTGAGGCTGTGAACACAGCATGTTATATTTTGAATAGAACAATCATTAGAAAAGGGTTAAAGAAAACACCTTATGAGATATGGAAAGGAACCCCTCCAAATCTTAAGTATTTTCATGTTTTTGGATGCAAATGCTTTGTGCTCAACAATAAGGAAAACCTTGGAAAATTTGATCCAAAATCATATGAAGGAATGTTTGTTGGATATTCTACCACAAGCAAGGCCTATAGAGTTTATCTCAAAGAACGTAGAACCATAGAGGAATCCATACATGTTACTTTTTGTGATTCTAACTTAATTCCCAGTATTGTGAAGGATAATGATTCAGATTGTGAAGAGGCTGGAACCAATCAAGAAAATCTCAAATCTGTGCAAAATGAAGAATCTGTCAGCCCGGTTTTGTCTCGTTAGTTTGGAGGAGACATTTCCATTTTGTCTCCTGAGCAAGCACGAGCAACTGAAACAGTGAGACCACCAGAAGTTCATCAAAGCTCTACACCTGTCCGAAAGCCTAGAGAATGGAAGTCTATGAGGGGTTATCCTCATGACTTCATCATTGGTGATTCCTCTCATGGTGTAACAACAAGATCCTCCACCAAAAGGCAAACCGAACCTAGAAACCTCGCTCTCTTGTCACAAATAGAGCCCAACAATGTCAAACAAGCTCTTGAAGATCCATCATGGGTCAAGGCCATGCAAGAGGAGCTTGCTCAATTTGACAAGAATGAGGTTTGGACATTAGTACCTCATCCGGATGGTAAGAAGGTAACGGGTACTAAGTGGGTATTTAAAAATATGCTTGGTGAGGATGGACAAGTTGTTCGTAACAAGGCTAGATTAGTGGCCCAAGGTTACGATCAAGAAGAGTGTATAGATTTTGATGAGTCTTTTGCTCCGGTAGCTAGAATGGAAGCAATTAGATTGCTTCTTGCCTATGCCACCCATAAAGGTTTCAAAATGTTTCAAATGGATGTTAAATGTGCTTTCCTTAATGGCTTTATTGATAGAGAAGTGTATGTGGCACAACCCCCGGTTTTGAGCATAAAGAATTTCCAAATCATGTTTTCAAACTAACTAAGGCCCTTTATGGTCTTAGACAAGCTCCAAGAGCTTGGTATGAAAGGCTAAGTGCCTTCTTGTTGGAAAATCAATTTCAAAGGGGTACCACCAACACTACTTTATTTATTAAAGCATCTAATGATGATATACTCCTTGTTCAAGTTTATGTTGATGACATTGTATTTGGATCAGCCAACATTTCCTTGTGTGAAGAGTTTGGAAAACTCATGACTAGTGAGTTTGAGATGAGTTTAATGGGAGAGCTTACTTTCTTTCTTGGCCTCCAAATTAAACAAACTCCTAGTGGCACCTTCATTTACCAAGGAAAGTATGCAAAAGAGCTTATCAAAAAGTTTGGCCTAGAAAATTCCAAATCAATGGGAACTCCAATGCATTCTAATACAAAACTTGGAAAGGATGATGAGGGTCAAGATGTGGATGAAACAAGGTATAGAGGAATGATAGGTTCTCTTATGTACCTTACTTCCTCTAGACCAGATATAGTCCAAAGTGTGGGTGTATGTTCAAGGTTTCAATCTCATCCAAAAGAATCCCATCTTACGGCTGTTAAGCGCATCATTAGATACATTAAGGGAACTTGTGATTATGGATTATGGTATTCTAAATCTGATGACTTTTGTGCAGTAGGGTTTTGTGATGCAGATTATGCGGGAGATAGAGTGGATAGAAGGAGCACCTCCGGCATGTGTTGCTTCCTTGGAAGCTCACTCAACATGTGGTCAAGCAAGAAGCAAGCCACAGTGGCTCTATCCACAGCTGAAGCTGAATATATTTCCGCATCTGCTTGCTGTTCTCAATTAATTTGGTTAAAAACATAATTAGAAGATTACAAATTAAAAATCAATAGTATACCCTTATTTTGTGATAATATGAGTGCTATAAACATTTCAAAAAATCCTATTCTGCACTCAAGAACAAAGCACATTGAGATAAAAATATCATTTCATTAGAGAACATGTGCAAAAGGGAACTATTGATATTTAATTTGTAAAATCTGAAGACCAAATTGCTGATATTTTTACAAAACCCCTCTGTGAAGACAGATTCTGTACCTTGAGAAAAAGTTTGGAAATGCTTGATTTAAGTTTCATTGAAAATTTGTGAAATTTTAACTCTGTTCTGTTTTGTCTCGTAGGTTAGGACGAGATAAAAATGCAGGCTTGATGGAGGAGCTATGATCAAGGGGGAGGCATCGCAGATTTAAATTTTTGGGTCCCACCTAATAATTCCTGACCCCACCATGGCAGTTTAGTTAGTTATTCTCTCTTTAAAAAATAAAATAAAAAAAAAACCCTTGGATTGTCTTTTCATATCTTTTTGGAAGTGGTTATTGTCAAATCAAATCCCTCTCTTCATCTAATCCCTTGATTCAAGGCAACAACTTTTCAGTTTTTGATTTAAAAAATTAGAAAGGGAATCATTTTGGGTAATAACTACACCATAATGGTCATTAACCGTCCACTAATGGTCATTACCTCCACCAAATTCTCTCTCCAGTCCTCATTTAATGTGTCTCTCACCTTCCTTCTCCCCTACTCAATTCGGTTACTTCATCAACCTTTCATATTTCATTCTTCCATCTCCATGAAAAAGAAAACCGCGCCAAGAAAGAGTGAAAGAATCCTTCTCTCTCAAAAACCATCAACCCCTCAAACCCACACTCACATCCACATACATTCTACTTCTTCATCTTTTCCCTCACCCCCAACCAAGCACACCGAAGCCATGAGAAAGAAAGTAATAGCACAGAAGAGTTCCAGAAGAAGAAGAAGCGGGAAAAATAAGGAGCCCCGCATTGAGGAAGAGGACGAATCTCATACCTCGCCCACTCCTTCACCACCACCTTCATCACCAAAGAGAACTACCCCCGGAAAAAGCTCACAGAAGACCAAGGGGTTTGCGCTAAATGACACCACCGAACCTCAAAATTTGGAATCCTTGGAATTCAGAAACAAGTATGGCAAGACTCACTCCCACTTTGATCCGAACAGATTCAACTCTTGTACCTCTTTTGAGTTTCACAATGAGGTTATGAAAAAACGTCATTTGTGTGCAACCTACCTTGTCAGTCTCGACACTCTCACTAACAAAGGCATCAACATCTCCTCTCTGTTTGAACTCCTCAACTGGAAGCCACTTCTTCTCATTCAGAAACCAGTCTATCCTGGCCTAGTCCGAGAGTTTTACGCCAATATGCGACTCATTGACGGCACTCTTTATTCCTATGTCAAAAGGGTTCAAATAGCCCTTAATTCTGAGACCATTGGAGCGGCCCTAGGCTTCAAGGATGAAGGACCGCAAGCATACATGGTAGACAAATGGGATACACAAGTCGGCGTTTCATACAAAACGGTTCTTCAGCACATTTGCGAGAATCTTTCTGGCTTGTATGGAACGATTCCAACACACAAAGCTCTAGGACCAGTCAACTCTCTGCTTCACCGAATCATCACCCATATTCTGACTCCCCAAAGCGGCTCACACAACCGAGTAACATTTTCTGACTGTCTCATATTATTTGCTTTAGTTACCTCTACTCCGATATCCTTTGGCTATATTATGATTAGGCATATGTGGGATTCTGTTAGAAGCACCAAAAAGGCTAACCTGCCTTATGGTATGTTTTTAACTAGAATTTTTGAATACTTTAAAGTTGATCTGTTGAATGAGGCAGTAGAGAATAAAGTATCCTCAATCAGAGGAGGAGGAGTGACTAAGGGAACCAAAGGGGGCAAATCTGTTGCATCGGATAGTGACAATGAGACCCGGCCAAAATCTTCCAAAACAGTCAAATCCATCAAAGAAATTTTGGGTGAATTCTCAAACATGGCAGACATGATGATTCAATCTCACAAAGAGGCTCGCAAGCAAGCCTCTGAGAGCGAGAAAGCTTGGAAAAATTGCAAAGAAAGGGTCGGCCTGATGTTAGCAACTCTTAAGGAGGATCTGGGCGATAATAGTGAAGAAGGCGCTGAGGACTCTGCTTTTCATCTATCAGATGATTGATGACTGTTGTTTTATGTTATTTGATATTGGCATGATTAGGCTCAAACTTTCTTTTGTAGTAGCATGACTTGATAATCACTGCTTCTTGACACTTTGACTTATTTGGCATCTTATGAATATTTTGTTGTATTGTCAATGCTTTCTTGCTGCAGATACATAATGCCCCTTGATGCCAAAAGGGGGAGGAAATGATCCAAAATTGAAACTGAGAAAAAACAGGGGATGAAATTCTCTTTGAGAATTCATGATCACCCTTGTTGATGATGGATAATGCATTGTGAAAATGCATTAGGATTATGTTTGATGATGTTTTGTTCTACTTTAATTACTGCCATTACTTGATGATTTCTTGAAATATGTGAATTATCTTGATTATTGATTGGATTTATTTTTTGCAGTTCCTTTAGTTTGAAATGATGAAAATTGCTGTGTTTGAAAAGAATATATCATGTTGATGAAAAATATTTTTTCCACCATAACCATGATTGCTCTGATTTAGTGAAAAATATTTGAACAACAAAATCATTTCCCAATGTACTTTGAGCAGAAAATCAAACTTGTGATAGCAAATAAGTTTTGTATCATTCAAATCTGCTCATAAATCAAGCATTCAACATTTCAAAATTAATATGTTGAATAACATTGTTTCTTGAAGCTTGATTAAATTGTTACAGGTTAGTACTTCCCTTGGTAGGAATAGCATATATCAAGGGGGAGCCATGTGACATTTTGAAAGGGGAGAAATTCAATCTTCAAAGGGAGTACTCATACTCAATTTTTAAATTTCTTTTCATTTCAATTTTAATAATGTTTGTCATCAAGGGGGAGATTGATGAGTTTGGAAAACTCTAAATTAATATTTGTGATGACTAAACATTATTAAATATAATTAATTACAAAATTATTAATCTGTTTTTCATTTAACTTATATTGATTAAATAATTTTGTTGCAGGTGTTATTGGGCCGAAAATAAAAAGAAAGATCCCAAGCCCAATAAATTAAAATTCAGCCCTATGTAATTATTGTTTTTGATTGTTGGCTGAAAAGATTTTATCAGTTGGGCCAGAATAAATTTTATTACTATAAGCCCAAAGAAAGCTTTCCTATTTGTTCAATGCTTGATCCAAAAATTCATCAGGAAAGCAAATGTTACTAATTGGGCCAGATTAAATCCCAATGTTACAAAGCCCAATATTATTGTTGATGAATGCTTCCAAACTTGGTCCGAAACCAAGATGAAGAGAAAGCTAATATATAGCTTCTAGCTTCCAACGGAATCCACTTCTAGTGGAATTCAAATTTTTTTGAAATGAAGTTATTACATGCATTGAAAATATGAGAGAGAATTTGACATTGACATGATTGATGTGATCAATGCAACACGCCACTCAAGCAAGGGAAAGTAAAAGCAAACCACATTAATTTGTTTCATTTCAACTAGTTGCTTTTACTTTAACTCTACATTATCTCTCATCTCTTTCTTTCTTCCTTTTTGGTCATTGTCCAGGAAACAATAGAAGCTATGTTCAGCAACCAAAAGAAAGAAGGAGCTGCATGCATCAAGACCATCAAGCTAATGATGGCAAGAAAATATAACAAAAGAAAAGTATGCTGTGGCTAAGATCTGCATCACTCTTGGTAAGATTCTGTGATGAGATCTTGGCTTCTTCATACCAAAAATGGTTGATAAAGATTCGGCCAGCAAGGAAGATCTTTGGAGGATGGCTTGTCTTTGATTCTGCTCAACCACCACAGGAAGTAGCTAGAGTGGCGAAGTGATGGTAGAGGCAGAGATTGAAGCAGATGAAGTCATCATCATCATGAAGCATCAAGGGCTAGAAATCCATCTTGGAGAGCAAGCCAAGGATGGAGAGCTCGGATTGATGAAGAGTGATGACCAATGAAGGACTAGAGGTAATTGCATGTTGGGTTAAGCATGGTTATCTCTTCTCTCTCTGTGTGGCCGAACCGGTTATGTGTGAAGAAAAAGAAGTTAAGCTTGGGTTTTGGCTTCAAGTGTGGAGGCTTCTCTCTTCTATAAAAAGGGAGAACAGCCACTGTTTGGAGCAAGGAGTTAGTTTGAGAGTGCAAGGCACAGTGTTCTCAGAGCTACCTGAGCTAACAGTTTTCTCTTCTCCTTCAATGTATTATGTTTAATTTTGTCATGTCTTGAGTCTCATGGAAAAAGGCAAACAGTGAGGTTTGTATGAAAAAGCCATAGAGCGAAAAAAAGCAGAGAGTGCAAAATTAAAAGAAAAAGCCATAGATGTCTTAGAGTTCCTTTGTTCATCTATGTTGTGTTTCATGATTCTGTGGGAATCCCCTTGTAAGTTGGGTTAGCACTTTACAGTTTGTAATCAGATTGATTATAGTGAAATTCCATCATGTTTGTGATGGAGACTGGATGTAGGCTGCACTGCACTTAGCAGCTGAACCAGGATATATCTAGGTGTAATCTTCTACTCTTCTCTTCTACATTTCTGTTTCTACTGCACAGGAGCAAAAACCAAAATTATCTCGTGCCAAGTGACGAGACAAAAAGAAAAGTTTCGTGGCTAGGGACAAGCAAAAGAAAAGATCTCGTGTAAAGTGATGAGCTAAAAATAGAAAAGTCTCCTCTAAGTCCAGCAAGGGTTATCAAGCAAAAAGGGGGCTAAGATTCAACCCCCCCCCCCTTCTCTTAGCCATTGAAACCATCAATGGACTCTATCATTTTGAGAATATTTCGGAGGATAAAGTAGCCCAAAGATTTAGTGGTATAAGTTCTATGCCTATAAAGTACCAAATAATGCTCTGGCATAATAGACTAGGATACCCTAGTTTTCCATATCTCAAACATTTGTTTCCAAGTTTGTTTAAAAATATTGATTCTTCCTTACTTAAATGTGAAAGTTGTATTCGTGCAAGGAGTCATAAAGTTTCTTATTACTCTCAACCTTATCATGCATCTAAATCTTTTACTTGATTCATAGTGATGTATGAGGTCTATCAAAAATAACAACTCAATTTGAAAAAAAATAGTTTGTAATTTTTATTGATGACCACATATGACTATGTTAGATCTATCTCATGCATGAAAAATCTGAGGTTTTTTAAAAATTTTCAGTATTTTTCAACAATGGTAGAAACACAATTTGTCATAAAAATTTTAATATCAAGAAGTGATAATGGCACTGAATACTTTAATAAAAATCTTGGTGAATTTTTTCAAAAGAAAGGTATTCAACATTAGTCTCTGCAATGTAGTTTACAAGATCATCACGAAGGTCCTTGTTAATAGGCTTCGTCCTCATCTTGCGGAGATTGTTGGCCCGCTTCAAGGAGGATTTATTCCGGGACGAGGAACTCCTGACAACATCATTATTGCTCAAGAAGTTCTCCACTTTATGAAGAAGACTAAATCAAAGAAAGGCACACTGGCCTTTAAGATTGATCTGGAGAAAGCTTATGACAGAGTTGACTGGAGGTTTTTAGCTCATACCCTAAAGAGCTTTGGTTTTCCTATCCCTACAATTAATTTGATTATGAATTGTGTCACTGCTTCTTCCTTATCTATTCTTTGGAATGAGAATCGTTTGAATGGCTTTACTCCTAGTCGAGGTCTTAGACAAGGAGACCCTATGTCACCCTATCTTTTTGTGCTGTGTATGGAGCGATTGGCACGCTTTATTAGTCATCAGGTTGATTTGGGCTTGTGGGAGCCGATTGCTATTTCTAGAGGGGGACCAAGAATATTCCACTTAATGTTTGCGGATGACTTGCTTCTATTCTGTAAAGCTACAAAGAGACAAGTGCAAAATGTGATGTTGGTTTTAGAGGCTTTTTGTAAAGCATCTGGGATGAAGATTAATGTGGAGAAGTCTAAAGCGCTTTACTCCAAGAATGTCTCTGTAACAAGAAAAAAGGTTTTCACTGGGGTATCCTCTATCAGATTTGGCCAGGACTTGGGCAGGTATCTTGGAGTTACCATTAGCCATTCTAGGGTGATTCGTTCAGCTTTCAATGGTGTCCTGGATAAGATTCAAAGTAGGCTAGCAAGCTGGAAAGGGAATTTACTCAATCGGGCTGGTAGACTCTGCTTGGTTAATTCTGTTGCAGCCGCTATTCCCACGTACCAAATGCAGGTCTCTATTTTTTCCAAAGGAATCATTAGTAAATTGGAGTCTATGATGAGGAATTTTCTTTGGAAAGGACAAGTTGATGGAAGATTATTGAATCTTGTTAGTTGGAAGGTACTGGTTACTCCAAAAAAATATGGAGGTTTGGGAATTAGAGATCCTTATTGTGTAAATATTGCTCTTCTTGGGAAGCTAGTTTGGACTTTTTTCCAACAGCCAAACAAGCTATGGGTCCAATTGTTGGATGCCAAATACCGATCATCTCTATATGACTGTTTTATTTATCCTAAGAACAAGGACTCTCCCATTTGGAGGTGTCTTTGCAAGGCTTGAAAAGTGTTGAAGGATGGGTTTGCTTGATGTATTGGAGATTTGAACCAGAATTTTTGGTTTTCTAGCTGGAGGAGAGAAGAACGATTATCTAATGAAATGGATTATGTTCACATTTCTGATTCGAATATCCGGATACGGGATATTTGGTCGGTTGGTAGGTGGCATTTGGATACTCTTTATTCTCATTTATCTCAAAATCTGAAAGGTAATATTCTCTCTTATAATCCAGATGAACAAGCAGGTCCGGAAGTTGGTTGGTATTGGTGTGGGTCTACTACCAAAGTCTATGACTCACGCAATGGTTACTTGTGGTTGTGTAAGCAGCTATTTGGTTGGGAGGAGCGGGAGAATTGACTTTGGCTTTGGCGTCAGCTTGTTCCGGAAAAGCATAAGTTTTTGGCTTGGTTGTGTCTTAAGGAGGCTCTTCCTACTGCAAGTTTTCGCTTTAGAAGAGGGATGTCGTCATCAGATAGGTGTCCAAGATGTCTTTCTAGCCAGAAATTGGTTTTACATTGTATTCGGGATTGTCCAAAAGCTCAGCTTGTCTGGCATAGGTTGGATATTTCTTGTCATCCTTTGGATTTGAAGAACTGGTTCTTGTATCATAGCAGAGAGCATCCGTTCAAGTTCTTTTCGGGACTTTGGTGGATATGGCGAGCAAGGAATAATGACATCTTTAATCCTCATGAAACTTGGCCTCCAAAAAAAGTGGTTTGTCTGGCATTAACTTCAGAAAAGGAGCTTAGGAATATTTTTGAATTACAACGTATGTCCCTCCCCTCTATTCTAAATGATTTTTGGAATCCCCATCCATTGGTACTTTTAAGATTAATTGTGATGCTAGTTATTTTAGTTCGGGTGTTAGTGTTGGTTTTGCTTGTGTTATTAGAGATTGTAATGGGAGTTGGCAAAGGGGGTGTTTGGGAATGATTGAGAGTAATAGTATTCTTCAAGGAGAATTGTTTGCCATTTGGAGAGGATATCTCTTAGCTTGGGATGTGAGTCAACGAGATGTTATTTGTGAGACGGATTGTGTGGAAGCATTTAATCTTATTACTCAAGATGGTTTTGGGTTTATTGATCCATTGGTGCTCAAAATAAGAGATATCATGCATTAGAATTGGCGTGTTGACTTTCGTTTGATTATGAGAGATGCAAACACGGTGGCAGATACTATGGCAAAGATGGCGATGAAGTTACAACTTTCACATGTGGAGCTTCTTTCACCTTGGGAGGAATTTAAGAGTAGTCTTAAACGGGACTGTCCCTCTATTTAAGCAGTTCCTTGTTTTGTTTGTTTTGTTTTTCTTTGTTTAGTTTATTTCAGTCACCAAAAAAAAATCTACATATCCCAATGCACCCCAATAAAATGGCATTGCTGAAAAGAAGAATAAACATCTTCTCAAAGTAGCACATGCCATTATTTTTTAGGATAATATTCCAAAGTATTTATGGGGAGATGCTGTCCTAACAGCAGCCTATCTCATAAATCGAATGTCCACGCATGTGTTAAATTACTGCACATCATTGGATACTTTCAAAAGAATTTTTCAGCATGTAGGTTGCATTTTGACTTACCTTTAAAAGTATTTGGTTGTATTGTATTTTTGCATACACGTTCATATCGAAGTAAACTTGTTCCAAGAGCAGAAAAGTACATTTTTATTGGCTATTTGCCAAGTCAAAAGGGTTATAGATGTTTCAATCCACACACAAAGAAATTTTATGTAAGCATGGATGTTACTTTTTTGGAACATGAAACCTGTTTTTAGAAAAATTCTCTTCGGGGGAGAGTCTAAGTGAAGAAATTTTTTTTCGTGAACCTTTATCCACTCCTACCTTACATATTGAGGATAGAACTTTCACTGATCAAACAAATTCTAAAACAATTGTAAAAAAAGATGTGGAAACCAATTCTGAAATTGTGCCAGAATTAGTTGGAACCGAAACAGGAAAAGAAATACCACAATCAGAAAAGAAAATATCCCAAGAAGACTAGAGATCAGCCTATCATTTCTGTACCAACTCAATCTGAAAATTCGGAAGACGACCCAATCGTAGTACTTCAGGAACTTCTAGATAAATCTGAAATTGTCACTTCTAATAATAACTTGCCAATAGCCCTAAGAAAAGAAAGCAGAACCTACACAAAAAGAGTACCCAAAACCAACACCAACCATCCTATTTTTAATTATGTCTCTTACCAAAATCTCTCTCAAAATCATCGAGCATTTACTTCTAAAATTACAAATCTGTTTGAGCCCAAGATCATGAGAAAGCACTAGATGATCCCACCTGAAAAGTAGCAGTATTAGAAGAGTGGCATGCACTCAAGAAGAATGAAATTTAGAAGATTGTAGACCTATCATAGGACAAAAAATTGGTTGGCTGCAAGTGAATTTTCACCATCAAGTGCAAGGCTGATGAAAGCATAAAGAGATATAAGGCTAGGTTAGTAGTTAAGAGATTTACACAAATCTATGGAGTAGACCATCAAGAGACCTTTGCTCTTGTTGCTAAGCTTAACTCTATACAAATTCTCTTATCTCTTGCTACGAATTACAATTTGCCTTTACATCAATTGAATATAAAGAATGTTTTCCTGAATGGAGAGCTAGAGGAAGAGGTATTCATAAAATTTTCACATTGATTTGAAGCTGAAATAAGGAGGAATAAAATTGCAAACTAAAGAAGTCTCTCTATAGATTGAAACGATCCCCAAGAGTTTGGTTTGAACAACTTGGAATGGTGGTAAAAAGACTTGGTTATACTCAAAGTCAAGCTGATCATACACTTTTCTATAAACATTCAACAGCTAATAAAACTGCTATCTTAATTGTATATGTGGATGACATTATTCTGATAGATAATGATATCTTGGAGCTAAAAGATTTGAAGGAGAAACTTGCCAAAGCATTTCATTAAAATACTTTCTTAGAATTGAATTTGCAAGGTATAAAGAAGGCATTTTTATGAACCAATAAAGGTACATCCTAAATCTTTTAAAAGAGTCAAGATTACTTGGTTGTAAAGCTGCTGAAATATCTATAGAGCCTAACTTAAAATTGAAGCCAGTTAAATCAGAAAATGTAATAGACAAAGCGAGATATCAGCAGTTGGTGGGGAGACTAATCTATTTATCTCATATACACCCGAATATAGCCTTTGCTATAAGCATGGTAAGTCAGTTTATGCATTCTCCTGATCGAAAATATATGGGTGCTGTCTTTAGAATTCTAAGGTACTTGAAGGGATCGCCTAGAAAAGGATTACTCTACAAAAACTATGAATATCTTCAAATAGAAACCTATGCAGATTGGGCTTAGAATATTATGGACAGAAAGTCAACATCTGAGTATTATATTTTTGTTAAAAAAAACCTAGTTAGTTAGAGGAATAAAAAATAGTGTTGTGGCATGAAGTAGTGCAGAAGCTACTTTTGGAGCAGTGACTACAAGAATTAAAGGTTTCCATTTTACACAAGCATGTTGCGTGCAGCATCATTCTCCAGGTTCAGCTTCTCTCTTCATATCCCCTCTTTTCTTGTGCCCTATGTTTTCCCTTTTCGCTTTCCTTCCCGTTCATGTTCAATGTCAAGCCTTCACTCTCATTCTCAGCTCACATCCCCTCGCCATGTTGATGAAGCTGTTGATTTCTTCACTCGCATGCTCTCTATGCGTCGCACTCCATCTATCATCCAATTTAACCAGATTTTGGGGTCTCTTGCCAAGACGCACCATTTCCCAACCGCCATTTCCCTCTTTCAGCAATTGCAAACCAGGGGAATTGCGCCCAGCATAGTTACTATGAATATTTTAATCAATTGTTGCTGCGGCATGGGTCGGATCACTCTCGCTTTCTCTATATTGGCCAAGATTTTCAGGATGGGTTTTCAGCCAAATACCATAACATTGAATACACTCATTAAAGGTCTCTGTCTCTGTGGTAATGTTGAAAAAGCACTGCACTTTCACGACAGAGTGCTGGCTCATGGATTTCACTTCGACCAAGTCACTTATGCAACTTTGATCAACGGGCTCTGTAAGACCGGACACACAACAGCTGCTATTCAAGTGTTGAGAAAGATCCCACTGTATGGCATTGTTCCTAATGTGGTCATGTACAGCGCAATTATTGATAGCTTGTGCAAGGTTACGCTTGTAAGTGATGCTTTTCATTTATACTCTGAAATGCTTGCTAAGGGAATCTCTCCCGATGTTATCACGTATAACACTCTAATTTATGGATTGTGCCTTGTGGGTCAACTTAAGGAAGCCATTGATTTACTAAATCATATGATGCTGAAAAACATTACTCCAGATGTCCAAACCTATAATACTTTGATTGATGGACTATGTAAGGAGGGAAATATGAAATATGCTAAGAGTGTGTTGGCTGTGATGAGAAAAGTTGCTGTGGAACCGTGGTTACTTATAATTGTTTAATGGATGGGTATTGTTTGGTTAACGAATTAAACAAGGCAAAATGTATATTTGACACCATGGCCCAGATAGGAATGGCTCCTGATATACAAAGTTACAATATTATTATTAATGGCTTGTGCAAAAGTAAATTGATGGATGATGCCTTGAATCTCTTTGAAGAGATGCGTCGCAAGAACTTGGTTCCTGACACGGTAACTTACAATACTCTAATTGATGGCTTGGGAAAATCAAGGAGAATCTCTTGTGCTTCAAAGCTTCTTGTTGAGATGCATAATAAAGGTCAACCTGCTGATATAATCACTTACAATTCCTTGTTGGATGGGATGTTCAATATCAAACAACATGACAAGGCACTTATGTTATTTATTCAGATGAAAGAGAGTGGCATTGATCCAAATATATGCACGTACAGTATACTTATCGATGGCCTATGTAAAAGTGGAAGACTTATGGATGCAAAAGAGATTTTTCAAGATCTTTCCATTAAAAACCATCGTCCAAATGTGAGGACATACACTATTATGATCAATGGGCTCTGCAAAGAGGGCTTATTTGAAGAAGCATTGGCCCTGCTGTCAAAAATGGAAGACAATGGTTGCTTACCAAATGCTGTGACTTTTGAAATCGTTATTCGTGCTTTGTTCGAAAAAGGTGAGAATGACATGGCGGAGAAACTTCTTCGGGAAATGATTGCTAGAGGCTTATTGAATGGATGAAAAGAGATAAGATACATCAACAAAAATTAAAATCACATCTCTATTGTTGCTGAATGTGTATCATAGTTCTGTAAATTCTGAATCTGTTGGGTCAGAGGACTTTGGCAATGCCATAACATCAATACCACTGATGTCTTGACTATCTCATTTTTATTCAATTAAGTTTAAACTTTCAATGTTTGCAATTGCTATCATCCTTTTTCATTCCACTATGCTTTATTGATTCTTTAGAGGATATTTCTCGTTGTAGCTTACAGGTTAAGTGTTTAAGATCTCTCTATAGTAATTAATAGATATTTGCTGTTATCCTATGAGACCATATATCTCAACTATTATCATGCTACAAACTAAGAAAAACAAAAAAGAGGTTTACAAACATTTGCAAATCCATTTGCAAAAAGTTCCCCTGCCGTGCGCAGAACGAAAGTCAAAGATGTTCCATTATATATGATTGATGCATCCAAGGAAAATCCTCACTTAGCTCAAAAACTACATGATGTTCTACTTGAAAGTGGTGTCATTGCTCCTCCAAATTTATTTTCTGAAATTTATAACGAGTTAGGCTCCCCAACTGAAGAAAAAGATGAACACAAACCAGAAAGTGGACAGGTTCCCGACATGTTTACTTACAATACTCTAATTGATGGCTTGGGAAAATCAGGGAGAATCTCTTGTGCTTCAAAGCTTCTTGTTGAGATGCATAATAAAGGTCAACCTGCTGATATAATCACTTACAATTCCTTGTTGGATGCGATGTTCAATATCAAACAACATGACAAGGCACTTATGTTATTTATTCAGATGAAAGAGAGTGGCATTGATCCAAATATATGCACGTACAGTATACTTATTGATGGCCTATGTAAAAGTGGAAGACTTATGGATGCAAAAGAGATTTTTCAAGATCTTTGCATTAAAAACCATCGTCCAAATGTGAGGACATACACTATTATGATCAATGGGCTCTGCAAAGAGGGCTTATTTGAAGAAGCATTGTCCCTGCTGTTGGAAATGGAAGACAATGATTGCTTATCAAATGCTGTGACTATTGAAACAGTTATTCATACTTTGTTTGAAAAGATCAGAATGACATAGCAACTTCTTCGGGAAATGATTGCTAGAAGAAGGTAAGATACTTCAACTCAAATTGAATTACATCTCTATTGTTGCTAAATATGTATCATAGTTTTGTAAATTCTGTATTTGTTGGGTCAGAGGACTTTGGCAATGTCATAACATCAATTAAGTAGGAATTGTCGTAAAAGGAAATTTAAGTAGGTGTTAAGGATTTTTTCTTAAGCTATATGGTTTTTCACTTCCATCTTAAAAATAAACCCACCTTCTAAAATGCATGTTCCTCTTTTCATCATGCTGAGCAACATCAAGTTAAGGTTAATATAGTTCAGTTATCTCAAAATTTTTGGCCATTTTCTTAATTAATGCTACTCAGTTGTAATGCTTGGAAATCGCTCCTGCTAAAAATATGTACATTATGAAATACTTTTAGAGTGTTTTTCTGTTAATTCTTAGATAAATTACCTCATTATTTCTTGTCTAAAAATCTGTGTAGTCGTTATTCCATTGTGTCCGAAACTTTCAATGTTTGCAATTGCTATCATCCTTTTTGATTCCACTATGCTTTATTGATTCTTTAGAGGATATTTCTCGTTGTAGCTTACAGGTTAAGTGTTTAAGATCTCTCTATAGTAATTAATAATTATTTACTGTTATCCTATGAGATCATATATCTTAACTATTATCATGCTACAAACTAAGAAAAACCAAAAAGAGGTTTACAAACATTTGCAAAAAGTTACCCTGCAGTGTGCAGAATGAAAGTCAAAGATGTTTCATTATATATGATTGATGCTGCCAAGGAAAATCCTCACTTAGCTCAAAAACTACATGATGTTCTACTTGAAAGTGGTGTCATTGCTCCTCCAAATTTATTTTCTGAAATTTATAACGAGTTAGGCTCCCCAACTGAAGAAAAAGATGAACACAAACCAGAAAGTGGACAAGAGACTACTTTGCGTCACCACAGAGTTCATCCGAAAGGAAGTTCAAGCAGCCAGCCAGAGCACTCTAAGCCTGTTGAAGGTTTAGGAATAAACCACCTTCTTGATCCGAAGTTAGCAGCTGTACAACATACACCATCCCAGGTAACATATGGGAAAAATATTCCAGTTGCGGCGGCTGCAGCAGCAGCTGCTGCTGTTGTTGCTACCTCTATGGTAGCTGCTGTACCAAAGTCAAACACTGACTCAAACATTGAGCTTCCAGTAGCTGCAGCGGCCACTGCAACTGCTTCAGCTGTAGTAGCAACCACTGCAGCTGTCAGCAAACAGTATGAGCAAGGCAGTCGAAGTGACGGACACATGGATGGCACTGGTTATGAGCCGAAGGGTAGTGGTGATGGTGAGAATATTGTGGTAGGAGCAAATTAAGGTGATAGAATATCTGATAGATCTATAGTAAGCAATGACAGTATAAAATCTGATTTTATATTAGATGATGTTGCCGAATATGACATTCCGTTGGAGGAAATCATCGGACTTGGTATTAACTGTACTTTGCTCTATCAGATTTGGTTACATTCTTTTGTTAGATGGTGTTATTTATAATTTTGTACACATGAATTCCCATATGATGACTAAAATTACATTTTGGTGGCCTATTTTTTGCCTTCAGGATCATATGGGGAGGTATACCGTGGTGAATGGCGTGGAACAGTGAGTTTTATTCCTACTCAGGCATACATTCCATATCCATCTTACAATTCAAATTGTATTTTCAACAAACATTATAAAATGTAATTTTTTTCTTAACTGAGCAAGGCCCAAGAAATTTTTGGCTTCAGTTTCATTTTTACCCTTAACAAAAGTAATCAATACCTTATACTTGACTACGTTTTATGCTTGTCATTTTTTGTTGTGTTTTTCTGTTAGGCTGTAGGTTTTTGAATTCTTTCATTTACATCAGGTCTCTGCTTTGGTTTGTAGGAAGTTGCTGTAAAAAGATTTCTTGATCAAGATATATCTGGTGAATGACTTGAAGAATTCAAAAGTGAGGTAATATTTCATTAGTGTCTCTTTTTGTAGTTTCTACTCATACGTTTATCTTTGTTGATGAATGATTTCATTTAGTACACATTTACAACTATCAGATGTGATTTTTATGCTCCATAATGACATATCAGATAGCTGCAATACTTTATTTAGATTGTTACTGTATTTGTCCCAGGCTAATTATAAATTTGGATTAAATACTTTGTCCTTTTGAATTGCATTTTTTTAGAAGTTCTTGATGAAGATTGACCATTTCAAAGCTCTTTGATGTAATCCTTGTTTTATTTCTCCAACATTTTATAGCTTCTATTGTTGTTATATACTTTCATCTTGTGTGCTTCTCTCTATGAATAGATTTCCTAATGCAATTTGAGAATATAGTGGTGCATGAATATGTATATAAGAGAACATATATATATGGAAAGAATATATTAAATGGGGACTAAGAAGTTGGGTTAGCACATTGGAGTTATTTAGTTCATGTAGTTGACTATACTTATTCAAAAAAAGGATTTTGTTTAATTCTTTTATGAATGCCAAAACTAGTTGTGCATTTTCATGAATTTATATGATTTTGCTGCATATTTAACATATGATGTAAGTTGCCATAGGTTCAAATAATAAAAAGACTGAGGCATCCAAATGTTGTTCTCTTCATGGGAGCAGTTACTCGACCTCCGAATCTTTCTGTTGTTACTGAGTTTCTTCCCAGGTAACTTAAGGTTCCTTATTTCCTGAGATTCATATGAGGCTGTGGATTGCAAATAGATGTTAGTATATGGTACAGAATAGTGCTATGCAGGCCAAAAAGATTACTTCTAAATGAACATCTAAAGTATTTGATGTATGCTGTTAATAGCTCAAATGTCAATTTTGAAGTAATAAGCAAAAATAAGATGAAAGTTTCAGTTATTATTTGGTTAATTTATACACAATTTACCTTACTAAATATTGTGTTATTGTGTTAGACTCTTACACTTTTCCAGGAGCTTTTTTTATTTTGATTAATGTTGTTATGGACGGATTACTTTTAATGACTCTGAAGTCTGAACTGTATATTTCCTATGCACAGGAAGTTTGTACAGACTAATTCATCGACCGAACAATCAATTAGATGAGCGAAGGCGGTTGAGGATGGCCCTTGATACTGTAAGAATCTGTTTTCTTTTCTTGCAATGTAGTTTCATTAAGTAAATTATTGCGATAATCAGTGAAATTCAGTTGATGTGACATATATCCCTTGAATCTTCAGGCCCGAGGAATGAACTATTTGCACAACTGCACTCCAGTGATTGTACACCGTGATTTGAAGTCACCAAATCATCTTGTTGATAAAAATTGGGTTGTGAAAGTGCCAACTAATTGTCATGATTGAATTTTCTTGATGGCATGCTGAATGCTCCTTGTAGATATGGTTTTTTTTTTTTTCACTCTTTCTTTTTTTTTATTTCCCTGTAGATATGGTTTAATTTTATCTTCTCCACTCCCAATTGTTGTTGCTAGCACACGCTAACTAGTGCTCTCAGAAAAAATGCTTTTAATTAGAGTTTAATTCCACAGACCATTAGAAAGTATTAAGTCCATGACCATCAATAGTGATTGATTTTGCAGATTGAAAGCTTCAGATGGAGGGACAACACAAGGATGTAGAGGAGCAAGTTAAGGATCGCTGAAGATTCGCATACTGAACCTATCACCAAATCGCCAAATCAACCCTTTTTCAACAACCTTACGCCCTTTCAATATGTTACTCCATCCCACGGTACTGCTCCGATCTCTGCATTCATTATAAAATTGTATCAAAAATATTTACCTTTGAAGAGTCTAGATAAGAGTGATTGTGGCTGAGAGACAACTTTCCAACATTATTTTGTTAATAGCGCCAAATTTTGATCCCCTTGGTCCTTAAAAACAAGTCCACCTTCTAATTTCGGTATTGTCATAATATCTCAACTAACCCATGCAATTTTTCGCTCTGTACCTTTTTGACCCACCAAAATTGGGAGAGTGTGTTATGAATCTCCCTAATTAAAATGTCAGAAAGACGGAAACGTGATAATGAATAAATTGGGATAGCCTCCCCAACAGCTTTGATTAGAACATGCCTGTCTGTAGAAGAGAGAAGTTTTCTTTTCCACCCTTGAACTCGCTTCCTCACCTTGTCCTTGATTTTTTCGAAAGTGTTTTTTTTTTTTTTTGGACTGTAGATGAAAGACCCAAATACTTATCCTGTGCACCAATATGGACAATTTTCAATTTCCGAGCCAGTAGTAATCGAGCAGTAGAAGGAGTATCATTACTAAAGAATAGAGCTTATTTATGCAAATTAACTTTTTGGCCACTGAATTCCTTGTATGACTGAAGAAGACTAAGAATATTTTTACAACTATTTTCTGACACTTTACAAAAAAGAATTGAGTCATCCGAAAACAAAAAAATTATTAACAGAAGGCCATCTTCGGTTGATTTGAATACCTTCAACAGGATCATTTTACTCTGCCTTGTTTAGTAAAAAGGATAATTTTTCTGCACAGAAAAGAAAAAGGTAGGGAGATAAAGGGTCTTCTTGACGGATAGCTCTATTTGGTTTTAAAAAAATCTAAAGGTTGACCTTCAACAATGATAGAGTAAGAAACTGTAGTCACTACCTCCTGTATCTAACCAATCCACCTAGATTCAAATCCCAGTTTCTCTAAAATGAACCAAAGGAAATTCCACTCAACACAATCATAGATTTTGCTCATATCTAATTTAATAGCCATTTCAGTCGATAGGTCCATTTTCTTTGTCTTTAGATAGTGCATACATTCATGAGCGATTAGGACATTGTCTGAAATCAATTTACCCTTAATAAAGGCACTCTGATTAGGGTTGATCAGCAAATTCATAAATTTCTGTACTCGATGGACTAGTACTTTAGAAATAATCTTGTACACAACTGAGGAAAGGCTGATGGGTCTAACCTGTGTCATATCCTTTGCATCAAAAATCTTAGGAATGAGATAGATTTGTGTATGGTTGAAACTCTTGAATAGTCTACCACTGACAAAGAAACTGTGGACAGCCTTGAAAACATCCTCCCCTACTAAACTTCATAGAATTGAAAGAATTTAGCTGTAAATCCATCATCACCAAGGGCACTCTGGGGGTGACTACTAAATACCGCACGTTTTATCTTATCAAAACTGACCGGTCTAATTAAATTTTTTGTTCATAGTTGCTGAAACTTGGTTTCAAAATCTTCGAATGCATGTGCCGGATTAGCTTGGTCAATCGATGTGAAGATATCCTTGAAGTATATTTCAACTACTTGTGCAATTTCCTCACGGGTGGTAGCATACATACCACCATTCTTTTCCAGTTTTCAAATTTTATTTTTCCGGATTCTGGATTGGAATGATTGGTGAAAGAAATTTATATTTCTGTCCCTTCTTTTAGCCACTTTACTCGATATTTTTTCCTCCAATAGCTTTTCTCCGTAAAGTAAGCATCCTCAAGTTTATTTTTCAAGACTTCAATTTGTTCTCCTCATATAATGCCCTCCTCTCTGAGGATTTCAAGCTGAGATGTGAGTCCACCAATGTCCTTCTTTGAATTAAATTTGTTCCGTTGCTGCCATTGAACAATACGGTGCTTCAATTGGGAGGCAAAACAAACATTGTTAAGCGATCCACCCATTCCTTTCAAGCTTCGGTAATAATTACTTTAATTTTTTCTAAATCACACCATCTCTCCTGAAATTTAAACTTCTATTTAGATTTTTCTATGACTGGATTTGTATCAAGGAGGATAGATACACGACCTAAACCATTTTTTGTGAGCCGAGACAGCGAGGCTGACAGAAAACAATCTATCCACTCACCGTTTGCAAGTGCACGGTTAAGCCGCTCCCTGATCTGGTTCTGCCATCGTCGCCTATTAGTCTAGGTGAACCTTTTTCCAATCATATCCAAGTCTTTCAGTCCACCACCATCAATAAAATTCACAAATTCATAAATAGATGAAGCTAATTTTAAACCCCTCCTTCTCATCGAGACTCACCATAGCATTAAAATCACCCATAATTATAACCTTTCCAAGGAAACATTGTACAATAGAGGAAAGTTCTGTGTATTGGATAGATCGAATCCCATCCAAGCTATTTAAATGTACTCCAATCAGCTCTCATAAACAGTTCAAAGCAAGATCAGTGATGCCTGAGCATCATTCATATCTTTTCTATAGAATTTATACAATGATTTGTTGATTTCCTAAAAGATTTAAGTGATCTATACTCTATTGGATGCTACTTTGAGTTGTTGTTGCATTATGTTGATTACAGGTAGCATTCGGGTGAAAGATGGGACAAAATTCTTGAAGAAGAAGTTTACCAACCCTTTTTGGCAAGGTGGTGATAAACGCTGGTGAAGCTCTCACCCTTCTCTGCCAAGGTCACGCTAAACGCTACATCATCGATGTTTAGCGCCGGGTCCTTGGATTGTGTGCATAACCTTGCGGGATAGGTAGCCCTAAATGCCACATCACTGGTATTTAGCGCCGACAGCGTGAATTGAAGTGGTTCCCACGCACGCAACCAAATCACACGAAGGAAATCAATTTGAATTGAATTCAATTTGTAAATAGAAAAAGATATTATTAGGTTTAAGATTTAATTTTAGTATCAATTAGGATTAGAACTATAAAAAGGGAAAAGATTCGCCCTGCGGGCTCTCTTCTTTCCTAGAAATTTTGCACTTTTACAGTTTAAACACTTTTACACTTTGAGGATTTTTTTCTGCATCATGAGCAACTAAACCTCCATTGTTATATTTAGGAGCTCTACTTATTTTGATGGATTAATACTGTTTGTTTTTTTACTCTTGATTAATGCATTAATTTATGTTCAAGAATTGGTTTCGTTCTTCCTCCTACGAATTACGGTATATTGGAAAATAACCTTAATCCAAATTGAATCCCTTTGAATTTCGAAAAAGTTACATCGTTGGAATTAAAACTTGAAACCCTTTTTTCATAATTCTTCAATTATCTGGATTTAATGTGATACGTGACATATTATCGGGTTATTTCTAGGTTCTTAAGAATTGTGTGGATAATAAATCAGCATTTGGACTTAAACTTTTGACATAATTAATTGATCAAGAAATTGACGGTTGATTAGGTTAGAAGAGATTGAATTGTCAAGGAATTGGAATTCAATCACCTAGGGTTTGCTATGAACTAAATCTTTGCATGATCAAGATAAATGGCAATAATTGTTAATCCGAAAATCTAAACATCTCCAATACCTTAACTCTCTTCTCGTATTATTTTCTCACGCATTTACTGTTTGCTTCATTTAATTCACTGTTTTATGCTTTTGCTAGTGAAACTCTAAACTCTGATTGCCTGACTAGAATAATCATTCAATTATTGCTTGCTTAATCCGTAAATCATGGTGGAATCGACACTCACTCACCGTGTGTTTATTACTTGGTACGACTCGGTATACTTGTCGATAATAAGTGTGAAAACTTCTGCATCAATCAGTTACCTTTGGCAGCTATGAAAAACTCTTTTCCAACAAGAACCTCAACCACTGTGCCCTCCTTTTATGTTAAAACCAATCCATCAGCTTTATCCGTCGAACTAACAATCCTCTAATTTGTAAAATGATAAGATTGCAATTTACTTTCCACCAGACAAAATTGGTTTTTTATTTCACATATAAACACAATTTCGGGGGAGTGGGATTGACACACACTTCAATGTTATGGACTTTTAGGGGTTTTCCAAACTCCGACAGTTTCATAAAAGGACTCTCATAACGAATTAAAAAAAAAGGAATAAAGAAGAAAATAAAGAAAGGAATTAAGAAAGGAATTGACAAAAGTCAAACATTGACCTAGACGGCACAACAATTCTGTTTTGAGAAAAACTCTATCAGAGCAATTTAAAAGAGTACTTATTCCTCATACTCCACTTGTTAGTAATTTATGATTGATTTGAATAATTACGCATAAAAAATTCTAAACAATATATAAAATATTTTATACTTTAGCAAAATTAAACTTAAAAAATAATTATTGTTAGAATTCACAACGTTGGGGTTTACAATTATTTTATTTAAACAAAATTGCTTTCTTTAAAAGATAATTATTGTCCAAACTTCAAAGTAAATTATAGTCCAATTAAATATATTACATTTTTGAATTGACTTCATTCGATTTAGTAGTACATCATATAATTGGAATCATATTGATTTGATTTAGTGTTATGATGGCTAATTTAAATTTAAAAAATTCGATGTATATAGAATTATATAAAATTATCCTACAATATAATTTCAACATATTTTATAAAATTAGCTTTTACTTAGAATGAGTTAGACACAATTATCCAATAAGAGAAATCTCCACCTCCTTAATCTTCTTTTTTCTTTGACCATTCACATGACAAAAAGTAGAATTACATTCGGATTCGATGGTCCCAAAATGTTTGAACCATTAAATAGTCCCATAACAAAACATATTTTTTAAGTTTTTTGATAACTGCTAAATAGTTCTTATTTAATTTTAATTACAAATTAATCCTTTATATATTATTTAATTATAAAATCTATTTTTTATTTTATAAATTATTATTTTATCATTCATCTATCATGTTTATTAATAATAAAAAACTAAAACAATAATAAATTAGATCTTCCATTAATCATAATAAATATTTTACATTCTTAATCGATCATAATTTTATCATTAATCCGTTACATACTTATTGGATTAGGAAAATCGTGTTGGTTAGAAATTCGATGCACAAACCAATCAATTGAAATTCAGGTTTCCTAAACTTCAATTGATTGGAATTGATACACAATCAATTGAATTTTGCACGGATTGAAATCATCAAAACAACTTGAAAAATACATAAATACACGGGAATAAACCATATTTAACAAGAATTTTTTTTATTATAAATTAAAAAAATCATTATTTTTCCAATAAAAATAAGACTTATTCATGTGTATTCTTGTGTACTCCTGTATATTCTGTAGACGATGATAATGGTTGCCATTGTCTATTGTGAAGCTTAATAATTTGAATTAGCGATTTTTTTTTAGAATTTGAAGTGAAGTTCGCCTTGATCTGCATAAAAAAAATTCGTATTTGAAAAATTAAAGTTGAAAATTTGGGTTTTGAAAAATAATAATTTTTTATTTTATTTCAGAAATAAATTCATTACTAAAAGATAAAAAAAATATTTTTTCATTCCACAATCAATTTTATGAATAAAGAATCGAAACAAAGAATTGCAAAATTAGAGATTATATTCACTAATCTCGATTTTGTACAGTGAAAAAATTGATTGGATCTCTATCGCCAACTGTGAGTATGTGATTATCAATTAATGATGAACAAATATTGGATATTAAAGAGATGAATAAACAAGGAAAAAAATTGGATATTAAGTAGATGGATAAACAATGAAAAAATTGATAATTAATCAGATTGATAAACAATTCTAATTGTAATATTGAGTAATTGTTGATAGATTATTCACCAATTTATAATCTTAATATTAAAGAAAAGATAAGATTAGAGTATCTAAATCAAAATAAAAACTTAAAAATTGAAGATAGAATTTTAAAAATAAGATAGATGAATAATAAAATAATAATTTATAATCACGAGACTTGAACCCGCAACCTCTTAATTGAGTATAAAAAGACTATACCATTTGAGCTATTATTCATTGGCATTGTTTTAATTTTTTATTATTAATAAACATGATAGATGAATGATAAAATAATAATTTATAAATAAAAAATAAATTTTATAATTAAATAATATATAAAAAATTAATTTATAATTAAAATTAAATAAAGACTATTCAACAGTTATTGAAAAACTTAAAAAATATATTTTGTTATAGGACTATTTAATGGTCCAAACGTTTTGGGACCATCGAATCTTTTGCCTTCTTTTAGATAATGGATTTATTTGAGTGAGTCTTTAAAAAAAGATCTTTTTCTAAATTATCTTTTTTTAAAAGATCTCATGTAAAAATAAAAGTAATTTTATATTTTTTTAAAAAATATAATTATTTTTATTATTTTAATACTTTTATTTTTACTATTAAAAATTTGACAAAGAAGCACCATAGACTATGATGTGCCAATAATCAGGAAATTATCTCCAATCTCCAATTTCATTAAGATGGTTCTTTGCTTTGGTCTCAACTATCAAGTCTCGACCTTTGTTTTCATGACAGTGATTGTTTCCACCATTGAATTAGCTCTTTTCTCTTCCAACTCCTTCTTCTCATTTGATCGGATTTTACACAAAAATGTTGCGTGCAGCATCATTCTCCAGGTTCAGCTTCTCTCTTCATATCCCCTCTTTTCTTGTGCCCTATGTTTTCCCTTTTCGCTTTCCTTCCCGTTCATGTTCAATGTCAAGCCTTCACTCTCATTCTCAGCTCACATCCCCTCGCCATGTCGATGAAGCTGTTGATTCCTTCACTCGCATGCTCTCTATGCGTCGCACTCCATCCATTATCCAATTTAACCAGATTTTGGGGTCCCTTGCCAAGACGCACCATTTCCCAACCACCATTTCCCTTTTTCAGCAATTGCAAACCAGGGGAATTGCGCCCAGCATAGTTACTATGAATATTTTAATCAATTGTTGCTGCGGCATGGGTCGGATCACTCTCGCTTTCTCTATATTGGCCAAGATTTTCAGGATGGGTTTTCAGCCAAATACCATAACATTGAATACACTCATTAAAGGTCTCTGTCTCTGTGGTAATGTTGAAAAAGCACTGCACTTTCACGACAGAGTGCTGGCTCATGGATTTCACTTCGACCAAGTCACTTATGCAACTTTGATCAATGGGCTCGGTAAGACCGGACACACAGCAGCTGCTATTCAAGTGTTGAAAAAGATCCCACGGTATGGCACTGTTCCTAATGTCGTCATCTACAACACAATTATTGATAGCCTCTGCAAGGATACACTTGTAAGTGAGGCTTTTCATTTCTATTCTGAAATGCTTGCTAAGGGAATTTCTCCTAATGTGATCACCTATACCACTCTAATTTTTGGATTGTGCCTTGTGGGTCAACTTAAGGAAGCCATTGATTTACTAAATCATATGATGCTGAAAAACATTACTCCAGATGTCCAAACCTATAATACTTTGATTGATGGACTATGTAAGGAGGGAAATATGAAATATGCTAAGAGTGTGTTGGCTGTGATGACAAAAGATGCTGTGGAACCAACTGTGGTTACTTATAATTGTTTAATGGATGGGTATTGCTTGGTTAACGAATTAAACAAGGCAAAATGTATATTTGACACAATGGCCCAGATAGGAATGGCTCCTGATATACAAAGTTACAATATTATTATTAATGGCTTGTGCAAAAGTAAATTGATGGATGATGCCTTGGATCTCTTTGAAGAGATGCGTCGCAAGAACTTGGTTCCTAACACGGTAACTTAGAATACTCTAATTGATGGCTTGGGAAAATCAAGGAGAATCTCTTGTGCTTCAAAGCTTCTTGTTGAGATGCATAATAAAGGTCAACCTGCTGATATAATCACTTACAGTTCCTTGTTGGATGGGATGTTCAATATCAAGCAACTTGACAAGGCACTTATGTTATTTATTCAGATGAAAGAGAGTGGCATTGATCCAAATATATGCACGTACAGTATACTGATTGATGGCCTATGTAAAAGTGGAAGACTTATGGATGCAAAAGAGATTTTTCAAGATCTTTGCATTAAAAACCATCGTCCAAATGTGAGGACATACACTATTATGATCAATGGGCTCTGTAAAGAGGGCTTATTTGAAGAAGCATTGGCCCTGCTGTCGGAAATGGAAGACAATGGTTGCTTACCAAATGCTGTGACTTTTGAAATCGTTATTCGTGCTTTGTTCGAAAAAGGTGAGAATGACATGGCGGAGAAACTTCTTCGGGAAATGATTGCTAGAGGCTTATTGAATGGATGAAAAGAGATAAGATACATCAACAAAAATTAAAATCACATCTCTATTGTTGCTGAATGTGTATCATAGTTTTGTAAATTCTGAATCTGTTGGATCAGAGGACTTTGGCAATGCCATAACATCAATACCACTGATGTCTTGACTATCTCATTTTTATTCAATTAAGTTTAAACTTTCAATGTTTGCAATTGCTATCATCCTTTTTGATTCCACTATGCTTTATTGATTCTTTAGAGGATATTTCTCGTTGTAGCTTACAGGTTAAGTGTTTAAGACCTCTCAATAGTAACTAATAGTTATTTACTGTTATCCTATGAGACCATATATCTTAACTATTATCATGCTACAAACTAAGAAAAACAAAAAAGAGGTTTACAAACATTTGCAAATCCATTTGCAAAAAGTTCCCCTGCCGTGCGCAGAACGAAAGTCAAAGATGTTCCATTATATATGATTGATGCATCCAAGGAAAATCCTCACTTAGCTCAAAAACTACATGATGTTCTAATTGAAAGTGGTGTCATTGCTCCTCCAAATTTATTTTCTGAATTTATAACGAGTTAGGCTCCCCAACTGAAGAAAAAGATGAACACAAACCAGAAAGTGGACAGGAGACTACTTTACCTCACCACAGAGTTCATCCGAAAGGAAGTTCAAGCAGCCAGCCAGAGCACTCTAAGCCTGTTGAAGGTTTAGGAATAAACCACCTTCTTGATCCGAAGTTAGCAGCTGTACAACATACACCATCCCAGGTAATAGATGGGAAAAATATTCCAGTTGCGGCGGCTGCAGCAGCAGCTGCTGCTGTTGTTGCTACCTCTATGGTAGCTGCTGTAGCAAAGTCAAACACTGACTCGAACATTGAGCTTTCAGTAGCTGCAGCGGCCACTGCAACTGCTGCAGCTGTAGTAGCAACCACTGCAGCTGTCAGCAAACAGTATGAGCAAGGCAGTCGAAGTGACGGACACATGGATGGCACTGCTTATGAGCCGAAGGGTAGTGGTGATGGTGAGAATATTGTGGTAGGAGCAAATTCAGGTGATAGAATATCTGATAGATCTATAGTAAGCAATGACAGTATAAAATCTGATTTTATATTAGATGATGTTGCCAAATATGACATTCCGTTGGAGGAAATTACACTGGCTGAACGTATCGGACTTGGTATTAACTGTACTTTGCTCCATCAGATTTGGTTACATTCTTTTGTTAGATGGTGTTGTTTATAATTTTATACATATAAATTCCCATATGATGACTAAAATTACATTTTGGTGGCCTATTTTTTGCATTCAGGATCGTATGGGGAGGTATACCGTGGTAAATGGCGTGGAACAGTGAGTTTTATTCCTACTCAGGCATACATTCCATATCCATCTTACAATTCAAATTGTATTTTCAACAAACATTATAAAATGTAATTTTTTTCTTAACTGAGCAAGGCCCAAGAAATTTTTGGCTTCAGTTTCATTTTTACCCTTAACAAAAGTAATCAATACCTTAAACTTGACTACCTTTTATGCTTGTCATTTTTTGTTGTGTTTTTCTGTTAGGCCGTAGGTTTTTGAATTCTTTCATTTACATCAGGTCTCTGCTTTGGTTTGTAGGAAGTTGCTGTAAAAAGATTTCTTGATCAAGATATATCTGGTGAATCACTTGAAGAATTCAAAAGTGAGGTAATATTTCATTAGCGTCTCTTTTTGTAGGTTCTACTCATATGTTTATCTTTGTTGATGAATGATTTCATTTAGTACACATTTACAACTATCAGATGTGATTTTTATGCTCCATAATGACATATCAGATTGCTGCAATACTTTATTTAGATTGTTATTGTATTTGTCCCAGGCTAATTTGAAATTTGGATTAAATACTTTGTCCTGTTGAATTGCCTTTTTTTAGAAGTTCTTGATGAAGATTGACCATTTCAAAGCTCTTTGATGTAATCCTTGTTTTATTTCTCCAACATTTTATAGCTTCTATTGTTGTTATATAGTTCCATCTTGTGTGTTTCTCTCTATGAATAGATTTCCTAATGCAATTTGAGAATATAGTGGTGCATGAATGTATATATAAGAGAACATATATATATGGAAAGAATATATTAATTCTATATGTTCCTAAATTTAAGTCTTATTGAAAAACACGACATGGCACGAGCTATTAGTGTAGAGTTGTTTAGGTTTGTTTAAGAAGATATAATAGAATTTATATTTCTAAATTTCAAGACATATATTTCTATTTCAATCTATGTATATCAGGTATAATATTCTTATTCATTGTCCGGGATTTCTCCGATTATGATAGAAGATAATGGTTCTAATCATATTATGAAAAATTATATAATTTCAACAAAATTAATATATGATGTGTAATTATTGTATATAATAAAAAATTACCTTAATAATAAATAATTTATATATTTATTTTTGTTTTACTAAAGTCTATATATAATGTTTTTATGTGGTACATGAATCTAAATTTAAGAGTCAACTCATAATTTTATATTTTTTTTACTACTTTATAGAATAAGAATGTATTCTTCGTTTTTCATCGAAGTTGATCATTTTAAGGTACAATTTATAATTTTGATACACTATTAGTGTAAAGTAGTTTTACACAAATATTCAATGACATAATATCATATCATAAAAAATAACTATTTTTTATATTGATTGCATTCACCTAAATGATAATCCAAAAAAATAGACATAAGTAAACAATTATATAAAATATTTTATACTATCAATAATTAAAATTAGACTCTAATTTGTATCTAAAAATATAAGATAAAATTATATATTAAATTAACTTAATAAAAATAAAATATTATTGTAACATTATTTAATTAATAAATTTATTTAGTTAAAGGTTATATCTCTGTTTTTTTTTTTCAATTCCACTTTAATATTTACCATTAAATTGAAGAATTTTGTATTGGATATCTATTTTGATAATTAGTTCTCAAACATAAATTAAAATAAAAATTAATTAAAATATTAATACATTTTGTACTTTTATCCATCTAAGTAACTAATTCTATTATTACGTCGTCGCAAGAAGGCAACTATCGTGGACACAAACCACCACACACTCTTCAACTCCCGTGCTTATCATTCAGAGCAATATATGATATGTTATCCATGAAGCATTTATAGACCATGGTGTTATCATGTATGCATAAATAAAAAAATTTCGTAATTAAGCTTAAGTTATTTATCTGTTTGTGTGGTATATTATAGTGTGAAATTACTCTCAATTTGTGTTGTACAATGATATTATGGTTTAATTTAAGCTTTTGTTTTAGAACTGTGTTATGATTTTATCTCATCATTTTCTCTTAGATATCAAGTTGATGTATTTTTATTTATTATTATTGAAACGGATATGATATAAAATTTATAAAAAAAAAAATAAAACTCTCACACTCAATTTATTTTATTGTAGTCTTTTATCTCTTCTATTTTTTTTTATTTTCTTCTTATTCATTTTATTTTTTTTTAAATATCATATAATTTATTATAATTTATACCAATTAATTAATTATAATTCATTATATCAGTTAGTTTAATTAATTAATTTATAATATACATGATAAAATAGATCATTTGTTACTATTACGTTTATTTTTCTAAAATCTAAATCTGAATAATTATAATCAATACGAATCATTGTAAATAATACTTATTTATGGCATAAACAAAGAAATACAGAATCTTAAGTTTAGCACATAAAAATTTAGGAACATGTTATATGTACAAATGTAATTGTATAGTATTATTCTTTTAGTGGTGTAGACCAACAACTCTAATTTTATTTCACATGTCAAATTTTAAAAAAAAAAGTCATAATTTTAAAGGTAGTCAGAAATAAACAACAAAATTAATAAAAAAAAGTTAACTTATATTATTCTATTAATTTATTTAATGTATTAAATTATTTTTATTTATATTAAGATTAATTTTAAATATTTTAAAATAAAAAGTATAATTAATTATAATTTGCATCTTAAATTATGTTGAGTACATGATATTCTATTGTGCTGCTAAAAGTAAAAATGAGATAACAAATATAATTTTATCTCTTAATTCAGTATATTTATTTATATTTTATACTTTTTTTACGATTAATTTTGTACGGTGTTGGTATATTAAATAAAAATACCTGTTATAATAACAAAAAATAAAATAAAATTTCAATCAATAATTTTATATTCTTTACTTTTTTTTTCAGTTTTATTTTGGATTTTAATTTATTACTAAAAGGTAGTGAAATTCTATTGATACTGAAATAAAGTTGCAAAAAGGTCCATATGGTAGAATAAGTAAAATAATGTGATACCCACATTATAACATCCAAATGAAACAACATAGGATCTAAAATATTTATCTTTTTCTTTCTCCCCGTCTATTATATTATCGATTCTATTATATAAAAATCGATTTTTTACATTTAATAATAGAGTCAACGTAGCATGTTTCTGAGAGTGTTTCTTAATTTATTTTGTTTAACTTATTAAATACAATTCATTATGATGCATTAATTATATCAACTAATTAATTTGATTAGATATTTAAGTATCACACAATTTAAAATTATATATATTGATTTGATTTTTATGATATATAAATTTAAGGAATAAAATAAAATAATATAATTTATTACTTATTTAATTTGAATACAACAAATACAAAATTAATTTAGTCAAAAGTTTATTATTTTCTAATCTTCTATACATAAAAATGACAAAACAAAATTGTAAAAATAATCTTTTTATCGTTTTTTCTATTTTAATTTTATTTTCTTTGCTTTTTTATGTGTAATTTTATTTTACATTAACTTTGTGTATTTAATAACAAAATATATTCATATTAATTCTATCATATAATAATATATTTTTTCCTATGTTAATAAAAAAATTTCAATAGTTATCAACTATATCTAATAGAATGACTGAGAAGTGAGAATTACGATAAGTTAAACCCAGGTTCAAAATGTTGAAACGAAGGAAAGAAAATAGTGGATATTTGATTAGAGAAAAATATATAATAACGAGAAATATACTAAAACTGAATTTTTTCCCCAACTAATAAAAGTGAGGTGTCAATTCCTCGTGAATTCATTTTTTCTCTAAAATGAAATCACTATTTTCTCTTCTAAATTTATTTTAGAAAAATATCTTTATTATAATTATATTACAATTAACATTTAACGAATAATGCATGATTATACTAATTTAGGAAAATATCTTTATTATAATTATATAAAATCAATATTTAATACATTATCAACTAATAAAGTGAAGTGTCAATTCCTCATGAATTCATTTTCCCTCCAAAATGAAAGCACTATTCTCTCTTCTAAATTTATTTTAGAAAAATATATTTATTATAATTATATTAATTTTAGAAAAATATATTTATTATAATTATATTACAATATTACAATTATATTACAAGTAGCATTTAATGAATAATGCATAATTATAGTAATTTAGAAAAATAAAATAAAGTCCAGTAATTTATCTTTTAACTGCACACGTATGTAGAATAACTTTTAAGAAGGAGTCACGTATAGTAAATACGATTGATGATTGTAAAACTGTATATAACATTGATATAATATTATTTCAGGTATATGTTTTGTAGGTATCAAAGAAAAGTGTTGAGTTATTTTTTAGTGAGTTTAAATTATTTATTATTTATTAGAAAATTTTGTGCATTAGAATTCTCTAATAATTTATTATTTATTTTGAACTGATTTTGATATGTTCTTACTTGACAGTAAAACAACATATAAAAATTTGTTGGTGGGTCTAAGTATTACTAGGTTATTTATGGTCACATTGAATATATATGTTTGATTTATTGAAAAAAGTAAATTACTAAAACTAATTAATAACTATTTTAGAGTTAATACATTTAATATTAGATTAAGAAAAAACAAACAATACATAATATGTTACATTTTTATTAATCAAATTATTATAATTCAAATTAATCTTAACAAAAAAATTTAAAATTATAATTTCAATCTTATCACGTGCATGGCACGGACTATTACACTTGTTTTTCCTATTTCCTAGTTATTTCTATTTTTGTAATTCCTCTATAAAGAAGATGACTGTACATTTGATAACATAATATTCAAACACTTCAAGTTTTTTATTTTTGTTGTGCTTTATATTCTTTTGAAGATATATAAACATACACAAATGGAGGCACTTGCTATTTTATATCTTCAGCCTCGACTTATGATATGTTCAATTTATGATACAATTACTAGTGCTATGAGCCAAGAAAATGTCAATTGAATAAGGTTTGAGAAAACGAGAGAATGAAGAAAACACAGAGAGAGAAAGAAAGGAGAATTCAGAGAGAAAGATAGGAAATGTATGGTCTGCATTACTAGTGAGCTTATTGCTAATCTGTGCTTATATATAGAGAAGAGTAGCTTGGTGTGCAAGCTAGTACAAATGGTAGAACAGTCCCTTCATTCTTAAGTTTCTCTCATAACTAACTTACAGCTGTCCTATCGTAGCTGGCACTGTTCTAACAGCCAACATTTCTCTCATAACCAACTCTTGTAACTCTTGTCTAGACTTTACCAACTCACTCTATTATGATTAATGGTCTTTGGTAACAAATGATAAAATCTTTTCTAATTTTGTTGAGGCCTAAACATGAAATTGTTGAATTTTGCTTGTTACAATTAAATCTACTAGAGTTATTGTTTTATAAGAGTTTCTGGACAAAACATATAAAGACAGGAGATAGAGAGAATTGTGCACATTGTCTTAGGGAAGATAAATTTTGTGCATATCTGTATGTCTCCTTTTTCAAATAGGTATATATCTCTAGTGTTTTTGTGTTTGTTCTCTGATAATTGCCAAATGGGGCCTTAGTGTAGCTACATGCTTTCATCTATAACTCAATCTCCTCTCTTTCATATGTGTGATCAGCTCCGATATTCTGCACGTATTTAGTTTTGCTCCGAAGGCTTTGTTTGGCATTGCGATACATTCATTTTTATAACATGTTGCAGGCCGAGTGGATGGTGCCTTAAGTGTTAAGAAATGAACCTTCAAATGAAAAGTAAGCTTGGTTATCCTCGGTTTTTGTCATTAAGTTTTTCTTTATTTTGCTTTTGGAGGAGAATTTCATAGTCTGTTTTCCTCTCTAACCTGAATCATCTGGCATAGGGGAAATTAAATTTGAATTTTCGTTACATATAACTATTGTTCTTTGGCTTCCTTGTCTCGTGGATCTTCTCATTGGCTTTGCCACCCTTTTAAGCTCTTCACAATTTATGATTATGCCAAGTGGTGATTGGAAATCCAGGTGCGATGTTTATAGCTTTGGAGTCACATTATGGAAGCTCTCTACTTTGCAACAGCTAACCATATCTTTGTGCTTATATGATTAAGTAAAAGTATTTCTAAAATACAGGTGTTAAGATTTGAATTTTAAGTATAAGCAAATGTCTAGAATATTAAGGAAGAAAATAGATGAAAGAGCCTAGCAGCGGAAACGACACAAATGTCCAACACAAGAACAATATGAAAGCACTCACAACACAATATGGCAGCAACTATAACAAGCAAATATAGCAAGTAAAGCAATAATAAGAACACACCGAGATTTTAACGTGGAAAACCCCCTCAATGTGAGAGGTAAAAACCACGAGTCGTCCAGACCAATGAAATAGCTCCACTATAATCAAATAAGGTACAAGAGAGTCTCAAACAAAGCACAAAAACGTGCATATAACCAGCCAAAACATCAAAGCACCAAAGCCTACAAATTAGAAGCAAGAAGATGAAATATACCCAAAAAAATAGAGCTGCTGTCGAAGTCAATTTCTCCCTCTGCAGACCTTCAATTAAAATCTCCACCGTCCAGAATGAAGAACAAGATGTGAAGAATCTACAGTTCAAATTTCACGTCGATCCAACGGTGAAAGAATGAGAAACTGCCGTTCCAAAATTGCTGCTCTGTGTAAAAACGGGAAACCTAATTTCTCTCTTGCGAAGCCAATTTCTCTCACTGCAAATCTCCAATCAACATCTCCACCGACCAGAATGAAGAACAAGATGATAAAAACATGCAGTTTAAATTTCAGGTCGATCCAACGGTGAACAACTGAGAAACTGACATTTGAAATTTACTACTTTGGGCAAAAACGGAAATTCTGTTTTTCCCCTTTCTCTCTCACTTGGTGGCTACTCTCTCTCACTCTCAATGACCCCCAAAAATCTGAACTAGGGTTGTGGCACAATGGGTGCAAGAGACACCACGTTTTAAGAAAATCATGAATATTGAAACAGCAACTTGCTTAATCCTCCAACAATAATTATGTTTTACTAGCTTAGTTTTCTTCTTATTCTTCCAAATCTTTTTTATTTGAATCTATTCTTTACAATTTTCTCTTTTTCTTTTCCTCTTTTTATTCTTTTTATCTTTCTCATTCTATCATCGGGAGTAAATCCACATCCGAATCCAAGGAATATAAAAGAAGAGAAAAAATTAGTGTTTGTGACAGAGTGTTGGAGAATAAAAGTGTTTGCAAAATTCAATTAGTAAACTAAGTCATTTATATTTGTTAGTCAATTAGAGAAATTAGCTTAGTAATGTAGAATAGATGGTTAGTTATATAGTGCAGATAATTATCTACCAGTTAAACTTATTATGATGTATATATAAGGAAGGCTTGTATCTGATGTAAGTGTGATAATAAATCAGAATTAAGCTCTCAAAATTCTGCTTTAGCAATCTTCTCTCTCACACTAAATCATCATCAAATTCTTTTTCTGCTACCTGAGACAAAACTTCAACAAGGTGCAGTGAGAATGGACGATTGCATAGATCTGTGAGTTCCTTCCACCATTTAAGGTTTAATTGCTTTGTGAATTCTAATCTTGTGGTTCAAGCCTAATTTTGGCAAACACACAAGAAAGAACGATGGATCAACCAAATCCAGAGAATTAAGAATTCATCGTGTCAGATTTTCAGAAGTTTGCAAAAATGATAGCACAATTATCATCGTTTCAATCACAAGCTGCAAAAACGAACACCAGCCTCAATCAAGACCCATCGAGTCCCTTTTTTCTAGACCCTAGTGAGAATCTAGGTATCATTCTTACTCCAATTCCATTATCAAACTAGAATTACCACTCTTGGTCCGATCTGCGTGGATTATTTTGATATCGAAAAATAAGATTAAATTTGTGGAGGGATCTCTTCCAAAACCTGATGAAAATGATAGTACCTTCAGTGCTTGGGATAGATGCAATACGATAGTACTTTCTTGGCTTCATGCATCTTTGAGTCAAGAAATTTTGCAAAGTGTATTATGGTGTAATGATGCATATGAGCTTTGGAATGACTTGAAGCATAGGTTTTATGAAGGAGACATTTTTAGGATAGCTGAATTACAACAAGATTTGTTCATAATAAGACAAGGAGAAATGTCGATCACATCCTATTTTACTAAACTTAAAGGAATTTGGGAAGCGTTAGATGAGTTTAGACCCATTCCTCTATGCAAGTGTGTTGAGACATGTTCTTGTGGACTTGGAGTGATGAAAGGTTATAGGAAGCAGACGAATGTCATCTGTTTTTTAAGAGGACTCAATGAGCAGTACGCTACTGTGAAGTCCCAAATAATGTTGATGAAGCCCTTTCTCGATGTAACTGCAATTTTCTCATTACTTTTGCAACAAGAACTGCAGATGAACTAAGCTGAAATCCTGAATTCTAGAGCTGTGATCATTGCAGCAGTGAGCAACCCAATTTCTAGCAATAGAGGAAGAGGAAGGGGCTGTAGAGTATTTGGTAAAGGAAGAGGTCGAGCATCTATAAAGATGTGCTAGCACTGTGACAAAACTGGCCACTTGGTTGATGTTCATAAGCTGGCACTGTTCATACCCTGGGTCGAGCTATCCGACCCGGGATGTTTAGCAACAAGGCGACCGACCTCTTCAGGTCAGACTATCCGACATCTTCTCAAAGAGCTCGGCCAAAGTGCCAGGAAAGCCCAGTAAAAGGCCCAAATAGAGGGACACGACCCAAATCCAAAGGCAGTCCAAGCCTATAGAGATAAAGGCGGTTCCCTTGAAGATAAGCTGACCTCACCCAAAGATAAGATAAGATAAAGATAAGATAACTAACTTATCTTATCTAAAAAGGTCACTCCACACTACTATAAATACACTAGAGCACCCAGGTATAACTCATACTCTGATTCTACTAAAAACTTGCTTAATACCCTTGCTAACTTAAGCATCGGAGTTCCTTGCAGGTACCACCACCCTCCGGTGACAAAGGATCAGCAGCATTACCAGGTCCAACAAGTCGGACGCGACTGCTCCGGCCACCACCCACAGCCGGACACGTCATCGCCGATCAGTACAGAAGATCTCGTCCGAGATCGACCTACAGTTTCAGGTAACCCCCGGAACATTGGTGCCATTGCCGGGGACCTGGAAGTCATCCCATCACCATGGCGGATGACCATGACAACAATCACGATTCAGATCTGGAAGATAGAACACCACACAAGAACGCGGACACTACATCAAAAGATACTCCTCAACCTAACAAAAACACCGATTCACCGACTGTGGAAGCCATGGAGGCACTTCAAGATCGCTTGAAGCAACTCGAAAAAGGGGCGGAGCATCAACGAGAAGCAGAGAAAAACCTACAAAGGGAAATAAGACGACGCCGAGAATTGGAGGACAAACTCCTAAAAATCGAAGCCGATCTCAAGGCCAAAGCTAATCGATCATCTCATGAGGATAGCTCCCGCAAGGATCAAGATCCATTTACCAAGGAGATCATGAAGACCAAAATCCCGAAAGATTTTAAGCTCCCGGATATGACTTTGAACGACGGCACTACAGACCCCGGCCATCATTTCAGCAATTTCAGAAGTTGAATGTACCTCACCAACGCATCAGATGCAGTTCGCTGCAAAGCCTTTCCGACTACTCTAACAAAGACAGCAATTAGATGGTTCGACAATCTACCTCCTAGGTCCATCTCAAGCTTCGACGACTTAGCCAAGAAGTTTCTGGCCAGATTCTCCATCCAAAAAGATAAGGCTAAACACGCCCCAAGTCTGTTAGGAATCAAGCAAGGAGATCGGGAAAGTCTTCGTAACTACATGGAAAGATTCAACAAAACATGCCTAGACATACAAAGCCTACCAACAGAGGCCGCCATCATGGGCCTCATCAATGGCCTGCGACGAGAGGGACCTTTTAGCCAATCTATATCAAAAAAATACCCCACATCTCTGAACGAAGTACAAGAATGAGCGGAGAAATACATCAACATGAAGGAAAATTCTCGACTAGGAGAAACCTCAAAATCCGGATTCACCTATCCCTCCCGGGACAAGGATAAAGAGTCCAAAAAGAAGGAAAATCGACATGGGGAAAAAATAAAAAAATACCACAATTACACCCCCTCTTCGGGTGTCCCTTGTGGACGTCTACAGAGAAGTCTGCGACACTGAAAAAATACCCCCAGCTCGACCACTCAAAGGCAAGAAAGGAGGAGGAAACCGGACCGAATATTGTGAGTACCATCGAATCCGTGGGCATTCCACCAACGAATGTTTTGACCAAAAAAATGTCATAGAAAGACTAGTAAGAGAGGGAAAACTAGATTGGTATCTGGCCACCCGGGACGATGAGCAAAGAAAAAGAAGAAGGGACGAAGATGTCGGACGAACAGAGCGATCACCTCGTACACCAGAAAGACACGTCCATATGATACACGGTGGATTTGCGGGGGGAGGAATCTCCAAATCATCTTGCAAAAGATATCTCAAAGAAGTATATCATGTCGAGGGGAAGGAGGAAGCACCCGACATCCCTGCAATTACCTTCACCAAAGAAGACGCATCCGATGTCATCTCAGGACACGACGATCCCGTGGTCATCACCATTATACTGGCAAACGCAAATCTCCACCGCACACTGATAGACCAAGGGAGCTCCGCCGACATCTTATTCAAATGCCTTCGACAAGCTCGGCTTGGAAGAAAAAGAGCTTAGAGCATATCTGAACAGCCTGTTCGGACTGGGAGACACCCCAGTGCAACCACTTGGATACATCTCACTACATACAACCTTCGAAAAGGGAAACCAGTCAAGAACACTCAAAATAGACTACATCGTGGTCGACGTAAGTTCTGCCTACATCGCTTTAATAGGCCGGACAACATTGAATCAGCTCGGCGCAATAGTCTCGACTCTACATCTGTGCATGAAATTTCCAACTGCAGAAGGGATAGCTACAATAAAACAGACCAGAAGATGGCACGCCGCTGTTACAACGAAAGTTTGAACCTCAGAGGCAGAGGAGAAGAATTCCACATAATCGAAGTCGGTGGAATTCAAAGGCGGGAGGAACTCCGCCCACAACCCGAAGGTGAAGTAGAGAAAGTCCAGATCGGAGACATCCCGGACAAAACAACCAATATTGGTACAATCCTAAAAGGAGACATAAAAGAATCACTCGTACGGTTCTTACGAGATAACGTCGACCTCTTTGCATGGAAGGCTGCAGACATGCCAGGCATAGACCCCAAATTAATGTGCCACAAGTTGGCGGTCTACCCAGGATCTCGGCCCGTACAACAGAGACGAAGAAAGCTCAGACCAGAACGATCCCAAGCTGTAGAAGAGCAGGTACAAGCTCTATTGTAGGCAGGATTCATAAGAGAAGTCAAGTACCCACTATGGCTAGCTAACGTTGTCTTGGTGAAAAAATCAAATGGGAAGTGGCGAATGTGCACCGACTACACTGATCTCAACAAAGCCTGCCCAAAAGATCCTTATCCACTCCCAAGTATCGACGCCCTGGTGGATGTCTCCTCTGGATATAAATACCTCTCATTTATGGACGCATATTCGGGATACAATCAAATCCCAATGCATCCACCCGACCAAGAAAAAACCTCATTACTAACCCCAAAAGCAAACTACTGCTACATCGTAATGCCTTTTGGTCTTAAAAACGCGTGAGCTACTTATCAAAGGTTAATGAATAAGGTCTTTTCGGATCATATCGGAAAAATTATGGAAGTCTATGTGGACGACATGTTAATAAAAACACAAAGTGAAGAGACGCTATTGTCCGACCTGACCCAAGTGTTCGACACTATAAGAAGGCATGACATGCGACTCAATCCTGCAAAATGCACCTTCGCAGTAGAAGCTGGCAAATTCTTGGGTTTTATGCTCACACAAAGACGAATTGAGGCAAATTCGGATAAATGCCGGGCCATCCTCGACATGAAGAGCTCGACTTGCGTCAAAGAGGTACAACAACTCAACGGGAGGTTGGCAGCCTTGTCCAGATTTCTAGCCGAATCGGCAATAAGATCTCTCCCCTTCTACGCCACTTTAAGGAAAGGAAAAAAGTTTGAATGGACAACGGAGTGCAAGCAAGCCTTCCAAGATTTCAAGAGATTCCTGGGACAACCACCTATCCTAACTCGGCCACGGGAAGGAGAACCACTCATATTGTACCTCGCGGTAGGGAGTTGGGCAGTAGCCTCAGCACTAGTTTGAGAAGACGACAGTGGGCAACAACTCGTATATTTCATTAGTAAAGCATTACAAGGATCCGAGCTGAACTACCAAAAAATAAAAAAATTTACCTACGCTCTCATACTAACATCTCGACGACTCCGTCAATACTTCCAAACTCACACCATTAGGATTTGGACCAACCAGCCCATAAAAGGGATTTTGCAGAAAACGGACTTAGCAGGCAGAATCTTGCAATGGGCCATTGAATTGTCCGAATTTGACCTTCAATACGAAGCTCGGACAGCCATTAAATCACAATACCTGGCCGACTTCATTGCAGAATTTACAGATACCCCGGAAATCCCCACAGAGTGGAATCTCTACATGGATGGTTCCTCAAATAAAAATGGAAGTGGCGCGGGTGTGATAATCGAAAGCAACCAAGGGACTCAAATTGAACTCTCCCTCAAATTCGGGTTCCCTGCCTCGAACAACCAAGCGGAATATGAGGCACTGCTAGCGGGTTTGAAGCTGGCTAGGGAGGTCGGAGCTCAAAAGCTTACCATCTTCAGCGACTCATAAGTAGTCACTTCACAAATAGCAAGGAGCTACCAAGCAAAAGATCCCACAATGAAGAAGTATTTGGATAGAACTAGGGAATAACTCGGACAACTCGGGAGATATGAAATCCGCCACATACCCCGCGAACAAAATGCCCGAGCTGACGTACTCTCAAAGCTAACCAGCACCAAACCAGGGGGCAACAATAGAAGCCTCATCCAGGAAATGCTGCAGAGCCCGTCAATCTCGGAAGAGGAAAAAGTTCTAGCCATAACAGGTCTGGATCAAGGATGGAGGACTCCCATAATTAACTACCTCAAAACAGAAACACTCCCCACAGACGAAAAGGAGGCAAAGAGGTTAAAATGGGAGGCACAACATTACACCATCATAAACAATACTCTATACAAGAGAGAGATTTCAATACCATTGTTAAAATGTGTGCCGACTTCCAACACAAAGGAAGTTCTAGAAGAAATACACAGTGGCATTTGTGGCAATCATCTCGGAGCACAAGCTCTTACCAAAAAAGTGCTCCGGGCAGGATTTTATTGGCCAACTCTACAAAAGAAAGCTACAGAGTTCGTAAAGACATGTCCATCATGTTAGAAACATGCCAATTTTCACATCGCCCCGCCAGAGGAACTCATCAGCGTAACCTCACCTTGGCCATTCGCAAAATGGAGACTCGACCTTCTCGGACCTTTTCCTCAGGGATCGGGACAAGTCAAATTCCTCATAGTAGGGGTAGACTATTTCACAAAGTGGATCGAGGCAGAACCTCTAGCCAATGCCACTGCTCAAAGAAGTCGAAAATTCCTATATAGGAACATTGTCACGAGGTTCGGGGTTCCATACTCCATTACCACAGACAATGGCACCTAATTCACAAATGCAGGTTTCAGAAAGTTAGTGGCCGACTTGAACATAAAACACCAGTTCACTTCCGTAGAACATCCCGAAGCCAATGGACAAGCCGAAGCTGCCAACAAGGTCATATTGGCTGGGCTAAAACGGAGATTATAGGACGCAAAGGGAGCCTGGGTTGAAGAGCTCCCACAAGTCCTATGGGCATATCGAACAAC
>NC_029789.2:134916476-134937009 GCF_000816755.2 Arachis ipaensis
CTTCCGATTAGAAGGGAGGCAATGATCCCAGTAGAGATCGAAGAAGGATCGCCTAGAGTGATCCACTATAATGAAGAAGCCAACTCCCAACTTCAAAATGAGGAACTCGACCTACTTCCAGAAGTCCAAGAAAGAGCTCGGATTAGGGAAGAAGCACTAAAGCGTCAAATGGCTTTGAGATATAATCAAAAGGTAGTGCCACGAGGTTTCGATGAGAACGACCTCACCCTAATCCGAAATGATATCGGAACAACTCGACCTGGAGAAGGAAAGCTGGCAGTAAACTGGAAAGGACCCTACCGAGTCGTAGAAGTACTTGGGAAGGGCTACTACAGATTGTCCGAACTCGATGGACGAGAGCTTCCTAGGTCGTGGCACGCCTGCAACCAAAGAAGGTACTATAGTTAGGGATGATAAAGGATCTTAGCATAAGGTGCACTCTTTTTCCTGAAAAGGTTTTTTAATGAGGCACCAAGCCAAGACCTACAAATTATCCGACTTAAAGGGATAAAAACTCCCGCATGTATATATTTGCATTTTTTTGAATAAAATATGTTTAGATATTCTACAAATTTTCAAGCCGCATTAATCTGAAACATTCATCGTCCGATTATAAAGCAACAGATCGGCAGAAAGTGAAAATCAAATTCACTGCACGATCACGATAAAGACCAACAGAGATGAAAACCAAATTCATCAAAAGGTCGACCAAGCGAGGATTGAACCCAATTTCTACAAATCGGCAAAGATAAAACAAAATAATGCAAGAAGTTATCGAAAGTGATCCAGAGAAAAGACCTGACGAGGTCTTAATAAAATATATTGCTAAATAATAACTTAAAGACTGGCCGACGTCAAGAAGTCGGACTAGTCGCAATAACCAAAGTTATAAGTAAATCCCTGGAAAGAGGTCTGGCCAGCCCTATAAATGAGGATTACTATAACTTAGAAGGGCCCGACATGACGAAGTCGGCCCAAAACATAAAAGTTATAAAAGTAATCTCTGAAAGAGACCTAAACAATGTCCAAGAAAGAGGATTACAAAAATAACTTAGAAGGGCCCGACATGACGAAGTCGGCCCAAAACATAAAAGTTATAAAAGTAATCCTTGAAAGAGACCTAAACAAGGTCCAAGAAAAAGGATTACAAAAATAACTTAGAAGGGCCCGACATGACGAAGTCTGCCCAAAACATAAAAGTTATAAAAGTAATCCCTGAAAGAGACCTGAACAAGGTCCATGAAAGAGGATTACGAAAATAACTTAGAAGAAACCAACATGACGAAATCGGTCTCCCGAATACCTTGGTGATATACAAAGTAATTCCTAATGAAGACATGAGTAAGGTCCAAACAAAGCGAATTACTAAAAATAAACTTCAGGCCAAGAAATCAAGCCAAAGAAGTCAGAATACGAAAATTCCAAACACCTAGAAAGGTACCGAGACGAGTGCAAGACAAATATGTTACGAAAAGCACAAGTTATAATAATAACAAGCTCAAGAGGCTACCAAAACTAGCCCCAAGAGCTTGGAAATCACTTTGTTTTTCAAAAGAAAGCTGCTAAACAAGCAACCAGGAATGTAGCAAAGGTCAGAACTATCATCTACAAAATATAAAGAGTTCAAAAGGCCCACAAACCGGGCTATACACACAAACATCTAGAAAACTCATTAAGGATCCAAAGTCTTCTCAGCAGCACGAGGAGAAGGAGGGCGAGTCTGAAGAGGCACTGCGTCCACTGTCCCGTCATCTCTGTTCAAGATCTGACAATCCGGTTCAAATTCAGGATGACCAGTCTCGGACGAAGGAGCCAAAGAAATCGGCCCAGCTGAAGTCTTAGCGGCAGGCACAGGGGGGTTCGACATCATCATCATTAGGATCGTCAGGGACAATCTTGCCATCCTTTACAACATTATCCAGATTGAAGAGAGTAAGGTTGGCCTCAGGTGTAAGAACTTGAACCTGCTCCTTCAGGTTCTCATAAGCAGCATTTACGCTGCCTACAAGATGACCCTGGAGCTCGGCATAATCAACCCGAGCAGACTCCAACTCCTCCCTGAGACGCATCCCCTCCCTGTAGGCCGTAACATAACTATCCTTGTGCCTCAAAGCCGTGTCTTCAGCCAACTTTACGGAAGCCGCCAATGCAATAGAACTAGCCTTCTCACCCTCCAACTCTTTCTCCAGCTTGGTCACCTTCACCTCGAGCTCCTCCTTCAAACCCTTCATCCGATCGAACTCCAATTTTGCCTCCTCCATAAAGGCCTTTGTAGCATGAAGAGGAAGATCTTGGGCAGTCCAATATAAGGCCGCCCCCATATGTGCCATCTTGACACTACTTCGAGTTATAAAGTCTAAATGGTGAATGAGTGATACATCATCCATAGGGAGGGCACCATAAGGACCGATCTGCTGGTCGACAAACCCAACAGCATCGAAGTCAGGGGCATTCAGATTGAAGTGTTCAATAGTTCGAGGTCTTTTGGAAGGGGGAACGACCGGAGGAGAAGATGCAGCAGCAGAAGACTGCGGAGGATCCACTACACGGACTCGAGGAGTAGAGATCATTCTCCTCGGGCCAGGAGAGCTCGGTACGGACGGTTTTAACGTCACCTGAGAAGACCCTTCCCCATCCGCTTTGGCCGAAATGTTCTGAGCGGCAGTAGCCTTTTTCGCCTTCTTGAAAGCTTTCATCGAGTCATTATTCTTGGCCATCTCTGTAAAATAGAAACCAGTAGTTTTACAGACCAGGAAAAAAGAGGAAAGCAAAGTAAAAACAAGAAGCAATATATATCAAGTAATACCCAATGCAGTTCGAACAAGGGAGGGATCCCCCAAGGATTTTTTAGTATCTAGATGAGGAGGTTCCCCCCAAACGTCCTCCAAAACAGTTACAAAAGACTGCTCAATCTTGTCAAGTATTTTTCACGTATATCGAGATACTACTACATTCTGCTGTCAACACAGAGGGAAGGATGGCTCATCATTCGCTTCCAGAAAAAAAGGTTGAGCTCCCTCAACAGCTCGAATCTTGAAGAAATAATTTTTGAAGTCCCTAAAGGTCTCGTCATACATGGTAAAAACCTTATGTCCTTGTGCAGATCTAAAAGAAACCCACGAGGCTTTCTTTTTCGAAGAAATCCCGGGCTTAGTTAAAACAAACAAATAAAGGAAAAGAGTTTGAGAAGGGATAACATCCAATTCTTGGCAAAGAAGCTGAAAAATCTTAATAAAACCCCAGGAGTTCGGATGAAGCTGGGACGGAGCTACATTACACGACCAAAGCAAATCAGTCTCAAAGGAAGTAAAGGGAAAAGTGATGTCCAACTGGCTGAAAAAATAGTCGTAAGCATAAAAGAAAGGGCGCTCCCCTTGGGTTGGGACAGGGAAGCAAACCCTCTCCTCGGAGTCAGGTGCCACCAATTCATAATTCCTCTCTTGATCCCTACTCTTGCAGAGACGGTGATGTTTTTTAAGCTCTACACAAAATTCAGAATTGGCTAAAGAAACACACAGCAACACTAGGGAGTCCAACCAATCAGACATCCCCTCGGGAACCTTAGAAGACGCCTCGACAATATTTTTACGAGAAGACATGGCCAACTAGTCCTACAAACAAGAAAGGAAGATTGGATTACTAAAAACATCTCGGACAAAGCCAAAACAACTCGGCCAACCTAATCTAGCACAGCACAAGCAATAAAAGGAAACCCCAGGACCTACACCAAAAAGATCCAGGGGCATCCTTTGGAGGCAGGCAAGATACAAGGATTCAGGAAAACCTACAAAGATTAACGTCCCAACAAAACTCGCAGCAAAGACAAAGAAAAAACCTTTTTCAAAGACGTAACATCCCCAGAAAGCTACAAATCAAACAGAATCGAAATAGCTACCTTCCAAATTCACAGTCTCAGCTTATCAGCAAACAAATAGCAAAACATATCAAGAAGGCGCCATAAAAAACACAATCTTTTTTAGAGAAATAAAAAAGAGTCGTTATCTTTTACAAAATTCATCAGCGAAAAAAGCTATCAGCATGACAAAAAAGGAACAATCTTTCGAGAAAACAAGCAGGATCATGCAGTTCACAAAAGAAGAAAAACAGGCAGTATGAACTCTAGAATACAAAGGGACCATTTTAAAAAGCAAGAGAAATCCCTCAAATAGTAAACAAGCAGGCGCACAGTGATATGAAAAGATTCAGATTTTCCAAGTCGAGACTTCAAGAGAAAAATCAAAACTCTATCAAAAGCCGAAGGCAAAACGACAAAAGAAGTACAAGGAAAGTAGAACCAACCTGGAGAAAGATTCTGAAGAAAACTAGGAAACCGTCTCTTGAGCAAAGCAAAAGCAAAGTACTAAGACAAAAGCGTCGCAAGAGAAAAACGAAAAGGCAAGCTTCGAGTAAAACAGAAAAACAGAGAGAAAAGAGGGGAAGTTACAGAAAAAAGAAAAACCGTCTCTTGAGTGCAAAATTCAAAATAAAAGAGCCAAGGGAAACGGAGCATTAAAAAACAATTAATAAGGGTATTAAACCCTCGCACGTTCCCAAGAACAGATACAAAAGCGCGTGCTTTTAGAAGAAAATGTTCCACATTCAAAAAACGAAGAACTCTACAAAGAAAGAAATCGACAAATGCTCGAGTTCGGCTTCAACAGAGAAGGATCGAAGTCCTAAAACTAAGACTCGACCTCAAAAAGAAAGACCGAGCTCGAGCAGGGGCATTATTCATACCCTGGGTCGAGCTATCTGACCCGGGATGTTTAGCGACAAGGCGACCGACCTCTTCATGTCAGACTATCCGACCTCTTCTCAAAGAGCTCGGCCAAACTGCTAGGAAAGCCCAGTAAAAGGCCCAAATAGAAGAACACAACCCAAATCCAAAGGCAGTCCAAGCCTATAGGGATAAAGGCGGTTCCCTTGAAAATAAGCTGACCTCACCCAAAGATATGATAAGATAAAGATAAGATAACTAACTTATCTTATCTAAAAAGGTCACCCCACACTACTATAAATACACTAGAGCACTCAGGTATAACTCATACTCTGATTCTACTAAAAACCTGCTTAATACCCTTGCTAACTTAAGCATCGGAGTCCCTTGCAGGTACCACCACCCTCCGGTGACAAAGGATCAGCAGCATTACTAGGTCCAACAAGTTGGACGCGACTGCTCTGGCCACCACCCACAGCCGGACACGTCATCACCGATCAGTACAGAAGATCTCGTCCGAGATCGACCTACAGTTTCAGGTAACCCCCGGAACAGTTGATAATTGTTACCACAAACATGAGTTTTCCCACACATGCAAAGAACCCAAAAAGGAGCAAACATTAACAACCTAATTGTTGCTGCAAGTAGTGATGAAAATAGCAGCAAGACTCCAACTCAAAAGGAAGAGAGTCAGAATTTCGAAGAATTATTTTTTGAAGATAAGAACAAAGCAATGATTGCCTTGTTTCAACATCACACACAAGTCCCTGCTCATAATATTGATTCGGCAACAACTGTACTGGCCCCATCCTCATGTGTTTTTCAAATACTTTCTTCTTACACTCACACATAATTTTCTCACAAATGAATCTTAGACACAGAAGCAACCGCTCATGTGTCATTCTCTCTAAAGTTCTTCCAATCACATAGGGTTATCCTGTGATTATAAAGATGCCGAATGGTTCATAGACTGTTTCAACCATATATGGAACCGTCTATTTTTCCAGTGAATTCTACCTCACTGATGTTCTATATGTTCCCAATTTTTTATTCAATATTATTTCTATCTCTAAGGGCACTAATGCTTTGTCTTGCCAATTTTTATTCATTCACATAAAATGTGAGGTGCAGGATCAGCTTTCCTCGAAGACGATTGGAGAATCTAAAATGGAAAAGGTTCTGTATATGCTAGAAGAAAAGAATAAAAAAGAGGCAACATTCGACCTAAGGGCATCTAAAAATAATCAGGTCACAAACACAATAAAGCACACAAGCACAGTATTTTTCTCTGATGATCCTGATATATGGCACTGTAGGTTAGGACACATTTCACTTGATAGGTTGAAAATAATGAAAAAAGGATTTTTCTATGTTAGTTGACGGAGGAAAATCGTTGATTAGGAATTTTAACAAAATATTCTCGTCAAAGTATAGATCCAAACCAACAATCAACCCTCAATCAAAGTTTAATTTTGTTTGTCACAATGCAAACTAATAAAAACCGAGAGTATTTAAACCTCGGATCGTCTCTCAAGGAATTGTAGGAAAGTGTGCATATTATTGGTTATGAAAATTTTGGGGGCTTTTTATAATAAGAGACAAGAAATGTATATGACAAGAGAATAGGCTAACAACTAAGAAAGGTCTTGGCAAGGAGTGAGAATTGAAATTTCTATCTTCATTATCATCCTCAATTGTGATGGTAATTGTCTTTTGCTCTCACTTAGTTATCCTCTAATAATTGAAGGAAAGTCAAGTGAGCAAAGTCAACTCTAGTCCACAAGTCCTAATCGAAGATTAGCTTTAGTGGAATTCAAGCCAACTAGCAATCCTCAATCACCAATCAATATTAGATTTCGATAATTCAAGAGTTTCCAATACTCAATCCAAGCCAAGAATACAAAATTCTACTCTAAAATTCAACCAAACATTTTATCAAACACTTGGAAGGCATAAAAGTAAAGCATAGTGAATTAACAAGAAATATAAAATCTACAACAACTCAATGCAAGAAAACAATGATAACAACTCAATTAAACATCAATAAACAAAGAAACATCAAATTGTATTAACAGAAAATCCAAATCCAATAATAGTGCATGAACATAAAAGTGACCAAATAAAAGAAATCATATGTAAACTAAAAGAACAAGGTTGTGGCAACAAGAAATTGCAATGAAAACTAAATCAAGACAAGAATTAAAGCCTAAACCTAAGAGTGATTTAATATACTCTACCCTAATTCTAGAGAGAAGAGAGAGCTTCTCTCTTTAGAATATGAACTATAGCATGTTTCTAACTAAACCTAATTACTCTCCCTTTTCATCCTTCTTGAATTTGGCCTTTAATAGCTTTAGAAATAAGTTGGATTGGGCTTTTGCAGGTCCAGAAATCGCCCACAACGTATTCTAATTAATGAGGCACGTGATCGCATTCGTGCATACGCATGCCTGACCATGCGTACGCATAGTTGTAATAAATGCAAATGTGCGTACACACGGATGTAAAAGCTGCAGTTCTGCATACGCATGAATGCTTGTGCATACGCATGATTGTAAAACACTCCAAACTTCATTTCTTCATGAATTCTTCACTTTTGCATGCTTTCTCCTCACTCCTTCAATCCATACTTGCTTTGGAAACTTGAAATCACTTTATCAAACACATCAAGGCATCGAATGGAATTAAAGTGAATTAAATTTAGCAATTTAAAGGCCTAAAAAATATGTTTTCACTCTTAAGCACAATTTAGGGAGAATTCACAAAACCATGCTATTTTAGTGAATAAGTGTAGGAAAAGGTGATAAAATCTACCAAATTAAAGCAAAAAATACCATAAAATGTTGATTTATCACATCCCCACACTTAAACAATAGCATATCCTCATGCTAAACTCAAGAAAGACAAGAAAGAGGTATCAATATTTATTAAAAGTAAACTACCTATATGCAACCTATCTACATGATTGCAACTACTGAGTCAAAATAAATCAATTTCCAATAAGCATATATGAACATAAGGGAGAAGGTAATAACAATCAAATCAAATCCATAATTGAATTGAGTTCTAGAGAAGAATTTATAAACTTGCAAGAAAAGAGATAATCATGGGTGAAAACATGTAATTGAGCAATCGAACCCCTCACTGAATATGTATACGCTCTAATCGCTCAAGTGTTTAGGGTCGATCCACTTAATTCTCCTTTAATCATGCTTTTTAAGACTTGTTTTTCATCTAACAATCAATAATTATTCAATACATGCATACAAATATCATGAGGACTTTTGAGGGTTGTAATGGGGTTAGGGTAAAGGTGAGGATGTATATGGTCAAGTGGACTAGAATTTGAATCTTTGATTAACTTATTAAACTCGCACCTAACATATATAACAACCTATACAATTCTAATACAAAACCTAGCTACCCATTATTTCACTTTTTCACACACTCATGCATTTTTTTCAATTCACATCCCATATGCATTATTCTTATTACTTTTCTTTAGAGTATTTTATCCCCTTTTTATTGCTTCTTTTTCTCTTTTTCTTTTTCTTTTTCTTTTCCTTCTTTTCATTTTTCTATATTTTTTTCTTTTTTTTTCAAAATAGAATATATCCAAGAGTATCAATGCATATGGTTTAAATGTTAAATGCATGAGTATGTATCTAATTCCCAAGATCTTCAACAAAAATATAAAAAATACACTTTTATCTCAACTAATATTCCCAAACTTCCCCACACTTGAATGATACACACTCTCACTAGACTAAGCTAATCAAAGATCCAAATTAAGAACATTTATTATTTTTCACTTAGGGATAATGGTGTGCGAAAATAAAGAACAAAGGGGGATTAAAATAGGCTCAAAATTAGCTAATAATGGTGAATAAAAGGGTAAGGCCATTTGGGTAAATGGGCTAAAATGAAATGATGGCCTCAATCACATAAATGCATAATATACACTAAATAATAGACATATAGAATTAAACAAACCAAAGATTGCAATCATAGAGAAGAAGCACACAAGAATCAAAATTATGGTTAATTGATGTAACTATACAATTAAGCTCAAAAACTCACAGGTTGTGTGTTCTTAGCTCAAAAATCATATTCCACAATATATAAATCATGCAAGTTTCAATGAAAAATTTCAACTCAATTCAATTTGAATTTCAATGCCAATAAAAAATAAGCTTTTTGGAAATTTCAATAATTGACTAACACTTATTCTATATATGTATATAATGTGATTGGATGGAAAAGATAAAAAATCCTAAGTTTAATTCCTAATTTCAATCAAACCAAAATAGCAAGTGTATAGGAAATCAAACTAAGTGCAATCATCACATCATCCAAATCACAATCATAATTAGAAGCTAAAAAAGCATATGTAAAAGCCAAAATTAAAACAAAATGTAAAGACATGCATCACTACAATATAATACTAGGTTATGTACAAGTAAAGTTAAAAGATGCAATATGTAACACCCTAATAATTAAATTCTTATGCTCGAGTCATAAGTCAATGATAATAAGGTGGTACGACTCTCAAGGTGGATTTTTAGTACATAGTTATAAGTAAAATTGAAAGGAGTATTAATCGAGAAGCCTAAAAAGAGTAAGAATAAAATCGCGAAGGCGTATCACTTACGCATCGACAACTAAAAGATAGAGCGCGAAGTCGAAAGCGATATACAGATAAAGGCATTAAGGAGAATAAGAGAAGGACAATATATACATATATAACATAAGTAAATAGCCACTAGTCGCGACCCGCAAAGTTTAGGTTGGCTAGGGTGCAGTATAACAGTAGTTGACAACAGTATCTCCTAATCTCTCCCAAAAGAAACATAAAAACTTCTATAGGCAAGTTCAAAAGAGTTCCTTACATAATACAGACATTTCAAAATAAAGGTGGAGAGATTCTAAGCAAAATATAAAGTAGAGAATATAAAGATCTTCGCCATCTCTCATATGAACCACAGCTCACTTCTGAGCACCTGGACCTGTATCTGAAAAACAAAAGATATATACGGAATGAAACCCCCGACCCATGGGTTCCCAGTACGGTAAAAGTGCCAAATAAATACAATGCATTGTAATAAAAACTCATTAAGCATCCTAAACTTTCTTTCACCCAATATTTATCCTATATTCTCGCTAATCCATAAATAGGCAACTGTCATAAGGAAATGCTAAATCTAATTCCTCTTCCTCATGCTTCCCAACTTTCTAACTCTCCAACAAATCAGAATCAGAATCATAAGCCAAACCATCACCAGTTATTCTGTCTCAACAATTATATACCAATTCTTCATATCCTCACCTGGAGCAAGTGAAATCACTTCATTGCATCTACCCAGGAAGCTCAAATTATCTCATTCTCTACCTGGAACAAGTGAAATCACTTCACTGCGTCAACCTAGGGAGCTCAAATTATCTCGTTCTCTACCTGGAGCAAGTGAAATCACTTCACTGCGTCTACCCAGGGAGCTCAAATTATCTCATTCAATAATCATCATCATTATTCAATTACATCATCAACTCATCTCATCAAGAACAGCCCTCAGTGTCCACCGACACCAGCATGAAGGACATCTCAGTTGTACAAACACAAGCAATACAGGCAACTAATATACAATTAAAGTACAAGTAGAACAAGTAGTACATAATCAGGTAACATAGCATATATGATATAGCAATCCAAAACAAATAGGCAAACCCAAATAATTCAAACATATGCATATGATGTATGCCTGCCCTATGGCTGATGATATCATCTGTTGGTTATAAAGCCAACTCGACATGCCCTGGTAGCTAACCATTGGACAATCCCTGCGAGCGCACATCCCCAAGCTCAAAATCATAATCAATCAAAATAAAATATCCATGGGGGAGAGCTCATCCGAAAAGGTCTAAGTGTTCGGCCACATCTTACGACGCAGGGTCAACAGAATCTCGGATCTCAACTTGGAGTAAGTGGAGCCGACCCACTGCATCTACCCAAGGAAATCTGAAACTCAGATAATTTCACAAATCTCAAATCAACCTCGACTGGGAACAAGTGGGGGCTAACCACTACATTTACCCCAAGAGTCTCAAACCAAACCCGGAGCAAGTGGAATCACTCCATTGCATTTACCCAGGCAGGTATATCTCACCATGTCCCGGAGCAAGCGGAATCACTCCACTGCATCTACCCGGAAGGTATATCTCACCACGTCCTGGAGCAAGTGGATCAATGCCACTGCATCTACCCAGGCAGGTATATCACAATCAGGTTCACAGTTAATGTCAATCTCTTAATCGTTATCATCCTAATCAACAATCTCCTAGTTTTCATCATTCTCTTTATCACTCTCATAATCCTCATCATTCTCATTAAACAATCTCATCATCATCATTTTCACGATTCATCATTAATTCTCTTCTTATTTCATCCACAGAACTTATCAAGCTTAAGTCATCATCCTCTAAACTCATAACCACAATTACCCCTTTTATTCTTTTACTATTCTCACCCTTGATTCAATACCCTAAACCTGGTAAAAAGGTTTTAAGTAAGTGTTACGGAAGGTTGCAAGCTTGTCGGGAAGGTAAAACAGTTAAAAATAAATTTTTCTTTGAAAAACAGGGCAGTGTGCGTGCGTACAAGGCTATGCGTATGCATAGAAAGAAAAATTTTAATTGTTGAGGGTACGCACAGAATGTGCAAACGCTCCCAACAGAACGCACTTTCCAGAGTGTGCGCGTGCACAAGTCTGTGCATGCGCACAGCTTGCAAAACTTCGTTGGTTGTGTGTGCGCACAGGGCGTGCTAGCGCTCCCAACAGCAGCCATATCCCCGTGTGTGCGTGCACACAAGGGTGTGCATACACACGCTTTCAAAAATTTACACAGCGTGTGCGTGCGCACAAGGCTGTGCGTGCACACACAAACCAGAAATCATAAAATTCTGCAACATCATAGAATTCAGATTTTGACACCAAACTTTAAACGGTCCTAACTTCCTCTACAAAAATCTATTTTCTACAAACTTTATATAATTTAAAGCTCTCAAAGCCATCTTTAATTTAAAATAAGTTTAATTCAATTTTACGTTTTGAGGCTCAAGTTATTACCCGTCAAAGTTGGCCTAAAACTCATTTTACCAAACTTTGACAAACCTCAATTTTCAAAACATACTCTTTTCAAACCTCTTCTAAACCAACCAAAACTTTACCAATTCAACCTGAACCACATTCTAAGTTCCTTATTCAATCCACCACACATCAATTCTCTATTTTCATCAATCTTAGCTCAATAATTCAATTCAAGCAACATCCAAGCTTTCAAGTTCAATAATCAACAAAACCTCATACTCAAACACTTATATACCACTACCATTCATTCAATCACCCATCATCAACCATATACTTACCGTCCTCACCTTTTCCGGCCTCCGGCCCAAAATCCACAGTCTTCGGCCCAAATTCACAATCCAATACATATTCCACAAACCATTAATCATTATCCAATATATCAAGTTTCTCAACACACCAAATATGTAAATTCACACAATTCTCAACTCAATCATTAATTTATATAACACATCAACTATGCATATTCATACCAACCATTTACATAATCCAAACTTAATCCTAGGGCATCTAGCCTAGGAATTCTCATCACACCACACGGTACTTAAATGAAACTTAAACCGTACCTCTTGTAGTTATAATAATTGAGCTTCTCCTTGGAATTCTCCACTAACGCTTAGCTCCAAGCCTCACCAAAGCCCCACAAGCAATATCAATCTTCCAATTGTGGACCAAAATCACCCAATACTCTAACATAATCAATTTTTACACTTATAATCAACCTAGGGTTCATGAAATTGATAAATCACAAGAATTAGAGGGTTCCTTACCTTAACCTATGAAATTGGTTGATGGAACTCACCAATGACTCATATTAGAGCACTCCTAAACAACCAAAACCACAAGATTTCTTCAAAACACAAACCAATCACGTTTTTAGAAAGAAAAATCAAAACTGGACAGAGAAGAACGAAATACTCACCACAATACCTAGATAAAATCAAAGAGGGCAAGAAGAGCGATGCGTGGCCGCAAACGGCTCATTGATTGGAGCTCCGTAGCTCAAGTTATGGTGGTTTGAAGTTTCAAGGCGGGTTAGGTTTTTCTCTCTTCTTCCCTCTCTTCTCTCCAACGTTGAACACACAAAATGGGGGAGTTGTGGCTGCTGAATAGCCTTAATTAGGCCTTATATATGTTGGGTCTTGGGCCCGGTTCATTCGATTTAATTCGTTGGCCCAATTTTGGACCAAAACCTTTAAGATTTGAGTTTTAAATCGTATTTTAAATAATTTTACTTTTTCAAATTATAATTTCTCGTTTTCTAACCTTATTCACTTATAATTAATTTATTCAACTGTAGTACCGGACAGATCTCAGCCGGTACTGCTGGTCAAATTCTCAGTGCGTATTTTTACGCACAAAACTATGTTTTTCGACTCAGAAAAAATCCACTAAGTCCAAATATCATATTTAAATCCTCAAATTCTGATTGCTAAATTTTTTAATCATATTCACTCATATTTAATTTATTATTTAATTAATTACGATTTGATCAGATTTTACACAATGAACTAAGAAAGTGCAATAAATTACGTACAAAGTTTTCAAAAGGAGTAAAAGGGGTTTTCAAAAGGATAAAATATGTACAAAGCAACTAAAAAGCATAATAATAAAACTAGACTACAAGTATTCGGAAATGAAAATTTTCACCCAAAATACAATGTTGAAGTCGGACGACCTCCCCACACTTGAAATCAGCACCGTCCTCGATACTCAGAATCAGGTGGAATGGAAAGAGTCGTCACTAGCATCATCTCCACCATCAGCTGGTGGGTCTCGTGCCTCCTTCGGCTCATCATGCTGGGCCTCCTCCTCCTCAGACTGGTCGGATGGAGTGTGTGGCTCAGGTGGGAAATCGGTGCCACCGGATATGATAAGCCTCCTCAAATGCTCATAACATCGCTGGTTGCGACACTCTAGCTGCTCAAAATGTCGCTGGTTGCGACCCTCCAAATAGGCTATGTCGTCAGACAGCTGGTGGATCAGACTGTAGAGTGGCTGTAAGAATGCTGGTGGTGCTGCTGAATCTGAAGGTGCTGAAGCTGAAGGAGCTGAGGCTGAAGGTCCTGCCTCTGTAGAAGGTGCTGGCTGTTGTCTGCCTTGTCGTTTAGTTGCAAACTCAAGTCCAGGCCAATCGCCATGTGGAATTTCCTTTTTGTTGCTGGTGACTGTCGGCCTCTCGTCTGTGGCCATCCAGATAACCCCAGCCTCCGTGTCTAGCTGAGTGATCAAGCACGAAAAGGTGAGGTTGCCAACATAGTGAGCCCGCTCCATATAGCATCTGATATGCCTTGGAAGGTACAACTCTCTACCATCTAAGACACACCAGACCATGATCGCCATATCAACAGTAATCCTAGTCTCATGGGTGCTCGACATCACGTAATTGGACAGAAGCTACTGCCAAATACGGGCCTCATTGGTCAAAGAGTGAACAGGAATCCCCTGAGGAGTCGTCTTGTCAGAACCAAATATCCACTGACTCTCAGGTTTAGCATTCATTGCCAACACTTTGTCCCAATCAAAAGTCTTCATCTTCTTCTCACTTTCTGCCACTTCAAATGTATCTTTCCCGCTTGGTCCAGGCTGAAAGTGGAGGGCATGCTCAATAGCCTCCTCAGTAACCAAAATCATCTTGCCTCTCAAGTGAACTGCATCGTGGTCCCCAGTGTAATAGTTAGCATAAAATTCTTTGACCTATGATGCATTCACTGACGGGAGTTCCCGACCTAGGAACCTCCAACCCTGCTGAGCAATTCTGTCATCAGTATATATGCTTAGCTCCTCTGGATTTGGAGTATCCTCTCAACATGCAAGTTCCTCTTTAGGAACCTTTCAAATTTCTTCTCTGAATACAGGTTGCTGAACTTGTACGTGTCGGTGGGAGGTGTACTCTAGTCCAGTCTGCCTCTCCCACCGATACACCTCTCAGAAAATGCTGCATCGGATGTCTTAGTGCACTTTGAGGTCCGTTTCCTTTTTCCATACCCCGTGGCCTTACCCTTTCCTTTAAGGTCAACCATATGAAAAACAATGAAGGAAATAGTGATATGAACATGATCTAAAGGCACAATAAGCAGGAATATATAATAAACAGGCAAAAAGCAGAAAACTGAATCACAAAACAGTATGTATATAAAGTGAACGAAAATATAAAATTGAATGGAAACACGCATGGAATTCAAAGCAAAAGTAAATAGGAGCAACTTCCAAATCAATAAAACACATAAAAGCCACTTGACTTGCTTATTTATCTACAATAAAGAGAAGAAAGAAGCATTATTGCTATGCACGTATAAAAGAAAATAGTTAGTTGAAAGGGAAAAATGGGAGTTAAAGGTTATGTGCATAGGAAGAATGATCCTTAATTCTAAAAACTTCAAACAATTTCCAAAACAAACAAGTCACATTCAACTTCACACAAGAATTTGCCTTATGCCAAAGTGATTAATGCAATTGAGCATGAGGTTCACAAAATTGAAATAAGAACCAAAAAATTCAGATTCTAGGTAACTAGAAGCAAACAAGCATGACAAAAATAGACAGCACTAATTACATAGTTTAAATTTCTTAATTTGCAAATTCATGCAAAGAGGCTCCAATCACAAAAGAAATCAAAGTTGTGTCAATTTGAAAAATCACTTAAAGCTGTCCAATGCTTATAAGTAAATCTACATTGAACATATGCAAAAAATGTTATTAGCATGACCAAAATTTGCAAGAAAATTTCTTGATGCAATTTTCAAAAGTTTTTAGCAAACAAGATCTATTGACACAGAATTTTGTCATATAGAAGCTTGTTGCATCAAAGAACATAAAGCATGCAAACGATAAACCAGACAGTTGATTGCATGAGCTTAGCAACCTTCCAAACCATCTCTTTGTGCTTATATGATTAAGTAAAAATATTTCTAAAATACAGGTGTTAAGATTTGAATTTTAAGTATAAGCAAATGTCTAGAATATTAAGGAAGAAAATAGATATGATATAATATAATTTATTATTATTTAAATCCTATTAACCTGATTTTGTTTTTCAATTTAGTCTAATTTCTTTCAAACAATGGTTATTTGTATTATATTAATTTGAATTTATTTTAATCTACTGAACAGGCTGCTGGTTAGAAAAAGAAAATAACTACGAATTATTAAAAAACATGACACGTTTTATGAAAATCATGAATATTGAAAAAGCAACTTGCTTAATCCTCCAATTATAATTATGTTTTACTAGCCTAATATAAGACTGTTTTGACAATGAAGGTAATAATCAAGTATATATCAAGACTCATATCTAATAGTATAGTGGAATACGAGGAGTATGTATCCTTTTAAATTACTCTGTTAGGATTTTTGATGTATTTTTAAGGGTTTTTCTTTTTCTTTTTAACTTTAATTCTCTACTTATCTTTCCAAATCCTTTTTTTTATCTAAATCAATTCCATACAACTTTCTCTTCTTCTTTCTCTCTTTTTATTCTTCTTAAATTTCTCTCATTCTGTCATCAGGATTAAATCCACATCTGAATCCAAAAAATATGGAAGAAGATGAAGAATTGGTGTTTGTGACAGAGTATTAGAGAATAAAAGTGTTAACAAAATTCAGTTATGTTTGTTAGTCAATTAGAGAAATTAGCTTAGTAATGCAGATAATTATCTATTAGTTAAGCTTATTATAATGTGTATATAAGGAAAGTTTGTATCTGATGTAAGTGTGATAATAAGTTAGAATTAAGCTCTCAAAATTCTGCTCTAGCAATCTTCTCTCTCTCAACCAATTATCATTGAGTTCTTTCTCTGCTACCTGAGATAAAACTTTAACATGTTGCGGTGAGCGTAGACGATTGTAGAGATCTGTGAGTACCTTCCCCATTTAAGGTTTAATTGCTTCGTGAATTCTGATCCTGTAGTTCAAGCTCAATTTTGGTGAACACATAGGAAAGAACGATGGATCAACCAAATCCATAGAATCAAGAATTCACCGTGTTAGATTTTTAGAAGTTTGCGAAAATGATGGCACAATTCTCATCGTTTCAATCACAAGCTGCAAAGACGAACATCAGCCTCAATCAAGACCTATCGAGTCCCTTTTTTCTACACCCTAGTGAGAATCCAAGTACCGTTCTTACTTCAATTCCATTATCAAACCAAAATTACCACTCTTGGGCCCGATCTGCATGAATTGCTTTAAAATCGAAAAATAAGATCAAATTTGTGGAAGGATCTCTTCCAAAACCTTATGAAAATGACAGTTCCTTTAGTGTTTGGGATAGATGCAATACGATAGTACTTTCTTGGCATCATGCATCTTTGAGTCAAGAAATCTTGTAAAGTGTATTATGGTGTAATGATGCATATGAGCTTTGGAATGACTTGAAGCATAGGTTTTATGAAGGAGACATTTTTAGTATAGCTGAATTACTAACAAGATTTGTTCACAATGAGAAAAGAAGAAATGTCGATCACATCATATTTTACTAAACTTAAAAGGAATTTGGGAAGAGTTAGACGAGTCTAGATCCATTCATCTATGCAAGTGCGGTGAGACATGTTCTTGTGGACTTGTAGTGATGAAAGGTTATAGGAAGCAGATGAATGCCATCTATTTTTTAAGAGGACTCAATGAGCAGTACACTACTGTGAAGTCTCAAATAATGTTGATGAAGCCCTTCCCCGATGTAGCTGCAATTTTCTCATTACTTTTGCAACAAGCACGGCAAATGAACCAAGCTAAAATTCTTAATTCTGGAGCTGTGATCAATGCAGCAGTGAGCAACCTAGTTTCTAGCAATAGAGAAAGAGGAAGGGGTTGTGGAGTATTTGGTAAAGGAAGAGGTTGAGCATCTATAAAGATGTGCTCGTACTATGGCAAAATTGGACACTTGGTTGATAATTGTTACCACAAACATGGGTTCTCCCCACACATGCAAAGAACCCAAAAAGGAGCAAACATTAACAATTAAATAGTTGTTGCAAGTAGTGATGAAAACAATAACAAGACTTCAACTTAGGAGGAAGAGAGTCAGAATTTCGAAGAATTATTTTCCGAAGATCAAAAGAAAGCAATGATTGCCTTGTTTCAACATCATACACAAGTCCCTGCTCATAATATTGATTCGGCAACAACTGTACTGGCCATATCCTCAAGTGTTTTTCAAATACTTTCTTCTTACACTCACACAGACTTTTCTCACAAATGTCATTCTCTCTAAAATTCTTCCAATCACATAGGGCTATTGATCTAGTAATTATAAAGATGCCAAATGGTTCATAGACTACTTCAACCATATATGGAACAATCTATTTTTCTAGTGAATTCTACCTCACTGATGTTCTATATGTTTTCAGTTTTTCATTCAATATAATTTCTATCTCTAAGGCCACTAATGCTTTGTCTTGCCAATTTTTATTCAATCACATAAAATGTGAGGTGCAGGATCAGCTTTCCTCGAAGACGATTGGAGCATCTAAAATGGAAAAGGTTCTGTATATACTGGAAGAAAAGAATCAAGAGGAGGTAGCATTTGACCTACAAGCATCTAAAAATAATTAGGTCACAAACACGATAAAGCACATAAGCACAGTGTTTTCATCTAATGATCCTGATGTATGGCACTGTAGGTTAGGAAAAATATCACTTGATAGGTTGAAAATAATGAAAAAGGATTTTTCTATGTTAGTTCATTCAAAAATGACATTCCTTGTGATTTTGCTACTTTGCAAAACAAAAACGCTTACCATTTTATCTCAATAAAAATAAATCAGAAAATCTATTTGAACTACTTCATGTTAACATTTGGGGGCCATTAGCCACTCCCTCAATAGATAGATATAAATATTTTCTAACCATTGTAGAGGACAGCATCAGATTTCTATGGCTTCGATTCATGAAGCCAAAAATAGAAACTACTCACCTTTTAAAACAATTCATTTTGATGGCTGAGACTCAATTCAATACTTATGTTAGTGTGTTAGGTCTAATAACGGGAGTGAATTCAAACTCAACCATTTTTTTACAAAAAAAAAAGGGATCCTTCACCACACATTTTATGTTGAGACACCTCAATAAAATGGGGTGGTGGAACAAAAACACCAAGAGATCCACAATATGACTAGAGCACTTTTATTTAAATCTAGCTTGCCTAAATATTTTTGGGATTATGCAGCTACATATGCTACATATATTATCAATAGAGTGCCAAGTTCAATATTGAAGGATAAAAGTCCTTATCAGATCTTACCAATATTCAGCATTTCAAAGTTTTTGGTTGCCTCACATTTGCTTCTACTTTGACTGCAAACCAAAAAAAAATTGGATAAAAGAGCAAAGAAATATATTTTCGTAGGCTTACCACCTACCACTAAAGGTTACCTTTTAATGGATATTGATACTAGAAAATTTTTCATATCAAGGAATCTAATTTTTTATGAAAAGTTTTTCCATTCACATCACTTTGGCCAACATAGGGTTAAATAGTGCACCAGAAATCACAGTACCTATTTTTTCTTTTATACATACTACTCTTGATCCTTTTAAAAGTCAATTTGACTCTTAACATAGTATTCCTAACACTATAACTCACGCTAATGACATAAAGACCATCTCAATATCTAATGATGATAAAGGGATGAGCATGACACACATTGATTCACCTAATCACAACATATCTCATTCTTACATACATAATACACCATCATCTCATATATCTCATACATCAATTTCAACTAATTCTAATATCATCACACCTCAATCACACACAAAACAACCATTCATTGAACATATTCATAATACACCTAGAAGATCTACAAGAATTAAAAATAGCCCTCGGTACCTAGATGATTTCCAGTATATGCAGACCTCAATTTCTAATATTGTTGACTCCGATCCAATGTTAAGCGATATCATGTATGCAACTTTGTTAACTATGACAAGCTAAGCAGTGACTAAAGAACATTCTCGATTGCAATATCCAATATCAAAGAACCACAATCCTATGAGCAAGAAATTGTGCATGACTGCTGGAAAGAGGAATTCAAAATCGAACTTGATGCATTGAAGGGAAATAAGACTTGAAAACTGGCTAAACTTCCACCCGGAAAGAAAGCGATCGACTGCAAGTGGGTATTAACATAGTTCTCAAAATCGAACCAGACGGCCAGTTCAATTAGATTAACCGAAAATCGGTTACCAGGCCGGTTCGGTTAGCCTCAAAAATTGTTTGGCAAAAAATCGGTCAAAAACTAGCCAAACCGGCGGTTAACCGGTGAACCGACAGAATCAGACAGTTTTTTAGAGGGTTTCCAATTTAAACTACCTCACCAAATGGCGTCATTTTATGGGCTGGGAAAAAAAGAAAACCCTAAAATCCAATACCCTAACACAACCCCAACCCCATTCTCACCCCTCTTCTCTCTAAAACTGAAAAGGAAAATTTGGAAATTGAAAGAACAAAGTGAAGAACACTAACCCCACAGCCACTGCAGCCACCGCAGCCCCACTTGTTTTCATTGCCACTCTTCTCCATTGGGTATAGGCGTCTCCTGTGGAAACTCCGTCGCGTGTAGAAGCTCTGTCGTCGTCTCCTCTGTTCGAGCTCTCTATCTCTGTGTGTGTGTGTGTGTGTGCGCACCTGCGTGCGTGCGTGCGTACGTGTGTGCATGTGGGTGTGTATGGTCTG
>NC_029789.2:134937145-134946971 GCF_000816755.2 Arachis ipaensis
TGTTTTCATGTGTGAAACTTGTGTCGCCGTTCTAGGAAGTTGTGTCACCGTCGCGTGGAAGCTTTGTCGCCGTCGTTGTATCTTTTGTTTGAGATGTCCCTCTCTGTGTCTTCACCATCGTCTTTCTCTCGCTTTCGGTAAGTAAATGTTGTCTCTCTGCCCTTAAAATTACATGCATCCAAACATATAGATTTTCTGCTTCTGATATTCAATGAGTGATTTTTGACTCGTAGACACTGATGAGTTTGTGATTCCAAGTTTGAAAATTGACTCGGATCAAAGTAAATCGCATATTCCAAGCATAAAATCCTCAAATTCTGCCACAAAGGTAAGCTCAAAGTGTTATTTCTTATTGTGAAAATTTCCTAAGCTTTTTGCTTTGGATGGAACTACTTGGGTAGAATGTTTTAAGCTAAATAATTGTATTTCTTTGTGTAGGTTAAGAAAGAAGAGAACATATATCTCGGACCACACAGAATCCCTCCTTCACAATCAAAACAAGAGACAAATCCACCAAACCAAAAACTGAGGCTCAAGCAAAAGCTGAAAGAAGTTGATAAGAGAAATAGTGGGACTGGTAGGGAAAACAAAGTGGACAACCTAAGGGAGCTTGTTGGTGGTGGGAAGTGAATGCTAACATGGCAAAGGAGTCCCCAAAGGAATGGTTAGATCCACGTTGCCATGAATCTCAATTTGAGAGGAGGTAATGAAATAATTGAAGATGATAGTTTTTCCAGTCATTGTTGAAGTGGAACTTCTGGTCTTATGTTATAGTTTAATGCATTATCTCTTGGGACACACAGTTTTTGATTTTATGTACTCAGATAATAAATGTATCAATTAGTTTTTAGATGATATTTAAAAGTCTCCTATCTTTTACCAAAAGAAATTTGAAGAGAACATAGGTACCATTCTGACAGTTGCCACCATGTATTGTGGTATTTTGGATTTTTGCAGAAAATCCTAACTATAGGAAATCACGGTGAATGAGTGAATAGACCAGGAGTACAGATCTAATTCTTTTGTTCATTAACCTTTTTCTTTTGAGTACAAACATATCAAATTGATAAGTTAAATCTCTCTAGTAAGCTGCTTAGCACCAACTTTATCTTTTAAAAATTTATTTGTTAATGTTTCTTTTGATAGTAGAACATTATGTGTTTGTCATTATGTGCGTTTTAATTATTTTTAGTTATGAACTTTGATGTTTGAAGTTGTTTGTGAACTTTTAATATTAAATTATGGATAATTTATTATGTGAAATTGTAAAATTTTAAATTTTATTAAGTTAGAAATTATTGAATTTATATATTTGAAACTATATGTTGAATTAAAAATAATTTTATTTAATATTTAATTAAACCGGTCGAACTAGTGAACCAGTGATCTTACTGGTTTATTGACCAATCCGGTTCTCGCAACCTTGGATATTAGAGACAAAGCTCAAAGCGGATGGCAGCATTGAGAGGCACAAGACCCAACTTGTAGTTAAAGGTTTTACTCGAGTTCAACGCTTGAATTCTTTCGACACTTTCAGCCCTGTGATTAAGATGACCATAATGCTCATCATGCTGGCCTTGGCAGCTAAGAAGCATTGGCACATTTACCAACTAGATGTTACTGTATTTCTGTATGGTGATTTACTAGAAGATGTTTACATGAAACTCCCATCAGGCCTTGAAGCCTTGCATGGTATGGTTTGCAAACTTGAAAAGTCCCTTTATGAATTGAAGCATGCATCAAGACAATGGAATTCCAAATTATGTTCTGTCTCCTCAATTCAGGTTACATGCAATCAAAGGCTGACCATTCGTTGTTTTCCAAGAATTCAGGTTATGGCTTTACATCAATATTGGTGTATGTTGATGATTTGATATTGGCTGGAGATGATATGCAAGAGATCGAATTTGTGAAGAAGTTGCTGGATGAAAAGTTCAAAATTAAGGATATTGGGAAACTAAAGTTCTTTTTGGGGCTAGAGGTGGATTAAAACAGCCAAGGAATTTCGTTGTATCAACGGAAATACACCTTAGATTTATTAAAGGAGTATGGATTACTAGATGCAAGACCAGTTGCCACTCCCATGAACTACACAACAACACTCTCGAAGTCATCAGGGGTTCCTTTGGATGATCTCCAACCTTATCAAAGATTAATTGGCCAACTCATATATCTCACAAACACTAGGCCTGACATTTGCTTTGTTGTTGGCAAATTGAGTAAGTACCTAAATTGTGCAACAGATGCTTATTTTAAGGCTACCCTACACATCCTTCGATACCTCAAACAAGCTCTGGTCAAGGGAGTTTTCTTCCCAGCTCAATCAAATTCTGATCTCACTGGTTACTCATATTCAGATTGGGGGACGTGTCCGAATTCGAGATGATCCGTGATATGTTATTGCTGCTTCCTCAGATCAGCCCTAATCTCTTGGAAAAGCAAAAATCAAACTACTGTTTTTTACTCCTCCACAGAGGCAGAATATCGAGCTCTGGTGGCAGCAACTCATGAAGGTTTATGGGTGACTTATATCCTCAATGATTTCAAAATTCATCAAGAAAAACCAACCATTTTGTATTGTGACAACCAAGCAACTCTCCATATCGTTGCAAATCTAGTTTTTCACGAAAGAACCAAGTACATAGACATTGATTATCATGTGGTTCGTGACAAGACTCAAGGTGTCCTTAAACTTCTGCCAATATCTTCAGCAAATCAAACTGCCAATGTACTTACCAAATCACTTGCTCTAAGACCTTTTCAACCTTTTATTCCAAGCTTGGCTTAATAGATAGCTTGAGGGGGGATGTTGGGGAATAGAAGTGTTAGCTCATTGATAATATAATAGAATTCAGTTAGTAAACTAAGTCACTTATATTTGTCAGTCAGTTAGAGAAATTAGCTTAGTAATGAAGAATAGATGGCTAGTTATATAGTATAGATAATTAGCTATTAGTTGAGCTTATTATGTGTGTATATAAGGAAAGTTTGTATCTGATGTAAGTGAGATTCATTATTCTAATAAATCAGAATTCATCTAAGAAGCTCTCAAAATTCTGCTCTAGCAATCTTCTCTCTCTCACCAAATCATCATCAAGTTCTTTCTCTGCTACCTGAGACAAAAGTTCAATACAGAGGAATACTTTCCTAAGAGATTGGAGGCATGTATAGAGCTTCTGGCCAAGAAGATGTGTGTTGAATAAGAGCTAATTGCTGATCAGAGGATGGACGGTGTCAGTCGGTCAATGGCACCCCAAGACCCATGAAATTGTCAGAGTTTGACCCCTGACAGTTCACAACCTAGGGATTATTCAATCTCACTCCCCCGATTTGGTTTTTCTTTGTGAAATAAAACATCAATCTCGACAGGTGAAAAAAAAAATCCAGGACTTGTGGCTACTCTAATTGGCAAATTGTTGATCCTTCTGGTAGTAGGGTGGACTTGTGTTGGCATGGAAGGATGATTTTGTTATTCAGATTTTCAGTTGTTCTGAGTTCTATATTACTGCCTTGATAAAAGCTATCCCTCTTAACATTGAATGGAACTTTGTAGGCATTTATTTAAACTACAATGAGAATATTCGGCTATCCCAGTTCCAAAAAATCTCTTTGGTGCTCTCCCAACTCCAAGGTAAATCGATTATTGTTGGTGATTTCAATTCTATTATTGATCAAGGTGAGAAACTTGGTGGTAATCCTAAATCTCATTCTTCTATTGCTACCTTTAATTACTTTGTTGGAGATAACTCCTTGATTGATTTGGGAATGGTGGGTAGACTATTTAATCGGAGTAACAGACGCAGGGAAGGTGAACTAATTCAGGAAAGGCTTGACAGAGTGATTGTTGATGAATCTTGGTCCCAATTATACTCTCATCCCACGGTCTTTAGACTATCAGAGTCAGGTTTTTTATCACGTTCTCTTCTTTTAGATACTAACTACCAATCGAAGAGATCAAAGAGGAGATTCAAGTTTCAATCCTGCTGGTATGGTGAAGAACAAATTCGTAACTTCATCAGCGAGGTCTGGAACTCAGATATAGAAGGTTTAGCGATGTTTAGATTATTTCAGAAGCTTAAATTAGTTAGACACCAATTGATTCTTTGGCAAAAGAACAGCTCTACTAATTCTAAAAAGGAAATTGTAGAAGTTACTGCTCTTCTAGAATAAAAACGGGTATCAAGCATCATGGGAGATACTGAATTACTTGAGCTTGAATAGCGGCTTGAAAAAGTATATTTGGACCAGAAATTTTATTAGAAAAACAAATCTAGAATTAAATGGCTAAAGGAAAGAGACCAAAATACAAGCTTCTTCCATCGAGAATTTAAATCTAGAACCAGAAGAAATAAGATATAGCATCTACAGAGGGATAATGGGGATATGGAACAACCAATGCTGATATTGCTAAGGTGGATGAGGACTACTTTAAGAGTATTTTCACATCTTCTAATCAGGCAGATCCTGGGCCTTTTTTCACAGACTTCGAGCCTAAGGTTACAAGTAACATGAACTGTAGGCTCAGAAGACCTGTTTCTATGGAAGAGGTAGTATCCACCCTCAGAGTGCATCAAGAGAGAATGGTATAACGGCTAAATTCTTCTATTTCTACTTGGATATAGTGAGAAAAGACGTGTTCTGGGCGGTGAGGAGTTTATTTGCTGGAGGTAGAATTTTGACAAGTTTTAGCCACACCAATATCTGTCTAGTGCCAAAGATCCCAGATACGAGTGATATGATTCAGATAAGGCCTATCAGTTTGTCCTCTGTTGTCTACAAAATCATTTCAAAAGTACTAATCCACAGACTCCAAGGGTGTATGAATAAGGTAATTAGCTTTACTCAAAGTGCATTCTTGAAAGGTAGACTTATTTCTGATAACATTCTTATAGCACACGAATGTATGTACTACTTTAAACAAAAAAAGCGAGGCTTGGAATACGAAATGATACTCAAGCTTGATATGAGTAAAGCCTACGACAGGGTGGAGTGGTATTTTCTATGGTTTATTATAGAGAAGTTGGGTTTTGAATCGAGATTTATTGACTGGATTCATGAATTGTTGACAACGTTTCTTACTCTGTTGTTGTGGAAGGTCAACTCTATGGTTTTTTAAACCAAATAGTAGCATCCTTCAAGGTGACCCTCTATCCCCCTTTTTTTTATTATGTGCAGAATGACTTTCCTTCTTGCTACACAAAGCAGAGCAAAACAGTCTCATTCGAAAAATTCAGATAAACAGAAGATACTTAACTATAAATCACTTACTATTTGCTGATGATTTCTTTCTATTCGGTAAAGCCTGGGAAAATAGGTATGTCTCTATTCTAGAATTATTGGAATTTTATGAGAGCTTCAGTGGGCAAAGAATTAGTCTTAATAAATCGGCTCTGTTTTTTAGTAATAACACTCCAAAACTGATTACAACCTTTCTAGCAGTCCAACTGAATATTTATCACATAGGTGCACAAGATAAATATTTGGGTCTACCTTCCCTTGTCAACTGCTCTAAGAAAGTCACCTTCAACTCAATCAAAGATAAGGTTCTCAAAAAGACACAAGGATGGAAAAGGTGCTTGTTATCTAATGGAGGAAGACATGTATTACTCCAAGCAGTTCGTGAAGCCATACCAATATACACATTGTCATGTTTTAAACTTCTGAACAACTTGCTAAATAAAATTTCTAGTATTCTAACCCAGTTCTGGTGGGGGGTAGCACGGTTCTGAAAGGCGAATAGTGTGGATTAGTTGGATAAGATGACTAGGTCTAAGAAAGAAGACGGGCTTAGTTTCAAAGATCTCAGGACTCAAAACCTAGCTCTTTTAGGTAAACAGTGCTGAAAAATCGTAACTCAACCTAACTCTCTTCTTTCTAGAATACTTAAAAGTAAATACTTTAGATTTAATTCTATCCTTGCAGCAGAAGTAGGAACTTTACCTTCTTGGGGTTGGCAAAGTATTTTTGAAGGGAGGCGAGTTATAAAGAAAGGCATTAGTTAGAAAGTAAGTTCTAGTAATATTCGAATCTTTAGTGAACCATGGCTCGCTCCTCCTTACCCCTTCACTGTTCCACCATCTGCGACACTATTATCAGATAGTTACCATCTGTTATGGATGAAAGACCTGTTTTTTGTCAAAAACAGTGAAACCAAGTATTAATTTTAAACCTTTTTTCTCCAAAAATTGCTCAACAAATCCTCTCCATAACCCCAAATAAAGGTGAAGACACAATTCAATGGGTAATAAACAGAGCAAAAATATATGATGGTGTATCAAGGTATAGGGGGTGCTTACCAATTTTACCATACCTCCATTGAATTTTGTTCGAACTTTATGCAACAGATGACAGTTTGGAGCCATTTATGGAAGTTAAAATTTTTTCACAAAATTTTGCTCTTTGCGTAAAAAATCCTCCAGGACAAGCTTCCTGTTCTGCTTTTCATCTACCAGCGGTTCCCATCCACTCCGACAACTTGTCTAATTTGCAAGTCAGTTCTAGAATCACTCATGCACTATCTATTTTTTTATGGAGACACTAATCTAGTGTGGAAAAAGAGTCCTTTGTCTTACCTCAATCCAGACTATAGATGTTCTTTGTTCTTCGATTGGTGGAGGTATTTGGTGTTACAAATTGGACTTCAAGGAACAAACTCTCAAAGAGCTGGATTGGTTTTGATTATAACTTAGAATATTTGGAAAGAGAGGTGTCAACGAGTCTTCGAGCGTATCCAGGAGCCTCCAAAAAAAGTGCTAACAACATCGTTTAAGTTGAAGCATGAACTATCTATTTTGCCTTATGCATAGTAGTGCCTAAAATTTTTTTTCCTATCTAATTTTTTATGTTATTTTCTTCTTAAAATTTTATATGTTCGTGAATATTTGAGAATCTCTTTTTTTTTTATTTTTCTTGTCCTGATTTTTAGACATTGTATTTATTTTTCTATTGAATAAAATATCACTATTATCTTTGGAAAAAAAAGTTAGTATTGACAATACTTTCCTATTTAATTGTAATCTTAAAAATTTAAATTTAAATTTTTAATTTTTTTTTTCTAACCAACAACCCCTCTCTATTTGTATTTGAAGGATCTAAGAAGGAAGCAAACACTATTGTCGTATTAGGTTTATATGACTATGAAATTATAGTTCATTGTGTCCTAATAACTGATTTTAATTTGGTGTATTTAAGTAATTCTTTGGTTGTAATTGAATCTATCTCTAATATTATTGTTATTACTTCATTTTGTGATGAAGTTTTATTACGAGTATTTGACTTTCATCATCTTTGTTTGGGCTCAATTGGTACAACTAACTTCTAATACGTTTTTGTTAATTGTAAATCGTGTCCAACATTGTTGTCTTTATAGATAATTTGGTGGCTTATTAATCGAATTTAAATCTTGAATATATTCAAAAAATTTGGTACTTAAGATAAAAGAGGTGCTAGTACAATTATATTAATATGGTGATGTCTATATATAATACACTTCGACTAATCAATGTGTACCGTAATTTTGACCAGAAGACCTTCTATGTATTTAAAGATTTTTTATAGTAAAGCAACAAATAAATCTCCTGATAATTTATAATTCGAACAAAATAATCATTAGTCTTTAAAAAAAATACTAATAAAATCTTTAAAAATGACAGATATAGATACACTATCTTTAGATTAATCCTTATGATTAAGATAAAATATCTTAATTTAAACTAATTTGTCTATGTTTGTTATTTGCGAAATTTTTTTAATATTTTTTGTTAAAAACTAATCTGTCTAAAATATAAATTCTCAATAGTTTACTTATCAATTTTTTTTTTTTAATGTAATGTTATGTTCAATCTTTTATGAACTATGTATGCTCTTAGTCAGTATATTACTGATGAGTTCATCTGTCAATTTCATTAATTTTGGTCACTTTGTTTACTTCTCATTATGTTACCATTGAAGAATTTGATGTAAATTAATTTACAGTAAATTATTGAAGTACTAGAAGGCCAGATGGAGTTTTGCAACAACCAAAATCAATATTATTCTATTGAGCTCAACTCTTATATGCACGTAGAAAACTAACTTTTTTTTTTTCGTGTTTGATATTAACCATAATGAGTAGCAGAAAATTTTACGAGTAAATATCTAATAATTTGGTCTCTAGTTATTTATACGAAAGACAATATGATTTAAAAAAAAAAAAAACCGAATAGCATAATAATCTTAGCTTAGAGAGACAATACAATCTCATAGTTAAAAAATCTGTCAAACACTAACATAAATTAATTTAGTGGTCCACCTTGTAACAGGGTTTGGCAATTAGCATTATTCAACCAAAATTAATTACTCTATTTCAGGTCAAAATCCTTTATTATGCATGTGGAAAACTTACCTTTTTTGTGTCCTTGGTACATCAGCCATAATAAGTAGTACTAAATTAGTAATTTTTGACACAAAAAGTACCATGTAACATAAATTACTTATATTGAAACATAGGAACATTCTACTATGCAAACTTAAGTTTAGTAAATACAAGCAGTCAAGCACATTTAAGCATTGACATTGCTTCTATATCATACTAGTACACCAAATAAACATTATGATTATCTAAAAGTAGAATAAGGTGCTTAATACTTGTATTTTGTGGTGCTATGGTCATCAAGCCAAGTTATAATGTCAGCAAGCACATGGAAAATTGTTTCATCAGGTTCACCTTCAAGGAGAGTGTGAAAAGCATCCTTATAGAGGATCAGTTTCTTGTCTTTCACATTAGCTTTCTCATACAAAGCCTTGCTAGCTGATGGATCAGTTATTATATCAGCTTCTCCATGCATGATCAATAATGGCACACACACCTGTCAATTAATAGAGGATTTCATGTCATCAGAGTAGGTCCCACAATATAACATGTCATATCTTGTCATTGCAGTCTTAAACAAAATAAAATAAAATTGATTATAGTAACTCAAAGTATTTTGGAAGATTTAACATCAACTTGAATTCATGGTGAACCTAATAAGTGACTTTATAATATCTACTAATTTTTAGGGTTAGTTTGGATTGATAGGGTTAGTGTTACTCATAAGTCCACAAAATGTTATTTCCTTCATTTATTTTTATCTATCAAAGAAGTTTTGCATCAATTGATAGGCATCATATAGTTCTAGTTGTTCAGATAGAAAATTACTTCTTCCAATCTCTGTTCTAATTCTTGTGTGGCCTTAAGCAACTCCAATGCAGTTCCAAGTCTTGGTTTATCCTTGTATAGTAACACATTATACGGTGCCTGTAGCAAATTATGTTGGAGGATAAAAACAAAGTGAAAATTATCGTGAACGAGTTTTATATGTAAAATTACACATGAAACTCATTCATAACAATTTTCATTCGGTTTTTATCCGCCAAAAAAATATATCAAAAAGAAAAATATCAAAACATTAATTAGAAAATAGACAAGTATGTTTCTTCCAAAATTTAACAAGAACATATCAAAATATTATTTGCATAATTAAAGGCCTACCAATTTTCTTTTCTTCACATCTCTATATATATTTTCTTTCACCTCTTCCTTTTGTGGAACTAGCTTAGTCTTGGGAAGAACCTTGGCGACACCAATTAGTATTTGTTTAACCAACCAATGTGGAATCATATCTTCAGCAAACTACAAAAGAAAATTGGTTAATTAGTTGAGTGACATATACATACATATATAGATATATAGATATAGTGTATTATTAGTTTAATTAATATACCTTGCATAAAGGTGCAATAAGAGCAGCACCATCCCATGCATGTGGTTGTTTGAAGTGGATTTTCAAAGCAATGGCTCCTCCCC
>NC_029789.2:134947198-134948594 GCF_000816755.2 Arachis ipaensis
CTAATATTGACTAATAATAATAAACATAAACTTCCACTTAAGAAGAATTAAATCAAGTGAAAAATAATGTATCTTACCCTTAATTTTGGAGAAATGCTCAATGACATCATTCACTAGATTTTCAAAGCTAGGAATATAGCCATGAAGGCCATCTGAGAGACCAAATCCAGGGTAATCCATTGCAAACACTCCATAACCAGATGTTGCTAACTTCCTTGCAACTCCTAAGTATAAAATATATTACACAAAAGATAAAAATAAAAATAAAAATGAAATCCAATAATAACAACTTTTAGTATTAAAGTTATGCATTAATAGATAGATGTGTAATGTAATGTGTTCCATGCCTTCAAAGTAAAATGTGCAAGTGTCTGCATAGCCATGACAGTAACAAACTATTGCTTTCAAAGAAGATGTTTCTGGTAGCCAACTTTTGGAGAATATCTCTAATCCTCTCGAGTTCACTTCATAGCCCTGTATGTACATAATAATTAAAATCCCAGTGTAAATATAAATTTAATTTTCATGAGTGTAAAGAAACTTTACACGTGTTTCCAATTACATAGCACAACATTATTAAAAATAACTATTATTTTTATTAATCGCGTGAATGATCATTCAAAAAAATAGATGTGATTACACGACATAAAATATTTTATATTGTCAGTGCATCAAAATTAAGCTCATGTAAATATCACCTCAAAATAACAACAATTTTAATAGAGGAAAAATGATAGACTCCTTTACCTCTTTCATCTTTATCCCATCTACAGGTAACTGTAACAAATTTCAAAAGCAAAAATTAGTTGCAATATCCTCTTAATTTCTTTCTATATTAGGATACAAGCTAAGGCTAAAACTAATTTTTGTTTTCTCTAAAATAATTTTTTTTAAAGTTATTTATTTTAGTCTCAATTATTGATTTGTTATGTTAAATAGTTGCCTGACAAATTAAATGCCTGCATCATGTCACATTAGTAATTTAACTTATTATATATATTGTTTTTAACTAACTACATTAATATTTAATGGAATAAATTAATAGTAAAAATTAAAATAGAAAACTTCTAAATGTTACTTGGTCAAAACTGAGAAAGAAAATTTATAGGAAACAAAATTAAAAAATATTTTATGGAAAAGAATTATTTAAACCTTGATGTAATAATAATATATAGGACGAGAATAGGAGGTTCAAACCGCCAAAGCAAGGGAATTGAATATGGTATTCAATATTCATAGATCGTTCGGATATTTTTTAAAAACTTATCTGCATTGTCTTTTCCCGAATTATGTAGTATCCATGTTGACCTTTGACTAGGTGGATCATTTTATTTTTATTTCACTGACAATAATTAATTTTATAAAATGAATTGAATTTTTTTCCTAAAAATTAATA
>NC_029789.2:134948603-134949383 GCF_000816755.2 Arachis ipaensis
CGGTCGATTTTATTTTATTTTATTTTATTTTTATTAAAGATAGGGAGACTCGACCAATGAGTAATAGTTCAAATGGCATAATCTTCTCATACTCATCTAAAAGGTTGCAGGTTCGAGTTTTCCTATTTTTGGTAAAAAAAAAAAGATAAGGAGACTCAAATCCGCAACTTCTTAGATGAGTATGAAAAAACTATATCATTTGAACTATAACTCATTGGTCCGGTCGATTTTATAATATATGTATAGCTATTAATAATTATAATGTTATGCATTTTTTAGAATATAAAAATTAATTCTTATTTATATGACAATTAGTCGTGTTGCTCGAGTTACCAAACAAAAAGCGCATGCAGATATATAAATCTAAATTGTAATTTTTATTTCTAGGCTATCCCTTTGTTTTTTGGATGTTCTATGCTACTTATGGGGTAAAAATGCATATATATATAAATTAAAGCATTTTCTAAAATGGAACGAGTGACGAATCAATTCAACAAACTAATAAATCGGCACAAGTCCTCCATTTATAAGGCATTATTAATTGTTCTCTTAAATACTTCATCTACATTTGCACTTTATTGATTTTGCATCAACAATAATGATATTTAAACCCAACATTTTAGCTTTAAAGTTTAGATGCTAGAATCACATCATTAGTCAACACACAAAATTTTAAAAAATAAAAATTGTTAGAATCTAAAATTTAAAAAATCTGAATTTAAGTATTATTATTAGAGGTAAAAAATAATGAAAATAACTATGGCACACATAAAACATAAA
>NC_029789.2:134949389-134953769 GCF_000816755.2 Arachis ipaensis
AAATTAATTATTTTTAAAATTAAATAGAAAGAAAAAAGAGAGATGTATGTATGCATTATAATTGTAATAAGAATAAATGACCATTTGTACTCATGAAAGATGAAAACGCTAATATATGTATCTATATTAGATCGAAACTAAACTTATACCCATGCAAGAAGTTTTTTGTCCGACAAAAGTACCTATGTGGCACTCCAACCCTTTAAAGACAAGGTATTTTTGTCACACAGAGGATATCTTATGTAAGTACAAATTTAGTTTCGATCTAACCTGGGTACATATGTCAATATTTTCATCTTTTATAGGTACAAATGGTTATTTATTCTTGTAATAATGTAAGAATGTTACCCGAAACAAGCAGTGATCAATGGCAAGCTGAACATGCTTAAAAGCCTCACGAGCACGTCTTCTAGCTGGTGCTTCATCCATGTTACACACACCAATGTTTTCTAACATCACCTCACTATAATTCTCCATCACCATTTCTTTCTCTATTTCTTCCTCATCATCATCATTATCTTCTCCTTTTTTTCTTGTTCTTTCGGCCATTTTTCTTCTAGCACTTACCCCTATATATACACAATAAAAATTAAATGCATGCTACCACTTTTAATTACGAGTACATTATTGGAACAATAATATGACAATGAAAGAAAAAAATAAAAAAATCAAGTTGATATGAAGAGATATGGATGGAAGAAAATGTGTCTCCCTCACCGGTGTGAATGTTACAGAGAAAATTAAATTAAAACAAAAAAAAAAAAGTTTGAAGGGAAAGTGGGGGTTGGAAATTAAGAAAGAAAAGAATATATGATGATATGATACGAGAAGTAAGAGGGATGAGTAGATGAAACTATGGCAGGAGTTTGGTTCATAAATTAAATAAACAAGTGGTGGATGGATGGAGTAAATATTTTCTCACCTATGCATTAATGCTATTGCGTATTATTTAATTTATTTTCTCTGATCTATTTATATAGGCCAGGTTTCCTTTTCAGTTGGTAATAAATTAAGAATTATATATTATTCTCTCAGATATATATTTAAGAATACTTATATTCGGCCGTTATGTGAAATGTAATTTTAATGTAATAACTAACACTCATTTATAATTTGTTTTTTAATAATATTCTGTAACCAAGTTAATTATCCAACTACGTTAGTATAATCTAATTAATATTCATGTACTATTATTTTTAATTATCTTTTGTTTAAATATGTCACTATATATCTGTTTTTTATGATTTCTTTTTTTACGGATTTTTTTTTCTGCGTTTTTCTTCTTCTTTTTACTTCCAATGTTGTTATTTTTTCTTTTCCTCATTCTTTTTTTTTATTTTTTTCTTTTATTATTGTCGTTGTCACCACCACCACGCCACCACCTCTATCTCCTCCTCCTTTTCCTCTTTTTTTTTTTTTTCTAATTTAAATTTCTTCGATCACCTTCTTCCTTTTCCTCCTCCTCCTCTATCATCATTATTATTATCGCTATCATCGTTATCGTTATCACTACAAGAAATCCGGCAGATAGCGGCGGACATTTAGCAGCGATTTTTATAAACCGCTGCTAAATAGAATCTAGCAGCGGTTAGCACGACGAATTTGTAAGAAGCTACTAAAAGCGTAACATTTTGCAGCAGTTTTGCTTTAACCGCCGCTAAATGTCACCTGGGCAAATATGTTTGATGAGCTTTTTGCAGCGGTTTTCTATCAATCGCTGCAATATATTTTTAAGTTGAAATTTCTTGTTTAAACATTGCCTTGTTAAGTCTATTCAAGTTCTTGCTAATATTTTTTTTTTTGAAAAACATGTTTTAAACACGGTAAGTTAATGCATTAGATACAATTTCGATTTTGTATTACGTAAAAAATAATTCATAAATTAAAAAATATTTATTACATAATAATGTGCACAAATTTACGATTGGGCTTTTCTCGTGTACTATCAGCGCATTTTGATTTTGTATTCAAGCATAAATTGAAAAAAAAAAATCAAGCCAAACTCTTAATTCATAAAGTGAAAACAAAGTTTAATAGAACTTAACAATCAGAATTCTTGAAATAGACAAACAAGTATTGAGTCAAAACTTCTCTTCAACAACGTATTCACCTGGCCAGAAAAATTCTGTCACAAATCTACTACAGTCACATGATAAAGGATCTAACAAGTCATCTCCAAACCATGATTTTTTGTTCAGATCGAAACCCCTTTTTGCAGCATGTACGTCATCTTCTCTATTTTGGGTGTATAAAGTTTTATTGTCTTTTTCCGGGACCTTATTGAGCTCAACATGCCTAGAGGTGTCATATCCACCGGAGGAGATAGCATCTAAATCATCTTCTGAATCAGTGTCTGCCCCATCTAGAGTGTCATCAACTATTTCCCCTGAATATTCAACTGACACTGAAAATATGAACATTCAAACAACAACTTAAGTCTACTTAAAAGAAAATGATAACTCCCAGGTCATTAGCTAGTAATTAAGAAAAAAATGCATTAAAATGGTAAGCACTCTTTAAACGTAAACAAAACAAAATTAACATTTACCATCTCCTTCGTTGGTAGTTTGGACGGATTTTTTGGAAAGAAGTTCTGTAATAGAACGTTCCATATACTTTAGTTCCTCTTTTGAAGCAATATCCAACTCAACAACATGCGTGTTTCTAAAGCGCGTCTGCATCATAATAAAATTAACCAGTTCATGGTCTTTTTTATAATCATACCGTGTCTCTGTGATTCACTTCCTATGCTAGAAATTTTTTTCTAACCTTTAATTCAGCAAGTATGTTTTCGGAGGTCTTACCAACCACAAATGTCACAAAAACATACCCAAATTTCTCCTCGTACATTGATCTCCATACATGAAGTTCCTACATATTTTAATATGAGCGTATCAACTATTGTTGGTTATTTGTTTTAAGCTTATATCAACTTAAAATACTTATCATTCAAATATAGTTTAACTCAAGTTTTTAATGGTATGCCTAATGAACAAACCTGCACAGTAGCTTCGTTCGCCGTTTTCAAGTATTCATTAGAACAAGATCGTCCTGATATAGCCTCCAACCAAGACCTAACATTCAACTTACAGAACCATATGTCCTGATATAGTCGTACGCTATCTTCTAGCGGATTTACAATCGCTGCTATCTCTTCTGTAGCGATTAAAAACCGCTACTAACCGACTAAATAACTGCTGCTATCTGCCGGTTCGTTATTATCATTATTGTTGTCTTCTTCTTATATGTATAATAGTTCAAAGCTAGAATGCGCCGAAATTCCTTAATGATGACGACACACAAACAAACTCGGTTCAAAACAAGTTTAAACCAGAATGCGCCGAAATTAAATCAAGAATGCACCAAAATTTATTAATGATGACGACACACAAACAAACTCAGTTCAAAATAAGTTTAAACCAAAATGCACCGAAATTAAATCAAGAATGCACCAAAATTACTAAATGATAACTCAAAACTCCTCCTCCTCCTTCTTCTTTTTCATTATTATCATCTACATCTTCTTCTTCTTCTCCTCCTCCTCCTCCCCTTCTTTTTTTTCCAATTTTTTCCTTCTTTATCGTCGTCACCACCCCCACACCACCACCTTCATCTCCTCCTCCTTCTTTTCTCATTTGAATTTCTTCGATCTCCTCTTTTCTTTTAATTTCCTCCTCCTCCATCATCATTACTATTATTATCATTGTTATCGTTATTGTCATTATCGTTGTCTTCTTTTTATATGTACGACAGTTCAAATTCAGAATGCACCGAAATTCTTTAATGATAACGATATACAAACAAACTCAGTTTAAAACAAGTTAACACTAGACTGCACCGAAATTCAAATTCATAATACATTGAACTCAAAACTCCTCCTCCTCCTTCTTCTTCTTCATCACATCATCTTCTTCTTCTTTTCTTATTCATCATCTTCTTCTTGTTTTACCTTCTCATTATTCTTCTAGTTTTACTCTCTTAACAAGAATAAAAACAAAAAAAATCAAATAAAGAAAAAGAATAAACACATAATATTGTAAAATCACTAGGAAGAGGAGGAGGAAAAGAAAAAATACAGCAACAACAACAGCAATAAAAGACAACAATGAGAAAGAAACAGGTAAAGAAGAAAAAGGAACGCGAAAAAAGAGGAGAAACGCGAAGAAGAAGGAAAAGAAGGAGGAGGAGGAAGAGAGGAACGTGAGAACGTTCAAGTAGTTGGAGCGTGTATTCACACTCTCACAGTCTCACTAATGAAATTGATTTTTATTGGACTTGAATCAACTAAATTGGACTTAATTACTAAAAAAATTTGAATGTTTAGCATGACTTTTTTTTTTTCTAATTTATAAAGTATTATTTTATATTTGTATTAATTAT
>NC_029789.2:134953949-134961894 GCF_000816755.2 Arachis ipaensis
ATTTATTTTTAATGTATTTATTATACATTAATCAAAATATATATTAGTAGTAATCTTTTTTATAGCATATGTTAACTAAAAAATCTTATAGTAATTGTTTTTTTAGTAATTAACCATAATTGCGAAGTGTTCTGCTGGTAGATATTGTCCACTTTAACACTCAAAACCTCACAATTTTATTATTGATGGAGGGACAAAAATTACTCAACCCATCAAATATAACAAGTCCTATAAAGAAGAGATCTCCACATTTTTATAAAGCATATTTTGTTCTCTTTTTCAATTTATGTGGGACTTCATATTCAGTCCATTTGGTACTTGCTTAATTAAAGTAAGCTATTTTATCCTTTCATCACTTGAAAAATTGGCCTTGATTCTCTCCAATTGGACTTCTGTTTTAATAGGCTACATCTTCGAACTTTCTCAGTATTGATGCATATGAATAGATAATGCATCACTAATAAAGTCTTTGTTAAAAAGTCCCTCTAGAAGTGCTTAGAATATTTTCTCTTCATATATATGTGAAGCCTATGTCTAAAACAATACCACCACCATGAGAGGTGAATATGTCCATGGAGGACACTCAAGAGCGCACGACTCACAGCAGCAGCAGAAAGGAAAAGCAAAAGCGAGTGGAAGGAAAGGAAAGAATGTGAGAAGATATCAGAAGGGATGGTATGAAATTTATGGGAGACTCCTTTTTGGTGCCTAGAGAGGAAAAATGGATGATAGAAAAAGAGGACATTCAGGGAGGTAATGTAGCGCTAAACACATCGTCTTGCGTTGTAGTAAAAGGAGGAAGAAGGCATGTGGTAGGAACCAAGATGGAAGAAGATGGTAGTTCTCTTCAGAAGAAGACATTATAGAGCTAGCAAAGGAAGGAGCCACCGAGATACAAGACCAACACATGAAAGGTATAGAGAAAAGTCAAAATCATGAGATAAAAGTGAAATGTGTAAAAGGTATTTTCAACTTTTTCATTAACGAAGCTGCCGTGAAAACCCTCAAACACCCTTGGTGGAATAAGCTTATTGTAACGCTACTAGAAAGGAGGATTTCTCTGCCAGTTTTTACTAGGAGGCTTGAAACCATGTGAAAAAACAAGGAAGCTTGGAAGTGATCGATATCCGTAATGATTTCTTTATTGTTAAGTTTTATTCTCAAGAGGACTTGGATTTTGCTTTGACAAGAGGGCCCTAGAAAATATTTGATCACTATCACTGAAAACCAAATTTTAATCCCATAGAGGCAACCGTAGATTACATCGCCGCGTGGGTGCGGTTGTCTGGACTGGCCATCGAGTACTATGAGAAAGAGATGTTGTAGAGAATAGACAATGTAGTAGGAAGAACTTTAAAGGTTGATGCAAATACTACTAGCAGAACAAGGGAAAAGTTTGCGAGGTTATGCGTCGAGCTTGACCTAACAGAACCCTTGATTTCTCAATACTCCATCAATGGAGTGAAGTATAAGGTGGAGTATGAAGGCCTCCACAATATATGTTTTTTGTACGGTGTTGTAGATCACGAAAAAGTAAACTGCTCAATAAATAAGGTGTATGAGAAGAGCCAGAGTGATGCAGCAATGGTGGAGAAAGAAGGAGGTTATACGACAGAGAACAATAACGAAAGAAACGGTGGGGGAGATAAGGGTAATGCAGGCATTTCAAAAAATGATAGGGGTAAAGGTGTCATGGAAGAGGAAAATAGTGTGTATGGCCCTTGGATGATGGTCAAAGAACAATACACGGCAAAAGAACTGAGAAGAATCAAGAAAAAGAAGGTAGTGGAGGAAAGGGGGAAACGAGCAAAAAGAATGTGCCTGGAGGCAATGGTACGAGGTATCAATTTCTTACAAGATGCGAATGAAGAGGCTAATGATGCAAATAAAGACAAAGCACCCAATCAAAAGATTATGGAGAATGTTTTCCGGCAACAACCAACGGATCCCATGAGACAAAGCCAGCCCAAGACCAACCCTATGGTTTAAAATGGTGCTAAAAATAAAGCCCAAAACCAGGCACAAAAAAAAAAAGAATCCAAAACCCAAAAATCAACCAAAGAAAATCAAATGAATAATAACCAGAGTTTATCACAAGCCCAAGCTAGATCAAGCCCAGACAAAACCAAAAAAGCCCAAATGCTAATCCTACCCAAGAACCACCATGTAGCCATTTTGTTACAGAAAAAAACAATCACGTGATCCTTATAAGCCCAAATCCCCAGACCAATACCAATGGAACCTCACAACAGAACAATCAAAAAGTATCCCAACAACAACCCCATCTTTCACCCCTGAATCTCTCTAGCAACAAAACCAGTGAACTCCATATGAAAGAAGAATTTGTGCCAGAAACACTACAAATGGATGAAGACATAGAAGAGTTGGTGGAGCCAGATCCAAAATCGTCAGACCTGAACTCCATAAGTTCAGAATTGATGGTAAAAGCTCTACGACAATATGAGCAATGTGAAGGAGCTGAAAAGGCAATGAAAGAACCAAATCCTCAGTTGGAGGTAATGGAGGGAATGGAGGACACAAACAGTGAAGCCGAGAGGATGATGGAAGGTGTTCTGCACTGAGCTTTGTAGGTGGATAAGCCTTATTTTAATCTTTTGTATTAATGATAATCATGTCCTAGAACTGCAGAGGGGTGGCGTGTGCTTCTTTTTGCCGAACCCTTAGATAAATTGTTAGCTTGCATAAGCCCAATGTGGTGATTTTAGTCAAAACTAGGTGCAGTTGGGACGTTGCTATCAGAGCCATTAAAACTTTTGGCTTTGATTTTTGGCATGTTGACAAAGTAGTGGGTTTTAGTGGAGGAATCTGTGTACTTTGGAGGGATCTTGACATTCAGATAAATGTGATTGAATCCAAGAACCAATATGTGCAAATGGGAGTGAATAGAGGAAGTGATAGAGAATGGCTTTTAACAGCAGTATATGCCAATCCTAATGAAAACAAAAGAAGAGATACATGAGGAGATCTAAAAAATTTGCAGGGTAGTATATAGAAGGAATGGTTCGTAGTAGGAGATTTTAACAACATTGCAAAACTATGTGAGAAGAAAGGCTGAGGAAGAATAGATACAAATGCTTGTAGGCGCTTCAAAAAAATAGGTGAATGATTGTACCTTGATCGACCTAGGAGCAGTGGGAACTAGATTTACTTGGAAGGGCCCAAAATGGGATAATTTGAAAAGAGTGTTTAAAAGACTTGATCGTGCTCTAGCAAACATAAAATGGAGACTGAGATTTTTGGAAGCGAGAGTGGATGTGTTGGCTAGAGTGAAATCGGATCACCATCCAATCTTAGTCACCACTAATCATATGGAAAGTAAAGTTGGAGAAAAGCCTTTTCGATATGAAGAAATGTGGAGTATGCATCCGGAGTTCAAGAATTTTATAAAACAACACTGGAACTATCAATATCAAGAAGACAGAGAGTTGAATGGCTTCATAGAGAAATTAATCAGATGGAACAAGGATGTGTTTGAACATATTGAAAAGCAAAAAAGAAGGATTATAGCGAGAATTGCTAGTATTCAAAGGACAAGGAGTTATGGGAGGAATAAATTTCTAGAAGAATTAGAAGGGGAGTCAAATAAAGAACTTGAAGAATTATGAGACAAGGAGGAGACAATGTGAAAGCAAAAATCCAGGGAACAGTGGTTGATCGACAGGGATCGAAGTACGAAATCTTATCACACTAAGACGATAATTCAGAAAAAAAGAAATCGAATCTTGAAACTTAAGAACAACGATGGTGATTGGATGACCGAGCATCAAGCTCTAGTTGATTATGTGATGAAATTCTTCAAAGAATTATATAAAGAAGAGAACCTAGACTCAAGCAAAGTAGAAGAAGAAAGTAGGTATCCTATGCTAGATGAGAATATAAAACACAACCTGACAATAATACCAAAGGCTATGGAGGTGAAAGGAGCAATATATAATATAGGGTCTCTCAAGGCTCCGAGGCCGGATGGATTCCCAGCTGCCTTCTTTACGGAGAACTGGAAAATAGTGGGGGAAAGTGTAATCAAGTTGGTGCAACAATGATGGAGGAATCCGAAGTTAATTAAAGATTTGAATACAACTTTGATAACTCAATTCCGCCCTATCTTCCTTTGTAATGTGAATTATAAGTGCATTTCAAAGATAGTGGTGGAAAGATTAAAGCTAGTTCTGAGGGACAGAATTCTCTTTTTCAGGCAAGTTTTGTTTTAGGACAAAAAATCTAAGATAATATAATAATAGCAAAGGAGGTTGCTCATATAATGAGGAGAGTTAAAGGAAGAAAAGGCCTAATGGCGGTGAAATTTGATTTCGAGAAAGCCTATGATGGATTAAGTTAGAGTTTTCTAGAAGATTGTTTGGTAAATTTTGGACTAGATGAGTTGATAATTAAAATAATAATGAGTTGTGTGCAATCTATGTCATACAAAATTTTATGGAATGGAGGAAAAACCAATAGCTTTTAGCCCACTCGCAGAGTGAGACAAAGAGACCCGATTTCTCCATATCTGTTTGTGATAGCCATGGATGGGCTGTCTCAAATGATAGAGAATTGGGTGGACAAGGAAAGATGAAAATCAATAAGAATAGGCAGATTAAGACCAAGCATATCTCATTTGCTCTTTGTGGACAACTTGCTAGTGTTTGCTGAAGCAACATGGGAGCAAATAGAGGAGATTCAACGTTGTATGAACAGATTTTGTAAGCTCTCTAGATTGAAAGTAAGTGTGGCAAAGACACATGTGGTATTCTCCAATAATATAAGAAGAAAAAGTAGAGACTCAACTTTAAAAATCTGCAATTATCAAGAGAAACCAAACCTAGGACGATACCTTGGTGCTATGTTCACAAATTAGAGGAAAGGAAAAGAAAGATTCAAGAATGTAATAGAAAGAATACAAAGTAAGCTAAAGGGATGGAAAGCTAATTGCTTGCCACTAGCAAGAAGAATAACTTTGACCAAAGCTACTCTAAGCTTAATTGCAAATTTCGAAATCCAACATAATAGGATACCAAAGGGAATCTATATACAGCTGGAGAAAATGCAGAGAGAATTTATCTAGGAGAACACATAAAATTAAAGAAAAATACATTTGATAAGTTGGAACACTCTATGTCTCTTAAAAACTGGGAATGAAAAATATATAGAAAGTTAATGATGTTTTTCTCATGAAACTAATTTAGAAACTTGTGACTAATTTCAACAGCTTGGGGCTAAAATTTTTAGTCACAAATACATCAAAGGAAGAGAAAATACTAGAAAAGTTCAAAGCAAACAAGTTAACTCTCCACTCTGGAAAGAACTGGTGAAATTATGGCCTATAGTTACACAGAATTGTAGCAAAATGATAGGAAATTGAGAACAAACATCTTTTTGGTTTGATAACTGATTTCTAGAGGAAGGATACCTCTACGAAAGCAGTCAACAATGTACAACAAATTCATCTGGAAGAAACTGTAGCAGATTATATTGATGATGATGGGGATGGGATATACGAAGGATGGAGAATAAGCTACCGAGTTTGATTATAAACAAGATTAGACTATTCCTCCACCAAGATAGAACACAGAATATTCTTTTAGATGGAAGCACAATACTAGAGGATAAGTGACCATAGCATCAGCATACCAAGTGCAAACAAAAGATTAACAGAAAGAAGAAAGAGGCATATGGAAGGCCATTTGGAGCTGGAAAGGGATGGAAAGAACCAAAACCTTCATGTGAAAACTATCCCATGAAAAATTCTAACAGCGAAAAGGAAGATGGGAGCACATCTAACATGCCACCATTGCCAAGGCAAAAGAAAACCATAATACATGCGATGAGGGACTGCCCAAAGACAGCCAGAATATGGTACAAATTATACATCTAGCAGCAGCGACAATGTTCTTTGGCACAGAATTGTTCAACTGGATAGAGTTGAATTTGGAAAACTCTGTGGGGATATCTTCCACTTTTTCTTGGAGGGGTGAATTCTTCATGACATGTTGGTGGACTTGGAATTGGAGGAATAAGGAAGTTTTCTTTCCCCCATTCCAGAGGTCTACTAATGTTATCAAAATAATTAGAAATAATATAACAAATTATCAGGTGGGTTGTATTAGAAAGAGAAGCGGGAGAGAAAGGCCACTCCCGAGAAGAGAGGAAATAGCGTGGAATCTACCTCCTAGAAGGTCCTAAGCTAAATACTGATAGGATGGTCAAGTTGAAGAATAGTGAAGCTGGCTGTGGAGAATTGTTGCGATATTCTCACCCAAACAAAGGTGAACTAACATGATATTCTCACCCAACCAATTCACTTCTATCAAACCCTATCTCAACAACGGGGACCAATATATCAATGGCAATCTAAAACAAGTCATTGTCTAACTCAGTTATCAAACAAGGATAAAATATTCTCGCTCTACTATCACATCCCTAACAAACATAGGGGACCAACATACCAACGGCAACTATTGCCTAAATCAAATATCAATCTATCAATTACTCAAATATCTATCAAGTCGAATTCAAACAATCCAAACCAAAGCAATCTCACCAACACTACCCTCATCAACAAACAGTGAACCCCTCGAATCCTCACATCCTCACTTACCCAGTTATAAGAGTCGTGATCCTCAACTTTATATTTTTTCTTACCTACAATTCTTTCAGAAAAGCGAAAAGAAGAAGAAACAGTGGCAGTAACACAAACTAACCTCTTTTACGCATGCCTTTAAGACTCCAAAACGCTTCAATAGGAAAGTAATGCCACATTTAATGAAACTATTCAGTTCCATGAAAAACCCTAATCATTGCATCTATTAAATCAATGGTTCAAAATTACATTAGAAAAACTAAAGGCACAATCAATGATAAGACTATTACACTTTTTAATACACGTTAACTTCAAATCACGTCTGAAATTCAAATTATTTTATTCTTTATTTTTATAAAGTAAGTTGATTTGGAGGCTCCATACCTATAACTCAGACCGCCGAGTTATAACTAAAAAAACTCAACCTGCTTTATCAAAATATAGCCAGGCTAAGCTTGGGAGCTGTGATATGGCCGCTATAACTCATCCTTAATACTATAACTCGGCAGTATACGTTATATGGCCGTTATAACTCGTCCTTAATATTATAACTTGGCAGCATACGTTATAGATCAGTTATCAATAATAGGCACCAAAAGAAATATTGTAATGCCCTGATATGTTATTACTCTCCATTAATGCGAATTATTGAGAGTATAACTGTCAATGCTTCATCCCAAAATATAAAAAGGAGGTAAAACATTTATTTAATTCATTGCATTTTCTGCAAAGCTTATTACTCATTTATTAACTTGAGTGTCAGAATGCCTTTTGCAGGTATTCACTCCTTTATTTTCTTCTTATCGACATATAACTCATCCCAACAAAAAATTTACAAATACTCATTAGCACACAAATTATACACCAACCAACCTCTATCAGAACAGTTACCATTGTATATGTAGATATATACATACATATGTAGTGTGCAACAGTTTTAATTATTATGTATCCTATATATGTTGTTTGTCTAAAGGGGGCACTCATATATAAATTAGAGATATATGTAGAATACAGAGAAATATTCGTTGTAAAAAAAAAAAGAAAAAAAAAAGACCCACATAATTTTTTCTCTCTCACTCTATGTGTATGCATATTTGATTTTATATATGTATAGGACCAACCGAGCAAGTACCTCGACTAAAATGTCCTATACATGTATGCACCAATTTAACCCTTAAATCGTCTTCCTTATATCAATACTTTATCCATCTTCTAATTACGTTCACTAAAATTAATTTAGTATTATTAGTTCAAAATTAATTAGCGTCACTTATATAGGATTTGATGCGTTTGACATCTCATGATGCCTGTATAATAGATGCGGTAATAATAAAAATAATAATATCT
>NC_029789.2:134962208-134963801 GCF_000816755.2 Arachis ipaensis
CTTAGTATTTTTGATAATCTATTTATTATTAAAGTTCATAAAATTGAACAATATTGTTTACTCCATTGTTTAATAATAAGCGATAGACCAAATAACTACTTTGCGGGATTAGCTATACATTTTGTTAACTAATTTGGGTTGGTCGAGTGGTCAGCTCACTCGTTCGCTTAAGTAAGTGTCGGAGGTTCGAATCCTGCCTTATGCATGCAGTAACTCATTGGCCAGCGGCAAACCCTTAAATGAAACTCCGATCCACGACGGATTAGTCCTTGTCCTGTCGGACTGGAGGATAGGACAACCAAAAAAAAAAAAGCTATACATTATGTCTACGTTGGAAACATCAAAACAAAATACTATTACTTTTGTTAATTAGTCTAACCCTAAAATTTATATATGCATTATTTGGCCTTCATTATGTATGGCATAATAGTCTGAATCTAAATCTGGTTCTAGAGCTGTGTATTCTGAGCATGCATGCATGTCAGCATGTGCATGTATCTATCTCCAAACCAATAACTACACTTTCCTTATTATTCATTCAAAATATTGAAAGAAACATTTGTAGATGCATCCCATTTTGCCACACCATCTGAAAATGGGTTGTATGTATGGCACTCATCAATATAAAGTCTCTGCTCATTTTCAAATCAACTTAATTAATTCAACCCTTGCAGCCTTATATTAATACCACCCCATCTACCTATAACGGAGGGGATATCTATTATTTATTCTCTATGCATCCTAATAATTAACCAACGCGTCATGTTCATCCATTTAAATCTTGAGTGTTTTAAATCAAATTGGATGATTTAAGTGTTCAGTTTACTCATCTGTTTAAATAAGTATCGATACTTTTGTATTTTATTTTATATATATAACAATTTTATTATTGGCCAACGACAGTCAATGAACTCTTAAATGAAATTCAGATCCACAATGGATTAATTCTTAATTTATCAAACTGAAAAATGCGAGCAACCAAAAAAATATTAAGGGCTTGTTTGGTTGAATTTCTAAGAAAATATCTTTTTTTGAGTTATCTTTTTTTAAAAGATATTATGAAAAAGTAAAAGTAATTTTATGTTTGGATATCTCATGCAAAAATATCTTTTTATCTATCAATTATGTTTGGGTATAACAATATAAAAGTATTTTTTTGTTTATTTATTACATGGAAAATATTTTTAATTTTTTTAAGAAAAAAATATCTTTTAAAAAAAGATATAAATTACAACTTCTCAAAAAAAATATTTTTTTTTTATTTTTCTAGTGTTTTTACTTTTACTACTAGAAATTTGCCAAACATACTAAAAAATAAAAAAAAAATCCTTTTTCGTTAAAAAAAGATCTTTTTTTTTACAAAATAATAACACCCAAACAAGCACTAAGTAAAGTGTTTTAATTAGCTGATTGGTAATTCATTACTACTTCTTTTAGAAAATTATAAGTTGCATATTTATCTTTCCATAAGTAATAATCTTGTTAAATAGATCAACCATAATAATGTGCTTGAGTAGTTAATTAATTAATTATGGTTCTCTTTTGATAAATAAAATTAAAATTTAATTTTGATATATTGTAAATATAATATAA
>NC_029789.2:134964247-134964878 GCF_000816755.2 Arachis ipaensis
GTTGATTATATAAATTAATTGTTGAGTAAATATTTAATTCAATTTGTTAAACGGAATATATCTTTAAAAAGTTATTTTGTTAATCACATCTTTTATAATTTATTTTATTAAAATTAAAATCTTTCAGTGTTCAGAATATCTCTTTACTGCAAAGTAAATGTGCAGTTAGTCAATTATTGTATAATATATATATGTATATGCAAATAGCAATATTTAGCTTTTAATGTGAAAATTAAAGTTTCATATGAAATGATAGTAGTAATAGTAATGAGCATCAGAGCAGAAATAACTTTTGAAATTGAGCTGACATGCGCGTGAACTCCAACTAAATGGCTTCATCAATGTAATAGGCTGCAACAGAGGCTTCTTTGACCAAGGAAAAATGCAAGCAGTGAATTTGTTGCCGAGTTTGAATGGTCGAACCAAACTTAAAATTTTAAACTATCGAAACAAATAATGAAAGTAATGAAGAAGGTAAACCGATAGAATTGAAGAGAAAGAAGGGGAAGAAGGAAGGATTTATTCAGTTCTGCTGATTAGCCGTGGGCAAATATATTATCCCCTGGCTAAAATACTGAATTTCATGAAAGCAGCGTTACTAACAACTTGGCCATCGGTACTATTAAAAGTA
>NC_029789.2:134965027-134976559 GCF_000816755.2 Arachis ipaensis
GATTTTTCATTAACTTCAAATTTTAAATTTTAAAAAATTAGGATTAGCAATTAAACGTTTAAATACGTACAGTTACTTAACATCTCATCAAAATTTCACACTCATTGGTGTCTGACATTGACGCTGCAGCAATTCCCGGCCGACCGTTCTACTGCCGCCGCGTGGTTCTGGCCAACAAAACCGCACGTGGTCTCTCCGTTGGCGTATCAGATCCCTCGGCAGGTCCTTCTTTTCTTCCCCGTCGCCGCGGCCACTTCCGGTTACTGCGCAACTAGCAACCGTTCAACGCTGCACCCCCTGGATCCTGGCAGCCGCGCTCAGATTCAATTCGCACCCAATGGCCTTCTTGAACGTTCTGTTACCGTCAGAAAGTAACAGAACTTCGTCGTTGATTTTCAGGAGGTCTTTTTTCCACACCTTCATCACGAATGCGTCGCACGCGATTCTGTCCACGCCTTTCGCCTTTAGCTCTGCTGATGGTTGAACGTGCTTCTGCAAGCAGGTTGGTGTGAAGGCTCCCGGGATCGCAAAAATGATGGCTTTTTTGCCCTTCGTTAGGTCGAAGATGATGGTGGTTTGAACTTCGCCGGCGTTATCTAGGTAGGAGAAGGTCGCTTCTGAAAAATTTGAGATAGATCTAAACCCAACAAACAATCATCCAGATACCTATTAAAATAAACATCCGACTACCTAATGAAATGAACATCTATCATTTGTTAATTATATATATTTAAACTAACCATTCTCGTAAAAATTACGATAACCATCTGCCAACCTATTGAACTGAACATCCATCAATGGGCACATGAGGGAAAAGCATGGGTGGGGAAGACATGGGTACAATTGTAGGGCTGCGGGGTTAAAATTTGAAATTTAAAATCGGTGAATTTGAAATTTAATGGTTATTTTATCGTATATTTTGGAAAATTTGGTAGTAGGTAAAAAATAGTTAAAATTTGAAATCGAGGGTAAAAGTTTTTTGTTATTAGAATTTAGAAGGTTTTTTTATTTTTTAATCCACCGTGGATCATAAATCAGCTCATTGTATATATTGTTAAGATTTTTCATTGTCTCCCTAGCGGAGTTCATAAAATATTTATCAACTGCGTGGTTATAGGTAAATTCATTGCATTGATAATATGATACGTACCAATTAACGCCAATATTTACTAACAGTTTGGTCATCGATGACTTGCTATTCGCTGATTTTTTGCCAATATTTCTCTAATAGTAACATATGAAATTCCAAAACATGCATATCCTCCAATTCTAAGATAGCATGAAAGATGGAATCCTAAACGAATATTGTGGTAGTACTATGTTGATCGAGTTAAGTCTCACGATGGTCCCTAAAGTTATACTCAAGACTCAAAGTGACCCCTAAAATTAATAGTTACTCAATTTTATCCTCGAAGTTGCACTCCGGGACATAATAGTTTCTTAGACAATTTCCATCCATTATTAGCGTAAAAAAACTGAGATGGACTCATTCCTTCCACGCTGATACTGTGATGGCTAACTGATGTGGTGAAGGAAACTCTATTTTTACAATTTAATCCATTTTTTCCCTTTTAAAACCCTAATCTCCAAATTATGTTCGCTATCTGCAGATCTTCCATTCCCTTCTCCTTTGTTGAAAACTCAAAGCAGGCTCCATTATTAGCCTCGACTGATCCTACCTCATCAACTATTTCCCGCATGATATGATCCACAATTTGAGAGTCGTTTCGACTCTTCTTTGCTGGTCCTAGCCGGAAAAGGAAGACGGAGATCGTTGCTTGCTGCAGCTTCTGAGAGAGGTTTCGTTTCTTTGATGAGGAAGGCGAAGGGGTGGTAGTGGCAGCACCCGAACCCCAACCCGCACCCGCACCCGCACCCGTATGCTGGTCGTTGTTGTTGCTCTATTATGGCAAGTATTATGGTTGAGTTATTGAAGGAGAAAATGAATGTTCTCGACCTTTTTTCCTCTGTGCTCTCTGCCATGCCGCTGATGATAAGATCCATAGTAGAAAGATTGTCACTAAAATCAAGTGGCATCTGCAGGATTTCTCTAAGGGATGGTAGGAATACCTTGCGCTCATGTTTAATCAATTTATGATGCGTACTCAAGGTAGACAACATAATCTTGGTTTTCTGCTTGATCCTATTCCCAATTTTCTTTCTCTTAGTTTGTATATAGTGATAATTTTATTGGTATGCTGATAAGCCTTTTTAGTTTATTTCTTTCTGATTTTCATTTTTTTTATGGAAAATGGCCATTGCTGTCTAGATGAGATGCTTATGAATTTGCTTCTATTTTTCTTCTATAACCATTTGGCAACTGATGAGTTATCTTACTAATTTTTACAGCAGTTGATAACTGCCAAGTTGGATATGTTCTTCTATCCCCAACCCATTGAAATTGAATTGCTACTTAACCCCCGCATATAAAAGAAGCAAAGTAGATAAGTTTCCATTGCTAATCTTCCGTGTCTTGAGTTACCTATACCTTCATTCTCATATGATCTTTCTATTTCTCTCCATTGAATTGGCAATTTTAAATATGCTTTAGTTTGTATTTTGATTATGATAGGCTAACATTTTCTATACACGAGTCAGATACATAAAAAAAAATCCAGCTTGAGCTGTCTATTTCCTTCATCATTATCGTGCTCTATTTCCTATATGTATTCATGTACGTAGTTCAAAATCTATAGTTGTTGCATATATTCATGTATATGGTTCATATTGGATTTGATGGATGGTGTTCTAAATAATAAAATCCATGTGTTGAAGAATGGGAGTGAATGTTATTCGATGGGGAAATTTTAATCTTTTGAAGCTCCATTGTTCACCAAATAGAAGGGAATGTCTGCATTTAGAGAATATAATTTGGGGATTAGGGTTTTAAAAGGAGGAAGGGACCAAATTACCAAAAAAAAAAATTTCGCCACATCAGCTAGTCGTTACAATGCCAGCTTGACAAGAATCAGTCCACCTCAACTTTTCAGTAATGGATGAAAAAACTGCTTAAGGAACTACTATTATTAATATGAATAATTATAATAAATATATAATTGAATCAGTTCACGAGTCCATTAGCTGAGCTTACCAAGTACAATACGAACTTAAATCTAAACTCAAAATTAGCTTATAATCTCATAAGTTTAAATTAATGAGTTGTTAACGAGTTGAATTTAAGCTGGCTCACGAGTCAACTTGACTCACTTCCAACCCTCATTTACATCGTCCCATGCATCCTGATTTGCATATGTGATTTTATAATTTACTTCGAACTCTTCGTTATTTTCACTAAACTTTTCTTTTCATTTCATCCTTCTAATTCCTTCTAAAAGATTTGTGATATCTTCTTCCTCGATAGGTGATTATTATTTGAACTGAATTTACAACTTCATGGTTGACACATGAACTTGTGTTTGTTGAAAAATTACAAATATTTTTTGCATATTACCCTCATTAGTTACATTTATTATTGTTTGAAATGGTATATGAACTTACCGGCTACTAGTATCTAGACTTAATATAAATGTTTGTGACCCTCTTCGGAATATATATATATAGCGCAGCGCCTAGTATCCATCGTTTACGACTAGGACTACTGGGGTATCTAATCCCATTCGCTCCCCTAGCTTTCGTCTCTCAGTGTCAGTGTCGGCCTAGCAAAGTGCTTTTGCCGTTGGTGTTCTTTTCGATCTCTACGCATTTCACCGCTACATCGGAAATTCTCTCTGCCCCTACCGTACTCCAGCTTGGTAGTTTTCACCGCCTGTCCAAGGTTGAGCCCTGGGATTTGGGCAGTTATACTTTGTCAAAATTCAAAATTCACTTTGTAGCTTCATAAATGACATGGTAAAAGGGATGATAAAAAAACTCACATGAATCTAAAACCCTCAATGTATATAATATAATTTTAAATTCAAAATTCACTTTGTAGCTTCATAAATGATATGGGAAAAGGAATGATAAAAAAACTCACATAAATCTAAAACCCTCAATGTATATAATATAATTTTATCATTATATATTGTGAATGAATATAATTGAATTAGTTAGTCTCTATTAGTTTTGATTGTTGTTATACTACAAGTAGTTTTACTATATATGTTGTACTACGCCATTACTAGTATAGTAGCTACAATCACAATGTATGAGTTTTAGTTTCACTTCTGTGTCTCAAATCTCCTTTTCTAATTTTATTTTCTGCATCAGTGCATGAAAACACACTCATGCTTCCAATTCTTTACTCTATCTCAATTGCTGTTATGAAAACTCAAACAAGATTAAAGATTAAGGCTTTGCAAACTGATAGAGGTATGGAATTCATGTCACACTCCTTCACTCAATTTTTACTGAACATGGTATTACGAATCTCTTGTCCCTACACACATCAACAACAAGGTAGTGTAGAGAGAATACATAGGCATATAACTGAAGTAGGATTGTCACTTTTGACTACTGCTGCATTATCAATGTCATTTTGGAAAGACTCATTTACATCAGCAGTATATATCATCAATAGATTACCAAGTTCTGCATTAGAAAATAAATCACTTTTCGAAACTTTATTCGAAAAATTACCAGATTATAAGAACTTTAAAATATTTGGATGTGCTTGTTTTCCTTATTTAAGATCTTATAACAAAGTAAAGTTTGCTTTCAAATCAGAAAAGTGCTAATTTCTTGGTTATGATAGTAGCTACAAGGGTTATAAGTGCATGACTAAAGATGAAAAAATTCACTATTCGAGATATGTGATATTTGATGAAACTGAATTTTTTTATAATTCTCTATTTCATGATAAAAATATAGTAGTGAACCAGGATACAGTTAAAGATCTACTAGTTTTTACATTCAACATTTCACCCCAAGACTCCTAATTCTCCCTAAACTTTACCTCTTCCAGATATCTCAAATTCTCCCTCATCAACTACTTGCCTTGACACTCAAATTACTGAGCATACCCCTTCTAGTACTAGCCTTAATCAGAATTCTTCCATCCCAATTTTAGGCCTTGAAATTTGTCTAGCTTTTGAAAATGCTACAAACACTAGTTCTACTACATCTTCTAATACTCACAATATGCTCACAAGATCAAAAACTAAAAACAATAGACCTCAAACATTAGCTATAACTTCAGTAGAACCTTATGATTTGATTAACAATACCCCAAAGAATGTTAAACAATCCTTTCACTGTTTACACTGAAAAAATGCAATGAATGCTGAAATTCAGGCTTTAGTAAGATGTAATACCTGGGATTTAGTTGAACCACCAAAGCATAAAATTGTTATTGATTCTAAATGGGTATTTGCTATAAAAAAAGATCCGTTAGGCAACATCATCAGGTATAAAGTCAGGTTGGTTGCGAAATATTTTTTTCAAGTTGAAGGCATATATTACAACCAAATATACAGTCCAGTTGTGAGACCTACTACTGTGAGAATTGTAATTACTATAGATCTATCACTTGAATGGACACTTAAGCAATTTGATTTTGATAATGCCTGTCTGAATGGCATTCTTGACGAAGAGGTATACACGTCTCCACCAGCAGGTTATCAATTTGGAAATACATCATAGATTTGTAAGTTGAACAAAGCAATCTATAGATTGAAACAAGCTCCAAGAGCTTGGTTCAATATACTGACTGCTACATTATTATAGTTTGGTTTCACCAGAATCAGAAGTGATATTTCATTATTTGTTAAACACACTAGTACATTTACCGCCTTTCTCTTAACCTATGTAGATGACATTGTTGTCACTGGAAGTGACACTGATGAAATAGACAAACTTATTTCTGATCTCAATAAAATTTTTTCGCTTAAAGATCTTGGAAAACTCAGTTATTTACTTAGGTTAGAATTCTCTTCTTTAACAGATGGATCTATTATAGTTTCTCAACAAAAGTATGCCCGAGATCTATTACAAAAAGTCAAAATAGACACTGCAAATTCAATGCCTACCCCTATGGTCTCAGCCTTGAAGCTTACATCAAATGGTGCTGAACATTTCAAGATCCAAAATTGTATAGAGAGATTGTTGGATCACTTCAATATTTGACTATTTTAAGACCAGATCTTGCTTTCTCTGTGAACAAGGTCTCTTAATACATGCACTCTCCAACAATTGAGCACTGAAAAGCTGTCAAACGCATCCTCAGATATATTGCAGGTATAGTATTAGCATACATTAAATTTAAAAAATGTGCTGACTTAAAATTACTTGCATTTGTAGATGCAGACTGAGCAGGAAATTTGGAGGACATGAAATCGATTACTGGCTATTGTGTATACTTAGGAAACAATTTAGTATCATGGAGAAGCAATAAGCAAGCCAAAGTTAGTCGCAGTAGCACTGAGGCAAAGTATAGGAGCATAACAGCATCTTAGTCAGCACTAGTTTAGTGTCTATACAACAGCTTTTAAAGGAACTTCGAATTCTACAACCAGTGGCACCTACTATTTACTGTGATAATCAAAGTGCTTGCTCATTAGCTGCTAACCCAGTCCTTCATACTAGGTGCAAACACATGGAAATTAACCTTCAATGCCTAAGAGAGATAGTGAATCAAAAGTAACTCTATATCCTCCGTATACCTTCTATAGATTAAATTGGGGATATTTTCACCAAACTCCTCCCATCACCTTTATTTCACAAATTTTGAGACAAACTTAGAGTGATTTTTCAACCCACTGCTAAGTTTGAGGGAGTTGTGAATGAATATAAATAAATTAGTTAGTCTCTATTAATTTTGATTGTTGTTACACTATAAATAATTTCACTATATATGTTGTATTACTCCATTACCCAGCACAGTAGCTACAATGCAATCACAATGTATAAGTTTCAGTTTTACTTCTGTATCTCAAGTCTCCTTCTTTAATTCTATTTTCTGTATCAGTGCATGAGAACACTCTCATATTTCTAATTCTTTAATAATTTTTATAGAGTAATACCCTATGAAGCACGGACACTTTGCTGAGTTGCCGTGTCTGCTGTGTCCAAACCGTGTCTCAATAAAAAATAAAAAATTCTTCTCCGGACACATTTGGACACACCTAAATACCATCACATGTCAGCGTGTCCGGTCTTATTCTTAATATATATTCTTAAAATAAATTTAGATATAGTATATATTATTATTTATTAAAACAATCTTATGCATTTCACACATATATTACTGCCATTTGCAAATTTAATTTTTCATTAACTTCACATACTATTTTATCTTTTAATTATAAATTTTTATATTACGTAATAAAATTGTTTATCTCAATTTTAAGGCAATAAAAGGAGACACATAATATGCCTAACCTATGCTTTAAAATAGGAGAAAGAAAAACGGTTATTTTATAGAAAATTCTTGAGTTGTTAATCCTAGAACATGAAACCTAAAACGACTGAAAGGACCCTAATTTTACACCTAATTACAACAACTGATTATTATCACTATTCACAACATCAACATTAAGGTTGGTTGACTTTTTATTTATTACCGAAGGGCAAAGAAAGGACACATACATAACTACTAAAAATTAGGATGTTTATTACAATTTTGAAAATGTTACAATTTTTTTTTCATGTAGGAATGGGAGCGTTACATGGACATATATATTAATAATATAATAATTCACAAGAAGTTTTACAAGATGAGATGGATGTTAGCTATCTAGCAAGCTAGAGCTTCATATACATTATTATATATATGCTTTTCAATTCATTCATCAATTTACCAAAGGGAGTCCAAATTGAATGGTTGCTCCTGTTGTTGTTGTTGCTGATGTGGCATACATTCCAAAACTTTTGATGAAGAAGAAGAAGAAGCATTGATGAGATTTGAAGAAGTTGTTATTAGGTCATCATTATTGGTTCCAATAATAACTTGTTGATGAGGAACTACTACTCCTTGATGATGAGGCATAATATATGATGATGGTGCAAATGTGGATGCAACTTCTCTTTGTTGATAATTATTCCTAAGCTGCAATGCCTTGAGAATCAAGGAATTCATTGATGAAATACTTGGATTCAACAACCCTACTGAAGGCCATGGAACATTATGATCACTTGATGGTGGCCAATTCATTGCTAAGTTCATGTTTGTGTTAACATTGTTATTATTGTTATTATTGGTTAGGTCATGGTGATGATGAATGTGTTGTCCTGAAATAAGAATGTTGTTAGGGAATAATGCACTTGAGGATGATGATGAAGAATTATTATTATTATTATTGGTATTATTAATGTTGGTGTTTAGATTTGGAAACTCAATAACATCACCAAATTCATTGACCAAAGAGGTTGTGTCATCACATGGGGATTCAGGTTGGGAGGATGATGTTTGTTGCGGCGGTTTTTTCGCTGCTGTGCTCTTTTGGAATACCCTGCACACTACCCATTCATCCTACAATAACCATATATTAAAAAAATAGTAAATTAATTAATTTCAGAAGACATATCTATTCACATATGTATGAATAGTTGCCTATCATACTATAAACTTTCATAATTAACGATGGAAAGAAATTAAAATATAAAATCACATTATTTTTTCATCATTAGTGTACATATTAACTAAGAGTGTTTATGTATTGGATATGACTGAATTTAAGTGGATCCGGTCTTAAAAGACAGCAGGATTTATTTTGATCTGACTCGAAAATGACCTAAACAAATTGGATTAAACCAAGTCGATTCGATGTAAAATTAATATATACAAATTTGTAAATTTTATATATTAAAGTAATAAAATTTTATTTTTAAAAATAAATTTAATAAACATTATATTATATTTATATCAAAATAAATTATTTTAAAATAAAAATAATACCGTATAATATAAAAAATATTAATTGAAATATAAACATATAATATGACATTACTAATTTCACTCTAAAATATAGATTTTATTGTTAAAAATAACTTCTAATCAAGTTGGATGCCTAAAACATAAGTCGAATCTAATCCAAAAATAATGCTGAGTAGAAATTACAAACCCAAATCCAACAAAATATACCTCAAATCCGGACTAGGTCTTAAACAGCCCTATTTCTAACTATGGATATTAACTTTTTTTTTTTAATATTTTTGTAAAACTATAACTATCTTCCTATTATGAACACTTTTATTCAATTTTTTTTCATGATTTTTAGATTTTTTTTTCTGTACCTAAAACTCAAACTTGGCATTAATGATTAATAGAAAAAAAAATCTACTGCTCTAACCATATTTTGGTAGAATATATATTAAAATTATCACAATCCGACTTTAAAATTGTCGCTATATATCTTCTATATGTAACTAAGAAAATCTAATTAATTAATATAGTGTTTGTGAATTGCTTGTGATGAGTGATGAGGTATGCATGCATGATAATAAATTAATAACATATAATTGTTACCTTAGTTCTAAAGGGATTCTTGTTCTCAAGTCTATATTCATGCATGACCCAATTACTTTTCTCACCCCTTGGAGCCCTACCCTTATAGAAGACTAGGGTTTTCTTCATTCCAACCAAAACCCCACCACGAAATATCTCTTTGTCTTTGCCTGTGGTCTTCCAATACCCTGATTCTGTTGCCCTATTTGTTCTTAGTCCTGTTGGATACTTTCTATCTCTTAAACTGAAGAAGTACCATTCCTTCTCACCCATGCTTGCCTTACCTGTTCCAACACAATAATAATCATTTATTTATTTATTTATTTTGGTTCACCAAATTAAGAGAGTGGCTTAGCTTATAGCTACTACGGTATGGTACACCAATATATATTAACCAATACTTTTACTACCATTTAAAAGGTAAATAGTTGAGTTATTTATATATATGAGTATGACTAATAAATGAAAAAGTATAGGGTATTAACATATTATCTGTCAATTTATTACTAAGAATAATTAATTATTATGTTTTAAACACATGTATAAAAAGACACATCCAGGAAATATATCTATAAAGACACTTCTATTAGACACAATCATAAAAAAGATATTTTTATTAGACACATCCACAAAGACACTTCCATTAAACACAGTTATAAACAAGAGTTGATAGAAGTTAGTGGAAATACTGTTGGTAACTTAGCGGGATTGCTAATAAATTAGGTAGTACTACATGCGCGTATGCACATTGGGAAATGTTGTTATTTAGTTATTAATTATTATTTATTATTATTTCATGGATTATGAAGCATATATATGCGCAGCAAAAGTAGAACGGGTCAAAATACAACACTATATGCATAGTGTAAAAATTAAAGAAATAATTTTCCTTGTTGATTTATGAAACTCATCAGATCAAAGCTGTGTTTTTTTTTTTAATCAATTACAATATATATTATAGAGAGACAAATTGAAAAGATCACCATGCATGGATCTTATTAACTCTTATATATATATGGTTGAAAAATTACTTCTGCTCATCAATGTTTTCTATTTTCCTAATTTCATAATTCAATTTGTTCCTATATATGTTTTCAAAAATTTGGAGTCTTTTCGATACAATCAATGGCAAGTTAAAAGCTTTGTTTCAATAATTAAACTTAAAATCTATAAGCCTTTATTTGCAAATTAAATCAATTGTAAAAATAATCCTTAGAACAAAAAATAACAAATAAATTAAAGCTAGTTTAATTTTCTCAAGAAAGAGAGTACTAGTCCATTATTATGTATATATAGAAGAAAGTAAAAACTCACGTGAATTTCATGTGAAGTTGATAGTTGAAAATTATTAGATCATAATTATTTAATCAAACTTATTAAATTATTTAATGATTCTCAACTATCAATTTCACATGAAATTAACTGCACCTGAGTTTTCATTATATACAGAAGAAAGAAATAAAATAAAAAATAAATTGAAATTAGTTAAAGCACTATAGTATATGTGTGTGTATATATATATACCTGGAAGATCCCAAGGCTCAGACTTGTTGAGATCAACAACAGCAATAGCTTTAGAAGTGAATCCATTTTCAGAGACTTTTCTTGTAAGATAATATGTTATAAGCTCTTCATCTGTTGGGTGGAATCTGAATCCAGGAGGTAGATTCTCTTCCATCAATTACTCTTCCTATGAAGAACCCTAAAACCCCTTTGATGATGACCTTAATTAATTTCAGTTTACCAAGCTATGATGTGAAGAATCCTCATCAATTATAACATACATGACCAAGATGAAGCTCTTATTAAATGGTTCTCCACTTTATGGTTTTATAACTCCTCACAACTTCAACAAGAAGAATCCTCATATTAGATATCATAGTTAAATGCATATATCTAACCCTTTGACAAATATGGTACCCTACATCAACAAAACTATACATTTAAATTAAATAAATATATTATATTAATTATAAGATGAGGTTAATTAATTAATTATTTGGAATTGACCAAATTGCCACGAGGGTTTTGGTATTTTTACTAGACAAAATGAAGTATATATACCCAGCGACCTTGACTATATCAATGTGATGTGTTATGTGTCATATTCAATATGAATCAGGCTTATGAAAAGTGAAGAGATTAATAAA
>NC_029789.2:134976587-134988286 GCF_000816755.2 Arachis ipaensis
GTACAATTTTTTTATACTAGAAATATATTGAAATTAAATTCAACTTTTAACTGCATGTATATATATATATATATATTGCACAGTTAATTCATTCAGAATCTCAATCATGCATAGTTTATGGTCCAGACTAGGAGAAGATCAGGAACAATCTAAAGTAATTTTTTTTTTAAATATCAAGAAGAACGACTATTCAGTGTTGTATATATAATGAGAAATTTTTGGAAGTGAATCATTTTTAGTATTTATAATTATTATTTGATGAGTATAAATACTAAATTATTTTTAATAAATAAATTTTATTAATTTATGAGTGTAAAGTACAAATTTTAAAAAATATAGATACAAATTATATTGAAATTTTGATAAATATATATGTAAATTATATAATTTTTTATGTGTAAAATTTCTATAAATATAAGTGTAAATTATTACTAGTCAAATACTAGTAAAAGATAATAATATTTTTAGTGTAAAAAATGTGAATTTAATTTCAATATAATTAAGAGTGTTGGAGAGCTAATAATGTTATTACTGGTGGTTAAAATGGTGACCAACCAAGAAGACCGTACGTATATACATGAGGGTAAACCTTTCTGTTTGAAACCCTTTATATATATATATAACTCTCATCGTAATTATTCATCAATTAATCTTCAAAGTATCATTCATAAATGTCAATCCTAACAAGAACTTTGTGTATCTTGCATATATATCTTCTTGTTTCCTCACTACTATAGTGTATAGCCTAGGGTTTCTAGAAGAAAGCAAATAAGTCCCAATAATTAATTATTCTAACATTTTTAATTTGCCAATTGAGAAATGAATTATAGGTGTCATGAAATCACTTAAGCTCACAAAGTCAATAAATAAATATAAGATCAACGTAAGCTAATTGTGTTAAATTAAAGAACACATGTGAGATGAATGTGTGTTGATGCAAAATAATTAAGATTTCAACATCTGTCGTTTCGTATCATTCCATTAACCTACTCATCTCTATCTCCTTCTTTTCTGTCCGACCTACAAATTCAACAATGCCTACACAATAAAATAGCCTTCTAAATTACTCTTTTTCTTCATTTGTATATATGTCTATATATATATATCTACTATATAATTGAGATATCAAAGAGAGATAGTAGATCTTTTTAAAAAAATATGCATTATCATTTATAATTCATGATTTTTCGGTTTTTAGTATAATGTATTTATCGTTTTAGCCAAAACAAAATTTATTATTATTCACATTTGATATACATAAAAAATTAAAGGTAGACTATTAATACTATCATGAATTCACTTTTTTTTTAAATTAAAAAAATAGATACATGAATGATTATATATATTTATATATTAGTATATAATGAAAGTTAATAGTTAAACTTGTTTTTATTTCATTTATTTTTTTTAATTAGAGAAGTTTGTACAAAACCAACTAATAATCATTGGATTGAATAGTACTATAAAATTTTGCATTAATCAAGTATCGTTTGACAAATACTTTATATACATTTAAATTAACCTAGTATGTGGTTCTTTATTAGTGTAAGGTATAAGAATTCTTTAGAGAAGAGTAATAAAATTGTGAAAGAATGGGAAAATAAAAGAATTGTGAAAAAGAAAAGATGAAATTTTATTGATTGTTGATTGAATGAATTGTAAATTATGAAGGTAAAACTAAGTATATATAGAGTATTGGCCTATGAAAGATAAAAGTAGATAAAGATAAGATAAAGATAAAGATAATTATAAGATAAGATAAAGACTAAATTATAATTTAATTTGTGTATTCTGTTGGGCTGAATTTGTGGGCCGTGAGATGTCTTTATTGTTGTCATGGGTTAAGATGGAAGAGTGGTTTAATACGCCCCCGCAAGCTGGAGGATGAAAGATGTCAAGAATACTAAGCTTATTCAGATTAAGATGGAAGGGTTGAGGAGACAAAGGCTTGGTGAAGATGTCAGCTAGTTGCCCAGAAGAGGGAATTGGGAGAAGTTTCATCACTCCAGCTTGAGCTTTTTGTCGAACCAAGTGACAATCAACCTCTAAATGTTTGGTCCGTTCATGAAAAACCGAGTTAGCAGCAATATGAAGAGCACTCTGATTATCACAATATAAAACTGGTGGGCGGATAGGAGAGATGCGTAAAAATTGTAACACATTTAGTATCCATTGAAGTTCACAAGTTGTGTTGGCAAGTGCACGATATTCTGCTTCCGTAGATGAGCGGGCAACGGTAGTTTGTTTCTTGGTCTTCCAAGAGACTAAAGAACTGCCTAAGAAGAAACAATAACCTGTTAAAGATCACCGAGTGTCAGGACATCCGGCCCAATCAGAGTCACTGAAGCCGAGAAGCTGAATTTCTGATTCCCTTGGAAAGAAAAGTCCTTTGCCGGGACTAGTTTTCAGATATCGTAGTCTTGATATAGTTTTGTAGTACTATCCATTGGAACAGAGGCAGGTTTAGCACCTAATAAACCAGAATCCTCCAAAAGATCAAGACAATATTTTCTCTGAGATAAGCAAATTTCCTTCTCTAATTGAGCAACTTCAATACCCAAAAAATATTTTAATGGGCCCAAGTCTTTAATTCGGAAGTGTTGGTGCAAAATAGACTTAATGGCAGCAAGTTTAGAAATGGAATTACCAGTGAGAACAATGTTGTCAACATAGACTAAAAGGATAGAAATTTGATCACCAATGAATTTGACAAATAAACTATAATCAGATGAGGTCTGCTGATATCCATGAGATAGCAAAAGATGAGAAAGTTTCTCATACCACATACGACTAGATTGTCGTAAACCATACAGTGATTTTAGTAGCTTACAGCATTGATTCGGTTGAGGAGATATAAATCCGGGTGGCAGAGTCATATAAACATCTTCAGAAAGATCCCCATGTAAGAAATCATTATTGACGTCCAACTGATGTATAGGCCAATGCTTCATAGAGGCCAATGCCAAAACTAATCTGATAGTGGTAGGCTTGACAACAGGGGAGAAAGTTTCCAAGAAATCAACACCTTCAGTTTGAGTGAACCCTTTAGCCACAAGGCGTGCTTTATATCGATCAACTGAACCATCAGGCTTACGTTTGATGCGATAGACCCATTTACAGCTAACCGGCTTAACCCCTGCAGGGCAATCAACAAGACGCCAAGTTTTGTTCAGCTCAAGAGCATCCAACTCATCTTTCATAGCACTACGCCAATTAGAGTGTTGATTGGCGTCCTTAAAAGACTTTGGCTCAATGTCAGAATGTAGAGATAAAAGAAACTTTTTATATGAAGATGAAAGAGAAGAAAAAGACATGACTGAAGACAAAGGATACTTGCACTTTGAGGGAGATTGATTTGTAGAGATGAGAGAGGAATTACACAAGTAATCAGAGAGATATGCTGGAGGTCGGTGAGGCCGGTCGGAATGACGAGGATGGGGTTGCTCAGGTGGTGAAGAAGGTGACGGGGGATGAGAAGGTGATGGTGGATTGGTGTCTAGTGTTGAAAGTGATTCGGTGGTCATGGGTTCAACTTGGTTAGGAAACGATAGTGAGGAAGAAGGAGAGGTTGTTGGAGAAAATAAAGAACTATGTGGAGTTGGGTCAATGGGTATAGGTGAGGGTTCAACTGGAAGACTAACTGAATCTTGTTTTTGAGAAGGTGTGTTTGGCAATGTTGGGCTGAGTGTCTGAAATTGGACATTTTTTGTGACTAAGGGCAAAATCTTTTCATAAAAAATCACGTTTCTAGAAATCTGAATTCTTTTATCTTCTAAAACATAAACAATATACCCTTTAAAACCAGATTGAAAGCTGATAAATACAGCCTTTTTGGCTCTTGGATCAAATTTTGATCTGTTTGCCATTTGGGTAGAAACAAAACATAAGCATCCAAAAACTTTAATGTCCTAATAATTTGGTGGATGATTGAATAAAATCTCAAATGGTGTTTTAAAATTATTTGCGGATGATGGAACTCTATTAAGTAAATAAACAGCATGTCTAACAGCATAAGACCAAAAAGATGATGGTAAATTAGATTGAAACATAAGAGCACGAGCTATATTCAAAATATGTTGATGCTTGCGTTCTACCCTTCCATTTTGTTGAGGAGTTTCAACACAACTACGTTGATGAATAATGCCCTTTGAAGCATAAAAATCAGGTAAAATAAATTCTGGTCCATTATCGGAACGAATAGTTTTGACTTTGGAGTTGAATTGTGTTTCAATTAAAGTAATAAAATTTTTATTTGATTTTTTACTTCTCCTTTTGATTTTAATAAAGTAACCCATGTAAAGCGGCTAAAATCATCAACAATAGTAAAAAAATATTTATGATTATGAATAGAATTTTGTCGAAACGGACCCCAAATATCAAAGTGTAATAAATCAAAACTTGCATTAGCTTTGTTAAAACTTTGAGAAAATGAAAGTTTCTTTTGTTTAGAAAGATGACAAATGTCACAAGCCTCGTCATGATGCATAGAGATAAAAGGAAATTGTTTATGTAAATGATTAAGTCTTTGCCCAGAAAGGTGTCCTAAACGAAAATGCCATATATTGGAAGGTGTAATGGGTAGAGATTGGATGGAATTTATGGAGTGTGTAGTGGATGAATTTTTACCGAAATTGGGTTCAAAGACATATAATCCCTCTCTCATTCTGACCAAATCAATTGTCCCCAAATTGTTGCTCTGCAGAGTGCAAGAAGAAGATGAAAAAGTGAGTTCACATATGAGTGCTGAAGTAATTTTTGAAACAGAGATAATATTAAAGTTGAAATAAGGTAAATAAAGAACATCATGAAGAACCAAGGATGGTGAAAATTGAACGATGCCTTTATAAGAAATAGTAGTTCGAGAACCATTTGGTAAATGAACAATAATAGGAGAAATTTGTGTGTAAGAAATAAACTAAGACAAATTTGATGCAATGTGATCTGTGGCACCAGAATCAATGATCCAAGTATTCAAGAATGAATCTCGATTTGAAGAATTGTTAACAGTAGAAAAGGTATTGAAAGAACAAAGATAATGAGTAGTTGGACTTGGCAAAAGCTCAAGTTGGTTTGAAGGACGAGCTTCTTCATTGAAAGGAAGTGCCATGAAAGAAAAGTGTTGGGCTGACGAAAGGTCCAAAAGAGGCTCCGGATGAAGTTGCTGGTGTGCCCTTTCTCCTTGATCCATGGATGTCAGCAGAGCTCAAGAGGAGCTCTGATACCATAATAAAATTGTGAAAGAATGGGAAAATAAAAGAATTGTAAAAAAGAAAAGATGAAATTTTATTGATTGTTGATTGAATGAATTGTAAATTATGAAGGTAAAACTAAGTATATATAGAGTATTGGCCTATGAAAGATAAAAGTAGATAAAGATAAGATAAAGATAAAGATAAAGATAAAGATAAAGATAATTATAAAATAAGATAAAGACTAAATTATAATTTAATTTGTGTATTCTGTTGGGCTGAATTTGTGGGCCGTGAGACGTCTTTATTGTTGTCATGGGTTAAGGTGGAAGAGTGGTTTAATAGAGGATGAGAACACACCAGTGAAGAGAGAAAAAGAACGAGAGAGATCTAAAAGTTCATAGAGTGTGAATGAGAAATAATTTTATTAGCTAATTATTACATTGACTCTTAGTCTTATATAGCAGCTCTTACAGCAAATACTAATTAACAACCACTAACTATTTTCATAACTAACTAAACAACTCTACCAACTTATTTTACTGGCTCAATTGCTATTTATCCCTGACATCTTCCCTCAAACTAAAAAGGGTTGTGAAACCAATTTCAGTTTGGACCTGAGGCGTATAAATACATCATGAGATAGAGGCTTTGTAAGGACATTGGCAACTTGATCAAAGGAGGGAAATATGCACAATATATGTCTGCTATTAAACAACCCAATCCTGAACAAAATGCAGGTCAATTTCAAAGTGCTTTGACCTACTGTAAAGTATTGAATTTCTACTCATTAGTATGGTGCTCTGATTGTCATAGTACAGTGTAGGTGTTGGGCTTTGAGGAAGGTGTATTTCAGAGAGCAGTTTCTGCAACTACATAGTATCTGTCATAACATCAACTAGAGCCTTGAATTCCGCTTCAATACTGGACCTGGACATTGAGACTTGTTTCCGGCTAGAATAAGAGATGATGTTCAATCCTAGGAATACACAGTAACCCGTAGTAGATTTACGATCAACGGGATCAGTGGCCCAATCCGAGTCACAAAACGCTAAAATCCTGAAGTCCTCGCTCTTATGGAACTCAAGCTCCATGTCTACTGTGCCTGCCAGATAGCGCAGAATGCGCTTCACAGTTTTTCAATGTTGTTCTAAGGGAGAATGTAGAAACTGTGAGACTTTGTTCACAGCGTATGCAATGTCTGGCCTCGTTATGGTGGCGTATTGCAAGCTACCAACCACCGATCAATACAGAGTTGGCCTATCAAACACTGCTCCAGATCACGCGTTAAGTCGAAGACCACTCATCATAGGGGTAGGCATATTGCAAGCATCAGCCATATCAGCCCTCTTGAGCAAGTCCTTCACATACTTTGTTTGTTTCAGCACTAAAGGACCAACGACTATTCTCTCAGCCTCAATATCCAAAAGAAGCTCATTTCTCCCAAGTCCTTGAGCGTAAAGACCTCATTCAAATCAACAATATGCTTGGTTACCTCACTTGCAGCAGTGCCGATCATTAGAATATCATCAACATACCCCAAGAGATAAATAGTAGAGAGGGAGCTGTACTTGACAAACAAGCAAGGGTCAGAGGTAGTACTGATGAACCCAACACTCTCAAGAGTACTTTTTAGCTTGAGGAACCATGCACGTTGAGCCTACTTGAGGCCGTATAGTGCTTTCTCTAGTTTACACACTAAATTAGTGCCAAAATTGTAGCCGTCAGGCTGCACCATGTAGACATTTTCAGACAAATCGTCATTGAGAAAGGCATTGTTAAAATCAAACTGACGAATTCACCACTATCTCGACAAAGCAACTACCATGACAACACGGACTGTCATAGGTTTAGCCACCGGATTGAATACTTCCCCATAATCAACGCCTTCCCTCTGATGAAAGTCTTTTGCCACCAGCCGCGCCTTGTACTTCTGGATACTTCTATCCGGCTGTCTATTGATGCGAAATACCCATCGACATCCAATTGAATTTGCTGCTGTGGAGGGATCTATAAGCTTTCAGATTTTGCACTTCATCAAGGAAGCATACTCTTCGTCCATAGCCGCCTTCCACTGTGATGAGGTAAGAGCCTAAGCAACAAAAGAGGGCTCCACTTATGTGAGATCAGATGAGGAAGAGCAAAGCTAGGAAGAGTATACCTTGGGCTTGAAAATACCCGCCTGACTTCTAGTTACCATAGGGTGAGTGCGCCCAACCTTTGCTTCAGGCTCAGGAACAACACACGATGATTGTTTAGTTAACCCTGCATTATGTAACAGCCCAGACCACCCGCTAGCACGATATTATCCGCTTTGGCACACAAGACCTCACGGTTTTGCCTTTGACGATAGGGATGATAGCTGAAACCCCCCACACTCACTCGTCAAAACGCGTCATGCTAGGGAGAGGTATCCACACCCTTATAAGGCATGCTTCGTTCCTCTCCCCAACCGATGTAGGACCTTACAATTCACCCCCCTAAGGGAGCCCAACGCCCTCGCTGGCATATCGATCTGGGCTCCAGCTCTGATACCATCTGTAACAGTCCAGACCAACCGCTAGCATGATATTGTCCGCTTTGGCACATAAGGCCTCACAGTTTTGCCTTTGACGATAGGGATGATAGCCGAAGCCCCACACACTCACTCGTCAAAACGCGTCATGCTAGGGAGAGGTATCCACACTCTTATAAGGCATGCTTCGTTCCCCTCCCCGACCGATGTGGGACCTTACACATTACTCAAGGGAAACTCAAAAGTAAAGTTAGAGATGCAAGTGTCAGCAGTGAATAGGCAAGAATCAGTACAAATAGGACTGGCAAATGGCTCAATTATGGTTAGTGGAGAGGTTGAGGTTGCTCGGATGGAACTAGAATTGGAGGAGGAGATATAATAATGGCTGACTCTGGAACTCTCCCTTAACAAGTGGACGAATTAAATTGAAGAGGTGAGGACTCACAAAAACTTGATGAGGGTACCGTTGTGGCTGGGGGATCTGTTGAGGGTATTAGTGTTATGGGTGCAGGCGTACTAGGGGGTGACTCATGAGAAATTTCGAGAGGTATTGGTGGATGGCGCACATGAATAGGAATAGTGATAAGCTTGGTTGTATGAGGAACTGATGCCTTTAGATTTGAGTCCTTGTTAAAAAATAGCAACTGATAAGAAAATTCAGATTCGTCAAAGACTACATGCCTTGTAATATAGAGTTTTTCAGATGGATAAAGGCACTTGTACCCTTTGTGGTGTGGTGAGTAACCTAAAAACAGACACTTGTGAGTCTTAAAGTCAAATTCGTGTGGTTGGTAAGGGCGGAGCTAAAAAAAGCATGAACATTCGAAGATTTTAAGGAACATATAGTCTGGAGTTCTATTGTTCAAGAGTTCATAGGGTAATATGTACTATGTGGTGGCAGAGAGCAGCAAGTTAATGAGATAGGTTGCAGTGAGGCAGGCTTCATCCCAGAATTTTAAAGGCATGGATGCTTGAGAGAGAAGGGTTAGAGCAGTTTCAATGATATGCCGATGCTTCCTCTCGGCTTTCCCATTCTGTTTATGGGTGTATGAATAGCTAATTCTATATGCAATCCCATTCTCAATCAGGAATTTGGTAAAAGCTTGTGAGGTATACTCTTTGCCATTGTCGGTTTGAAGTGTTTTAATCTTATGCCTAGTTTTGTTTTCAATTAACAACTTGTATTGGACAAATGCTTGCAGGGCTTGGCTCTTGTTTTGGAGAAGATACAAAAGGTATATATAGTTTTAGCATCAATAAAGAGAATATAGTACCGAAATTCCGAAACACTGGTAATAGGAGAAGGACCCCATATATCTGAGAAGATTAACTCTTGAGGTTGACTATAGACAGTTTGAGAGTCAGAAAAAGAAAGATTATGGAGCTTGCCTTGGCAACATGCATTACACAGGCAGTCTTTAGGTAAAAATTTGCTTTTATTCATATAGCCAACATTACAACTTTGTAACACTTTTTCAACAATTCGTGCACTTGGGTGACCTAACCTCTTATGCCACATATCAAACTCATACACTGACTTAGCATTACAGACAATGCCTACATTATTAGTGCTACTTGCTACTGTAGAATTAGATATAAAAAAAATTGAGATTACAAACTTTATGAGTGGGTGATAGATGAAGGTTCTTAGACTCTGAATTGCCTGATTTATTGTTTGATGGTGCTGCTTGTGCAAGCACTCCAACATGCTCAAAATGGTATAACCCTCTTCTAAGAGACCCCTTTAACAGAATTTTCTTGGTCTCCTGACATTTTACAAAACAATCAAAAGGATGGAATTCAAAAAACATATGATTGTCAAGAGCAAACTTGGCCATACTTAGTAGAATTTTGGTGATGGAAGGTACATAAAGCATATTTAATAGTTTAAAGTAGTGAGGGTTGGTCTCATTAAACAGTATAATTTTGTCAATACTATTTATACTCATACCTTGACCATTACCTGTTAGCACTTGATTTGTCCCTACATACTCTGAGCCTGCAATCAAGTTGTTTGCATCAAAGGTCAAATGATGCGAAGCTCCGGTGTCCAGGTATCAGGCTTTGTCAATGAGAGGTGTTACTGTAGGTGTAGTGGCTAAGAGAACTTGAGCTTGCTGGTCTTGTTGTGGCTGGTGGAAGGAAGAGGGAGGCGGTGCTGATGCATTACCAATAGTCTAATGTGGATTCTGAAAATTGTAGGTTTTCGAAGTAGTCATAAATCAAAACCTGAAAGCTCTAATACCATGTAAGGTATTAGAACTCTTTAGAAAAGAGGATGAGAATACACCAGCGGGGAGAGAGAGAGAGTCAACTCTTAATCTTATATAGCAACTCTTACAGCAACTACTAACAACCACTAACTATTTTCATAACTAACTAACCAATTCTGCCAGTTTAACTTACTGGCTCAATTGTTATTTATTCCTGACAATTAGATATGTCACAATGAATTATTTAATCATATTCTTAATGTTGTCGTTTTATTTTTTTTTTTTGTTAAAAAATTTTAATTTGCACAAGTTACTTATTCTTATTCATAAAAAATTTGGATTCTCTAAATTTTGAATTTTGATTTGAGAGAGTAAAGTGTGATCTCTCACTCATAAATAGTTTTTTTTTTATATTTTCTCTTGGTCCTATTTATAAAATAAATGATAAAAAATCACACTTTATCTTCTAAAATAAAATTCAAAATTTAGAAGATCCAAATCCTATTCATATAATAAGTCATTAGAATTCGATGTCCGGATTGATAAAAAACAATACTTTAATATTTTATACAAAATCATTGAAGAAACAAGTTTGCCATACAGTAAGGTTTAAATCGAATTTTTCTTACATATATGTAGATTTTTCTCTATAATTAGTTCATTTTCCTTATAATTAGTTCATTTTCCTTTTAACACTACTTTCAATAACAAATAAAAAGCATATATAAATAAGAATTTAATTTGTAGGCGTTATCTATATGCTCTTCATGAAGGACATCATTTGTTTTATATAATCAGTTTTCATGCTTCTCTTTTTATTTTAACATCCAAAACATGCTTGTTTCTTTGAAAATGTGCTAAAATGAGTAATCATATTAGATAGACACAACAATTACATAAAGTTATGGTTTTAATTACTCTTGTTAATCCCAGAAAAATAGATATTGACTAAGAAGTAACTATATTCAAGCATGTTATTAATGTATAGCTTTGTTTTATCTTTTGAAAAATGTGTGTGGGTCTTGGAATTTAATTGAAGTGAAAATTGCCACCATATCTATATATTGGGTCAGATTTAAGTTTCAGCCATGAGCCCATCATTTCCCCAATGTAATATTTAACTTTTATATTGGGCCTTTTTTCTTTTATGCAACCACAATGGTACGGGTACCCCCTTTTGTACTATTACTATACTTCAAAATTTATTTTGACTTTTGAATGATTTTGGAAAAAGAATAATAATTTAATCAAATTCATATATTTAGATAATTTTTTAATAATGAGTTTAAAAATTAAATAATTAATTATTTTTATTAATATAACATATGAAAATTACACCATGGTACACGCATGAAAATTACATTAAAAAATTCTTCTTCTTTTCCTCCCCGGAATACAACCGTTTATAAGATTCAAGAAGCTTATTAATTGACAAGGAGCATAACATTCAATTCCTTCACATGAATCCAATCTTTCTCTAATTATATTTGTGCATTATTTCCTTTTCCTTTGTCCTTTATTATTATAGGTTTCTTTCAAGTTTAATTTATTATTTGTTCCTCTTTGCCGACTCATAAAATAATTAGGAAATGATTGAATCCGTGTGGTGATGCCAAAGAGGTTTGTTTTAATTGCAACTTTTTCATTACAATATAATGTGATCATATACATAACTTACATTGAACAACTAAAAAGTCGGCCAAATTTCATAAAATAAATACTAAATATAACATTGCAATAATATCATAATAATTAAAATAATCATACTACGTAAACAAAAAA
>NC_029789.2:134988408-134996632 GCF_000816755.2 Arachis ipaensis
TCTTTTCTATTAATTATATATTGACTAAAAAAACTATTAATTATCTAAATTTTCACTGATTTAGAATAAAAAAACTCTTGTAATAATATTCATCACTAATTTTGCCAGGACAAATTAAAACATATGTATTGTAATATTTGCTAGGGGTGTGCATGAGTCGGGTGAAATCGGGTTTGATGTGATCCAGACCCGACTCGAAATATATACCAGGCCTATTTGTTAGATCCGATGAAACATATACACTTTCGGGCCACGATTATACCGGGTAAAAATCGGGTGAAAACCGGGCCGTTAACATTATATTACCTTGATACCTTCTTGTAAGTTAGCATGTAAAAATATCCAAATTTCTAAGACTCCAACCATTATTTGACATGATAAAATTCACTTAGAAAAATATAATAAGAACTATCTCTTCTCTAAAATTAAAGTATAACCATAATCAATACTAATATTACCTAATAACACCAAATATTTAAATCAATACAAATAACACAAGATTATGCATTAGTCTAAAGTCTTATGCATTTAAAACATAAAACATTAACTTATAGTCTTATATATAATGACTAATAACACAAAATATTAAGGTTTATAATACTTAAATTTCACATAATAATAGCCATCATCCATCACTAATAACACAAAATATTAATTGTGTATGATGACCGGGCCACGGGCCGATTTCGGGTGACCCGAACTATGGTCCGAACCCGACCCGAAATAATGACCGGGTCTACTTTTAAGACCCATACTCAGCCCTAAACCCGATAAAATCACATTAAATTAGCTCCTAAAGTGTTCGAGACCGAGCCGAGTCTTCGGACCGGACCGGGCTATGCACACTCCTAATCTCTGCAATTTTAGTGGCAAGTCAAAGTCAAAGATAGATTATAAAGATTAGAGGAATTCCTAAAAGCATTTTCAATTAAGATCTTTTTTAAAAGCAATTTTATTCCTTATTATTAGGTAGGTGAAGAATACACTAAAACACTTCATTAAAGAGAGAAAATTCTTCCACGTTTTCAGTGTTTAGGGCCAGAAGCAAAAGCCATTAATCATTAATATTTAATAATTTGGTAGGTTAAACCTTAATACACACTATACGTGCATGCTGATAATAAATTTATATCTTTCAATCAACTTACTTTTCCTGAAATAATAATTATATAATTCTTTTTATAAAGTGAAGTAGAAAACAAGATTTACAAACTTTTGATGAAAAGTATAGTAGAAATTATTCCCTTAGCTAGGGTTCTTTTTTATTATTATTTATTATTATTAGTATTTAAGATAAGATGAAAACTATATTGTCCTGATCCATTGTAAGTGAAATTAAATGAATTAAGATCGCACCTCATCCGACCAAGATGTTATTTAATTACCAATCAAGGCATGCATGAGACACCCTTTTTCTTTTGTTTGGCAAAATTTGGATTAGAAAAATGTTAAGAAATTAGTTATTAAATTAAACGGTATGTATTTATGTATATTTAATTATTTTACGTATTTTTTTAGCTAAATAATAAAAATTAAAATTATCGGAACAATTTACATATATCCTATATTGGGAAAGTATCATGGTTCATTTGCATAATCCAAATTTATGAGGGAAAAAAAATAAAAAAAAATAATAATTCCACAATATGTCTTTTAATTAGTACATAATTAATCAAATAATAAACAAATCTATTTCCTTTATAATTTTAGATTCTAGACCAAAAAAAAACTAAAACTATTTTAAATTTAGGTTTAATTATTCTGTCCAAAAAAAATTTAGGTTTAATTACTTTTTCGGTTTCTATAGTTTCACCGAATTTTCCATGAGGTCTTTATACTTTTTTTTTCTTTTTAATTGAGTTTCTATACTATATCAGATTTTGTAATTAAGTCCCTGCCGTGACAAAAACATTGAAATTAACGGAATATTCTGTTAAACAAAACGAATATACCTAACACTCGACTGAATATTCTGTATAGCTTAGTAGAATATTTTGTTAATTTCAACGTTTTTGTCACGGTAGGGACTTAGTTACAAAATCTGATATGATATAAAGACTCAACCGAAAAGAAAAAAAGTATAAGGATCTAATTGAAAATCCGATAAAATTATAGGAACCGACAGAATAATTAAACCTTAAATTTAATTAGTCAAATTCATACTAAAATATAGATAGTGATTACACAAGAGAATGTTCTTCTAAACTCTACATTTTAAGTATATACTTTTAAGATGTTGAGAAAGAAGGCACAATTATTCAATCTTGGAGGATATCCTGCTGAGTCCAAATGACAGATTTGCCCTTGTTCATGAAACTAAACAAAAACAATTTGCAATATATAAATAAGAGATTTTTGTCTAGAATGTTTTTTGGATATGCATGTTAGAAAAGCAAAGCAACTAAGGCCACTTTATATTTTTTTTAACTTTGCTTAGTGGTGAAGTCCCTTTGGAGCAATTGACAGAAAGAAAATGCCACCATGTTCTAAAGAAGAAGCTCTTGTTAGACTCTTCTACAATGTCTCAAGCTCTTTTCAGCTTCTCTTCATCTTTCTCTTCTCTTCTTCTATTTTGCTTCTCAACTTCATCAACTTCATTGGAAGCTACTCCATTTTCCAAAGGTAATAGAACATGCTTGGTTAACATAATTGTTTTTGGTTTTGGTTTCTTATTGTTTGTTTGTTATGTTGCAGGGATCAGCAGTATGAATATGTGTCTTCTGAATATGATGAAGATGAAGAGATTCAAGAAAGTTATAATAATAATAATAATGATGATGAGGATTATTCTATGGAGAGAGATCATATAGTAGCAGATATCATTGGTGGAGGAGAAACCCTTTTGTTTCTTAAACATAATCAGAATCTCTCTCATGAAGAATTCATCACCCCCCAAGAGAGCTTCATTGAAGAAGATGATTCAGAAGAAACCTTTTCAGTTCACAAGTCACCAGTGGTTTCAGATTTTGGAAGTGAGGAACCAGAAGTAGTAGTAGAAACTGAAGAAGAAGAAGAAGAAAAAGAATTGTTTCCAGCAAGAGATGCTGATTCTGTTCCAGATTCTGTCCCAGTTGAGATAGTGACAAAAAGTGACATATTGGATAGAGACAAAAACTGTGATGGTAACATCTCACATCATAGCTATAAGACTATATAGTTTAGTTTGTTACATCATTATTATTCACATGCACAACATAGTTCTTGATTCTACTTTATGCAGAAGATGATGAAGTTGGTGTTGGACTTGTCAAGAATAAGAAGGTGCAAGATTCAAACAAGATCACAAGGGATGATGAGAAGAGATTCTTCTATGTGCATGCTGGTCCTACTATTACACAATTGGACAGTACTAATAATAAGAAACTTATTGGTGAGGAAAAGGATCATAATAATAAATATGATGAGGAAATATTTGGAGATTCTTGCACTGTAGGCTCCACTTCTAAGAGCTCCTCTGAATGGAGGAGTTCCATCAAAGATTCTTGTTGTGGAACTGAAGACCCTTTTTCTTCATCATCAAGGAGAAGCTGCCCCAAGTGGGAATCTTACACTCTTTTTCAAAAATATGATGAGGAAATGTCATTCCTTCACAGGATTAGTGCACAGAAACTTCAAGAAACTGGTAAATTACCTCTCTCTCCTTGTTCCTTGTTTAATTCTGGCTACCCCATAATTTTTTTTTTTTTTACCAATGTCACCTTTTTCGAAATTTATTATCAAAATTCCATCTTTTACAACTAAGTACTCAGATGTTACTCTTACCTTTGTTATTTCATTTTTAATAATATTTGTTGGTCATGTAACTAACGTTGCTCTCAGTTTAAAAAGGGTGGATTTTTAGTAATAAGATACGGAAAAAGTGACACTTTGGTAAAAAAAAAAACGCCATTGGTTTAGATTGAGATTGCAGCTGTTTAAAACCTTTGGTGCAAGTTTAGATAAGGACTAATTACATTTATCTTCACTAAATCTCAGAAGAGGAGAGTGTAATTTGTCCTTTAAATTATACTAATGTATTAATCTTTTTAGTTACATAGTAACAATTCAATTTAATCAGAGTCTTTAAGATCCATTAAGGTGGCTCCAAGGTCAATTTCAGAGAGAATTGTGTACAAGTTTTCAACTGCAAATAAGAAACTAGAAGGTGATAATAATATCCACCATAACCCATACAATGAACTAGAAGCAGCATATGTGGCACAAATCTGCATAACTTGGGAAGCACTTAATTGGAACTACAAGAAGTTTCAGTCAAAAAGAGCTTCAAGGGTTGACCTTGCTGATCCTGGTTGTCCAGCCACTATTGCACAGCAGTTCCAACAGTTTCAAGTTTTGTTACAGAGATATGTTGAGAATGAGCCTTATGAACATGGAAGGAGGCCTGAGATTTATGCTAGAGTCAGGCTCATGGCTCCTAAATTGCTTCTAGTGCCCGAATATCGAGGTATGATAGCTTCGTTAAGAAATATTTTGTATACTTATTTTGTTTCGTCCTTTAAATCGATATGTACTTAATTAATTTTGAAGAAATATACATTAACTCAGTGTAGAAGGCAAAAATAGTAAAATATTTCATTAAAATTGGAAGTTGAAAGATTTATAGCAAAAATAACATTTTTCAAAATTGATATACATAGGATACCTATGGTATGTTATGAAAGTAAGTAATTTCTCTTGCTTTGATTTATGTCATATAATTATTTGTCAACTTCCACTTTTGTAAATTACCTTTATCTTTCTAACCATCATAAAAATAACTTGTCATGCAACATGGTACATGAGAAATTGAGTGTACATAATCCAATTATACACACTATTATTGAATACTGATTAATAATAACTGAGTTTTGTTCTTATTATTTGTATTAAAGAATCAGATGATGATCAGAAGGAAGATGGCTTAGACACAAGAATATCTTCAGCTTCATTTCTTGTGATAATGGAAGATGGGATCAAAACATTCATGAGTTTCCTGAAAGCTGATAAAGAAAGACCATGTCAAATTCTAGCATCCTACTTTAGGAGAAACAAAAGGGCCTTGGTTGATCCAACACTACTCCGCCTTATCAAGAAAGTTAACCATAAAGCAAGTACCGAATTCTAAACTAATTTCTCATTAGCTTCAGTGCTTTCCATATCATTCCATAATATTTTAGCTATAAAACACTTTAGCTATTAAATTCTAAATTACTTTCTCATTGGCTTCTTAAGTTTTCAATGCATAAAGTACAATAAAAGCTTCAAAAGTCACTATTCTAAAAGAACAAAATGTTTGGGAGACAATAAAAATCAGTACAAAACGGTCTAAAATTACCTTATTTTGCCTTTTTAATTATCGCTTATCTTGTTTTATATTTTGTAATTATTGTTGGAATAATTGAGTAACACTAAAAGTAATAAGTATATATTTATCAATGTTATATATATATGAAATTATAGATGTTAGTTAAGAGTAAGTTTAGATTATTGTCTTCCTAACATAGTCATTTGAAAGACTTACTTCATTAACAAAACTCATTACGTGATTAAATGTATATGCAGAAGAAGATTAAGGTTAAGGACCTTCGGCGTTCCGGCAAGTGTTTGAGGAGGAAGAAGCTGAAAGTGGAAGAAGAGATGGAGATTGTAATGGCTCTGATAGACCTGAAAGTGGTGTCAAGGGTGTTGAGAATGAGTGAGTTGAGTGAAGAACAGTTGCATTGGTGTGAAGAAAAGATGAGCAAAGTGAAGGTCATGGATGGCAAGCTCCAAAGAGATTCCACCCCACTTTTCTTCCCTCCTTCTTCTTCACATTGATATGACCCCACTCCACAGAGGCAAAAACACAAACACCAAGAATGCATGATGCGTGATGACATGGATCATGGATCATGAATGTGCATGGGAGTTTGAGACTGCACAAAAAGGAATATTCATAGCACACACTTTGGTGTAATATATGGTTTAAAGAAAATGTGACCCTACTAACCAAAGTGTTTGAAACATGTGGGGGTGGCATGGATTTTGGAGCCTAAAATCGAAAGAAATATTTTGTGTACTTATTTTGTCTTGTATATCAAGTCCATACATATTCTTTTACGATCAGATCAGTTATACGTTATAAAAGAATAAAGTGTATTGAATTGATATACGAGGCAAAAATAAATACAATTAACATGTATGATAGAAAAATGTTGGGTTGCATTTGTGTTAGTGGGTTGAATGTTGAAAGTGAAAGAGCAGAGGACAAAGAAAAAGAACATGAAGAGATAAAGACAAGTGTAGCTTTAGTTTTGCTTTATTAGCTTTTTTATTAGAGAGTATATCTGCTACAACAAGGGATTTGAGATGAATCATAAAGAAGAATATATGAGCATGACTTTAACAGAAAAAAAAAAAAAAGTAAAATCACATGATACACTAAAGTAATGGACTAATATGGTAGGCTTATTTTATCTTCTTTTAGAATAATAGTAATGGGTTTATTTTATCTTCTTTTAGAATAATAGTGGAATGAAAGTAGGAAACCCCACCAAGTTTGGTGAAATTGCAAAATGAATAAATAAAATAAAATGGAATAGTTCAACCTTTAAAAGGGTTTTCTTCCTTGGGCTACCAACTTACCATGCATTGTACTATTTTCTTTCATAAAATTAACCGAGGGACTTATGATTTCCTTGTGAGAATTTGAGCAAACCTAATTGCTTTATGAAAAGTCATACTTTTTTTTACATAGAATGAGAAGTCATACTTCCTAGTATAATAATATTATATAGTTGTGCACTTGTGCTATAGATATTTCAATTATCTGAATTTTTGTTTCCTTTTTCATCGTACTTACTCAATCCTCATATCATAAGACAAGTGTCATATTCCAAATTGATCTTTAATGATTTTTATATCGAATAAATTATATTTTGATAAAAAGAAATTGTCAAATTAATTCTTAATATTTTAGAATACTAGACAAATTATTCCTTGACATAATTTTTCGCAAGAAAAATATGATGATTGAATAGGATATAGTAAATTTGTACCATTCTTGTTCATGTAACTCTTCATACTTTCCGCGAGTATAATTGAATTTAATGACGTTCCAAGTTAAGTAGCGGAAAAGGTTCTAAATGTCGATGCATGTAATTAAATTTCATTACAAGACTACATCATTTTAAGTTAGACTATTTAACATACTTGTTCATGGGAAGGTGATTTATTTTGGCTTTCAATTATGAGTTTGTTTATGAAGACTAGGTAACGTGAACATAGGTTCATGTGTTTTGAGGCTTCGATTTTGGTGAACAATTTTGATGTCAGCTTAATTTTGAGGATTCAAAGGGGTTACATTCTTCCCAATTTCCACGAATTATATGGCTAAAATATTCTGTGTTTTAATCCAAATTAAAATATATCATCATCCCTTGGTTTATTTGATTACATGCCACTGTATTCCAACAATTCCTAATCTCTGTTTTTTATGTAGTTCTCTGTAGAAACTATTGTAGTATTTCTGATAAAATAAATATCCACTGAAACAATTCATTCAAGTTTCAATTGAGAAACTTGCATACATTATTTTGTTGTTGAAAGACTAGAAACTTGCATATATAAAATTGTAGCACTATACAATTTTCTTTCGCCTACTATACAAAATTGAGAAAAAAAAAATCTAGAAATGTTTCTATAAGAGAACTTGCACTCTGAATAACTGCATCAATTCAAATGCTGCATAAGCTCCAGCCACTGAAATCACCCCAATAAAAAAAATTAACAGAAGAAAGCATTGCAAACTTTAAACATACAGAACCATTTACATTTTCACAAATAATTTAAAAAATTTTTCCTTTTTCTCCCAAAAGGAAAGGCAGGGTCATTTACCTGTCTAAGTAGGTCTGCAAGAGTTCTTGGCAGTGCTTCAATGTTCCTCAGAACGACATAGTAGGGAAACGGAAAAGAATCCATGTACTTGGAAAACCTTGGTGTTCCGTCCTCAAAAGATGCTTCCTGCAAAACTCGACGAGGTCAAGATCAGGGGAAAGTGTGATGTGCTCTCATGAAATATGTAAGTTGCGCAAAAAGAGAAGATACCATGAGATCCATAATTGACTTCTCAGATTTATCCAGAACCAAAAACATAACCAATCGATTACTAGTCAATAAATCTCTAACACGTCGCCTCAACCTCTCCTGGAGACATCAAATATTGTAGACCAGTCAGCAAAGAAATTAAGCGTTATGAAAAAAAATA
>NC_029789.2:134996771-134998466 GCF_000816755.2 Arachis ipaensis
TGATCAGATACCTTTTCATGAAAAATACCATCTGAAATTATTAATACAAGTTGCTGTAGAGGGTTATGACCGGATGGAAGGCGCGCTTGTACAACCGCAGAATCTAATTTGTTGGTCAAATACTTTAACAGATCAAGAACTGGTTCATCAACTATAGTATTCTCTTGCTTGAATGTCAAATTAGAGACCATCTGCTCATCAGTAGTTCAAATCGACAGTTAGATCGGTTTTCATGAATATACAATTCGAGTACGTCAACTAAGAGAGTACGTCAACTAAAGAGAGAACCAAGCTTTATGTTGATCCAACTAACCTTTATCCCAGCCTCCACAGAAAATGACCTGTCAAAGTCATGTAGTAACTTTATGTTTCCTTTGGTTCCAAAGCTTGCAACAGCAAAGCTCCCCAATTCGAGTTGAGAAATGGCACGGCATACCGTGACCAAAGCTTCGATAGCAACATCACCACTACTACTCTCCGACATACTGAGTGAATCATCAACAGCAATTACTACTTGGTAGTCACGCTTGTTGGGTCTGGTCAGCCTCATCCATATTTTATCTTTAGTATAGTAACTTGCTATGAATTGAATCACCTGATTTTTTTTTTTTTTTATTGAAAGTGATGAAAAAAGAGTCAATAGTAAGTTCACCAAAATGCAGATAAAATGTTATTCATAAGAATATTAGCATTTACCTTTTTCATATTTATCCTTTTGCCAGTTCTATAATCCCCTTGCAGCTTGTTGGCTACAGTTGGTTCCATTACAAGGCGCAATTGTTCAGCTAACTCCATAGACAATTTTGTTGTGCTAACCTCGTATCTCCTCCAAAGAGCAGCTGCATCGCGCTCACAACTAGGATCATCAGAAGCATCTTGACCTTTGCCCAAGTCATTGTCATGCACAGAAAGTTGTCCTAATTTTTCTGTGTTTTCGCTTAAGTATGATTTCTGGAAAGAAACCAAATCTTCAGAGCGATTTTCAAGATCAATACGTTGACCGGTAACAGGTTTATATGACCCCTCATCTGGCGCCTTCTCGATGTCCGGCATATTAATTTGCTCCCTTTTTTCAGTTTTGGGGAAAGACAAGGAGTTACTCAGAGAATTTATTTCTGATTTTTTCTTCTCAATCTGCATAGCTGCATCTTTTTCTCCAGCAAGACATTCTTTATCGGTGTCACCATTAACATTTTTGTCAACCTGCTCCATTGATGCAGGCCCCAAAGCCTGATCTGTCCCCTTTTCAAATTCTGAAACATAGCCATATTCATCTGCATTATCATCGTCCATTTCACCATGCTGCTCCATGTTATTTTCCTGAAGATCACCAGACACCCTAACCCTTTCCTTCCAGTGCTCAAGTGCATCCCCTACACTTCGATAAGGATTAGGTTGATTTTCCTGAATAAATGAATGCTCATTCTGCGGAAGATGGGATTCAGATCGATTTTCATTGATTCCTCCAGTATTTGATGAATCTGACATCTTAATATCCATCTCAGACATACTATTAGAAGGAAAGCCTCCCAAGAGAGCAGGATTATCAATATTATGTTGGCTATTTGAAAATTCAGGTTCTGCTGTTATATTTTCAGAACTGGAAGTCTGCCGATCAACATTAGACTGTGATGACGATTTAGCAGTGAAAATTTGATCGTTTACCATACCAGAAGATTCAGATGTATCTTTCTT
>NC_029789.2:134998536-134999565 GCF_000816755.2 Arachis ipaensis
ATCATCTTCCTTTTCTGTGGTTGCATCAACTTCAGTATGAACTTCTTCCATAATTTCATCAGGGGGGCCTGTCTCTTCCCCCTGGTCCCCTTCTTGCATTTCATTCTCAGCTAACTCACCTTGTCCTTCAGGATCTCCCTCTTCCATGGGTTCTGCATCTTCCCCCATATCCAAATCCTCATCCATGTCAGAAGTTTGATTTAACTCATCAGGCATCAACCCAGTAGATTCAGAATATGCTGTTTCCTTGTCCATATTCAACTCTTCTACATTGTCTCCATCCCCAGTTTCATCTTGGCTCGCAGTTTCATCATTCTGAGCATTGCCTTCGTCATAATTACCATTGCCAGTTTCATCTGTGGCATCATCCTTAGCTCTCATCTCTTTAGTGCTTCCATCTTGATCCCTAACTGAAGGTCCAGATTCATATTTTTCATTTGAATCATTCGGAGTTTCATCTTCATTCTTATCCCAGAATTTCTCATCAACTGCTTCACTATCTGGCCCAGTTGGCCCCATTTCAGATTCAAGTTCATCATTCTCACCATCAATATCTTCATCATCCCCTGAGTCCTCACTTAGGCTTACTGCATCAGCTGTAAAATCCTGTTCCATCTCGATACCAGAATTATTGCTACTAGGGACATCCTTGGAGTCATTTAATTTTTCATTTTGCTGCACCATCCAATATAAACAAGAAATATAGTTTAAAATTCCAAGTCCAACCAGAAAACCTCATCAAAACTTACAAAATAAGCAGGTTTGAGGTTGCTAACCTGGTCACGGGATCCCAGCAGCTGGTCTTCGTCATTAATCTGATCACTGACATCATTCAGTCCTACACCCTCCCCCATGCCAGTTCCATTAGCATCTTCAGATGATTTGAGGTTACCATCTTCATCCCGGTTTTCATTAGAAACTCCAAAACCTTCCGAAAACAAAGACGCTAAAATAGTTGCAATCACATGAGTTGTAACTGAAACCTACAAGTTGGCATTCCAATCAAATTATCAAATTCGGCACTGGGAA
>NC_029789.2:134999793-135000995 GCF_000816755.2 Arachis ipaensis
ACACACACACAAAAAAACACTCTGAAAACAATTATCAGTACATCAGAAGATGAGATTTTCTATAATCAATCATTATAACAGAATATGGCAACTATAAAAACACAGTATTAAAAATAAGCTCTGGAATGAAAAAACAAAAAAAAATGAGATAAAGAGATAAAAAAAACTGTATGCTTATACATAAGATGAGATAAGAGATAATTAAGCTTACAGATCTGTGCATGTCTAAGAAATTTTCCATGAGCTCTTTACTGAAATTCAGCAATAGGTCCATGAGCATATGTAGATCTCTAAAGCTGGCTCCTACTTTGCAAGAATAGCTGTTAACTTTATTGTCAGCATGATTGACCAACTTCTCCTACAGAGACACAGAAAACCCATCATTGATTGATTTATCTAGCAAGAAACAGTACCGAGACAAAACCAAACTTACCCCAAAAGCAACTGTTTTGAAAATCTCATCACAGAGCATGTCCAAGCTGAGATTTGCAACAAATGACTGAAATAGCAATTCCCCCGTGCCAAGATTTACCAAGGACTCTTCAACAGTAGGGATGTTGCTAGACAAACATAAATTCTGGAAAACAGTTGCAATATGTTTATATGTAGACGCAAGGGCCTGATCGAAGTCAGCATTGAGCTCTTCACAGCTTTTTCCATCAGAGCTGTGTTTAGCAGATGACTCTACAGGAATGGAACTTTCCATTTTCGCAATGGTTAACTCTTCCTCAATTAATTTTGCCTGAGAAGTAAATGATTTTTCAACTGAGTTTCCCAATCAAATAATCAGGTTTCGAAAAGGTTATACGAACAGATCATGTACCTTCTCAATTATTTCTTGAAATTGATGAATCAAAATTTCTTTGACTTTGCACCTATCAGGATCATGCTCCCACAGTTCTAGAAGACGTGAGTTGAACACATTTAAAGCCTTGAAATTTTCGGTTAACAGCTGCTCCATATCTTGTGTAACAATGCAAATATGTGTGGTTGAAGTCAATGCAGTGACAGCTTTCGTCCCCCCAATCAGGTAACGATCCAATGATTCCTGTATTACGTTTTGATATATACCAAGAAATAGGAATGATTAATAAAGAACTTTGCATGATTCACAACCTCAAGACTGATATCAATAATCAATATAATATTCTTAGGAAGAAAAAATAATTTACAGAGAATCAACGAAATCAACTTCTGGGAGG
>NC_029789.2:135001162-135039270 GCF_000816755.2 Arachis ipaensis
CTAAGCAGCCCCTACTCTCCAATGCCTAGGCAAATGATTCCCTACCACATTAACACCCTTAGCCCCCTTCAAATAATAACCCTCCCACGCACTTACACAGCATCACACACGCACATGGCCTCTCACACAAATCCTAGTAGCCGAGTCAGCAAGTTAGTTAAAATAACAGGACCTACTAGATTAACCCAATCCCCATGCCCAATCTCCCTGGTGTATCCTCAGCTGTCCCCCTATTCTTCCTCACTCTAACTTGGTATGTGTATATATCCAGTTTATTAACATAAGGGTAGGTCTGTAACACGTTTACATAAATGCAATGAAATAGAAACTAGCACAAATTCAATGCAATTTAGAAACAAAATCATCAGCAGAACCTTTGATTTGAAGAACGACGGTAAAAATTCGTCAATATAAGCAATCATCTGACTGGCTGAAGAACATGCTCTTTCACAAGTGCGTAAATGGCTATGTTCTAATGTCCTCAACAAAAGCATTTGCTCATGTGACACAGCACATAGACTATCAAATAATTGCTGCAGGAAGAGAAAAGAACATCAGAAGCACTGCAGTCAATAAGAAATATCAAAATAAAGAAGAAATGAGGACACTTACTTTTTGTTGCCACAGGCATTTATAAGTGGCAAACTGATTTGGAATAATAGAACACATATCAACAGTACTGTTATCAGCATCCAAGGAAACTTTAAACAAATTTGCCAGAGTATAAACACATTCTCTTAAACATTTCAATTGCTTGCCAAAATCACTGGCAGCAGCCAGTTGATTCTTTTGTATTCCAATGAGCTGATTGAGGAAAGAATTGGACCTATCAACCTGCAGAAATCATTCACACCTTAGACATATAAAATGGCAATGGTAAAAGTATTCATAAGCTTGACAGCGATGACAGAGTGGGTCACTAATATTAAATAGTTCAGTTGTCATTACACAGTATGGTTCAGTTGAGGTTGAGGTTGAGGAAGTGGAGGTAGTGGTTAGGTTGAGGTTGAGGGTAAGGAAATGGAGGTGGTGTTGACAGTGGGTGTGGGTGTGGGTGAGTGTGGGGTGGACGAAGATGAAGATGATGATGATGAAGAGATGATGATGCTGATGGAGGTGGGGTTGGCTGCTGGCCGGAGATAAGGAAGATGAGAGAGAAGTTGAGGATGACGACTATGGTGTATTGAAACTTCGACTTTGACCATCAAAAAATTCAACAAAAAGGTAAACTTGAAACTTATTTCAAGTGTTAGAAATAAAATTAAATATTAGGGGTATTTTTGAAAAACTTTAGAAATATAAAGTATACTTGACATATATATGTGAAAAACATTTCCAGAAAGTATATGTTGAAAATCTTTAAAAATAAAAGTGAAAAAGAAAAGAAAAACTAATCACCAATAAATAAATTATCATAAATTTAGTGAGCCATAGGAGTGCCAATATGAAGAGAGAGATTCCACCTGTTCAAGAGTTATATCTTTATGAGGATTAAGGCATATCTGCTGCAAAAAAAGCACAGATATAACACTTTTGAAATAATGTTCACTAGCTGTCTTCCATTCTATAAGCATGCTTTCTTCCGGGACATTCTTATCTTCAATTTTAGCACCATCTTCGGATGTTATAAGAGGTAGCTTACTATTTGTTAATAGTAAATGATCCACGCTCCCAAAAATTTCAAGAAACCACCAAGATTTATGCTGATCCTATATGTATAAAAATATTAAGGGAATCAAAGGGGGGAAGTTAGAATTTTTTCTAAAAAGAAAAAATAAAGACATAATATTAACTTTCATGGGAACTAAATATTAAGTTTCCCACCTCCTCATATGCAGACTTGTGTCGTGACAACCCACTGCTCTCTAAAAGCTTAAGTAGATCGGACAAAGCTCTTCTCTTTCCACGACTCTTTTTTTCTTTGTTCCAAATATCACCACAGTGAACAGCTGTGTCATATATGTTTTCAATCATATTCCACATGTCTTTCCATCCCTGCAAGTGAAGTTTATCCTGGGAGACACCACAAGCTCTGAATACGCTTCCAATATCTGCACAAATTGCAAGGTCATAAAAAATTGTGGACAAGAAACAAACCAAAATTTTTATTTTTATTTTTTTTTAAAAAAAGAATGAAGTCAATGAATCACAAGTTTGAGTTCTAATTATCTCTTAATAAGAAATAAGGAAAAAGATTTCCATTGAATTAGTATGGTTCTATGTTGCATGAGTACCGGAACACTAGATTACCGGAATATGTATCTAGCACACTGTAGTACAGGATATGAAAAGAGCGAAATCTACCTTCATATTTTGTTGACAAAAATTGCACATTTCTCTTAAGCTGTAAATTCTGCAAAGCTTTATCCAATTTTTCACCACATTTCTCAAACCACAGTGATCTACATCAGAGAAGACATGTTAACAACTTAAAGATTAGAAATATAAAGTGTACAACTTATATTGGATGTCAACTAACCTGTTCTCACCACTGAACAATGTCAAATCAACTGCACCACTGAGCAAGCCCTTATTTATAACATCATAAATAAGCTTGTGCCCACGAAAAGATTGAGCTTTGGCTCCTCTTTGTGCAGCTTCTTGGTTGAGGAATAACAACACTGGCTCTTGCAGAACATCCTTCATGAGAAAGGAAAGAAGACAACATATATAAGGCAGGAAGAATAAAATGCAGCGCTGGAAAATAGACAGCTGGATGAGGAGAGAAGTTTGCACAAAAGAATGAGCCGAGAAGGAAAAATACATGGATACTTGTGTTCATTGCCTAACTTCATATGGATTTATGGATTTAACATGATTCTAATGTTTGGTATCCTTCAAGGGCCCTAACTTGTTTTATATACTTTATAATGGTTTCTTATAACAGAAAAAATCGTAATTTAAGGGAAGTTGATTACACCAGGGGAAAAAAGTGAAAGGAAAAGATGTTGGTTGCACAGAAAAATTAGCTCTAATACCAAAAAGAGATGAGCAAATCTGGAGAACTAGAAAATATGAGTGAATATGAGATAGTTATTATGACTGAGAAACACTGATACAGCAGAATATATAGTAGAATAAATGGGGGCAGATTGGTCCTGTCACTCACTACTGCAGTTACAGGTCTATTATTGACAGTTGTCGCTAACAACCAACTGCTGATTGTAGTTAGTAACTGCTATAATAGACTACACATCTTCTACACCTCATTATGGAGAAGAAATGCCTCCGATTTAGACTCCATTCATAAGTGTTGCCAATCAAGAAAAACAGTGTTCATTACTACTATTACCTGTGTATTTTATTTCCCAGGTTATTGTTAGTGGGAGTGGGAGAGAGGCCAAGCATTATCCAAGTTCAGTGTTTCAACAAAAAGGTTCACCAGGTAGACTAAAAAGTTTTAATACGCAATCATATGATGTATTAGAAGCAACACCTAACTTTTTTTCTTCAAGAATTTTCACAAAGTAGAATATTTCAAGGAATGGAGAGGTAAAGTTAGTTGATTATTTGCTTATGTCCACATATAATGCTGAACCAGAGAAAGATAAGGTAATAAATTAAAAGAATAAAAAATAACAAAGACTGATGCATTAATTATCAAAATGTTATTTAGAGATTCAAGGATCACATACAGTATACTTCTGCATAAGCTTCTTCAGCTTTTGCCGGCTCTTCTTCAACTTTTCAATTGATGCATAACTCTTACTATCATCCCATCGGCATAGTTTCACCAATTCTTTTAGTTCAGTCTCAATTTCTTTCTTACTGGCATCAATGTACTTCAATACACTGCAATAAGTGTCATAATTCAATGTTCATAGATTCCCAAGGTTGAAAAAGTAAAAGACAAAAAATTGAATACAGAGCAAGATTAACGAACTTACATTGGTAAGAACTGCACATAAAAACCAAATATATTGTATAAGTATCCCAACTGCTTAATCCGAAAAGACCTGTCGTTATAATTAACAATTAACAAAGAGAATATTAGAAAATGGGTTATAACTTATAATTTCAAATAAAACTTGCTTGACAAATATTACACATTTATGCTAACTATTCATCAACATATCTAATGGCATAAAAACCGTTGAATTTTGTTGAGGGAGAGAAAGTGACACAATAATATCTATTGTCCTCCATAATGGTTTTCCTTATTCTTGGGCATTAGGAGACAAAGCAACAGCTAGAACTACAAACAAATCATACCTGGAATCATAGTCTAGGCACACACTTATATGGTTTTGTTTAAGGAAAGCAAAAAGAAGCTGGAGACGTTTCCCAAATTCACCAATGCTGGATGTTTGAATGAAGTCTTCCAGGCTGCAATACAGTAAATCAATAGAACAGGTTCAAAGATAAAACAAAAAAATAAAGGATGTCAAACTTTAAATGGAACAACAGAATGAGCTTTTGTTTCGAACATGCCTCTGGACAATGGATTGTGCAGATGGAGAACTGGTCTGAAGAATCGAATACAGAGGAAACCATAACTGCAACAAAAGCAAGTGAGAAAGAAAATAAGATATAGCATAAAAGAAAAAATCAGGATATTCATAAGAACAACAAAAGTAACAACGATAAAGAAAAGGTTTTGCTGGCTCATCATTATAAAGAACTGTAACTGCAATATAATTTAAAGATCATTCTTATCCAAACAACCAAAAGTTGCCAAAACCCTTCTCTAGATCAATTGGCGCAGGTCTCACTAGTTGCCTCTCACAATTTTGTTTTTCTCCTTACTTTATGGAAGTTACAAACTATTTAAGAAGTTACCATCTTTCGTAGTACAAAATTTAATTACAACCAGCAATATAAGGGACTGGATATTATGCCAGGATATTGACAGAATATCTGCCAGTATATCAGCAGAATATTTACTCATTCAAATATACAAATTCTGTTAAATTGTGCTCATGTAATTCTGGGTTTGAAGAAAATAAGAAGCTAAAGTAATATTGGTTTTAGAAGAGAGTCTGTGACAGCAGATGAATTTCAGAGAGCTCAATGAGGATACCATCGCTCTGCTACCATATTAAGATTCATGGTTACTCAGCAGAAATATTAGAGCGACTAGACCTGGGAGAGAGAGCGAGATAATATATTACTTGCGTTAATGCACCATCTAAACTACTAACCATTATCTAACAATAATTCAACAAAGACCAAAAGAGGATCTTGCATGAAGAAACATGTTAGATAATAAAACAATTAGGATGTGTTTGGATTAGCGTTTTGACTATGAAAAGTACGTTCAAGTTTCTTGAACGCTTGAATATTTCATTTGGCTTTTTTTTTTAATTCCAGAACGCAGATATTCTCACTCTCAACCCACGTTTATGATAAGTTATAAAAGTTGTAGCTTATGCGTTGCGTTCACTTGTTACGTTTACCTATTTTATCAATTCTACCCTTTATTCTTTTCTTCAAAGAGGCACAAATAACAATTCATCTTAGGAATCATTAATCCCACTAAGAAGGATAAATTAAATAAAGGAAAAACAACCATTTGTACCCATGAACTTTACGAACGCTGACAAAAATACCCATTAAAGAAGAAAACTAACGTTGTATCCATCAAAGATGGATTCCGTACGACAAAAGTACCCAAATCCTAAATTTATGTTGACTTTTTAATAAAATTCCAGAATTACCCCATCCTTTATCTTTAACCCCTTCTCTCTTCTTTCCCAAATCTCAAACACCTCCATTGCCTAAAAACCCTAATCTCAATGGAGGTGTTTGAGATTTGGGAAAGAAGAGAGAAGGGGTTGAAGATAATGATGGGAGTAATTCTGGAATTTTATTATTCAACATAAATTTAGAATTTGGGTACTTTTGTCGTACAGAATCCATCTTTGATGGATACAACATTAGTTTTCTTCTTTAATGAGTACTTTTGTCTGCGTTCGTAAAGTTCATGAGTACAAATAGTTATTTTTCCTTAAATAAAAAACTAACCATAAAAAAATAACAAAATTATAAGTAGTGAAAAATTATAATCCAAAATAGTATCAAATAAAAGAGTACTACTATAAAAAAAATATGGATTCTATTTTTTTCAGTTTTGTAAAATTTGACAGCGTAATTCTTGTATACTGTTTATTATTGTAATTCTTTTAAAATATGAATGATTTTTTTTTTTTGTGACTCAGTTTTTTTTGGTGACTAAAATATGAATGATTGATCTTAAAACATAATTAGTAGAAAATTACAATTCAAAATAGAACTAAAAACAAGAATACTGAAAGTACTAAAAGAATACGATGCAAAAAAGAGTATTGAAAAAAAAAACTAAAACTAAAATTCTTATGTATATACCTTAAAAAATGATAGAATAAACCAAACAAGTTATTCTTTTAACCATAATATCAATTAATGATCTTATTAGGTAAGCAAATTAAACAAAAATAACCATAGATAATAACAGTGAAAAATTATAGTGTATAACAAAAGAGTACTAAAAAAATACTATATAAAGATATACTAAAAAACCTAAAAAAGTATAAAAAAATTAAACATGTTTGAAAGGATAATATTATAATGTAATATCATGTCTATTTTAGTAATCATCTATTTAAATGTGATTTTAACTATCATTATCTAAACAATATTCATTCTATCAAAATTAATTTTCTAGAGTTGCCAAACATAAATCACGTTGCTACAAATTCACTTTTATCCAAAATCAATTCTATAAAATCAAGTTCATTCAAATTTTAGTTTGATAAACGTCAATCCAAACACACACTTCATGTACCTTTATCTGAAATGTCAACATTTTCAAAGAGATGTTTCATGATACAAGATAACCAAGGAGAGAGTATATTTAGCCCAAAAAAAATTCTCTTACGTAAGTGTACAATTAATTAACGTTAACAAACCTGAAAGCTATTGTGAAACGAAAACAATATCAAAAGAGTAAAGTATCATTTTTGTCCACAACGATTGGGGTAAATCCTATGTGTCCCTAACGTTTAAATCGTCCTATTTGTATCCCTAACGTTTGTAAAAGTGATTCAATGTTATCCTGCCGTCAATTACACATCATGAGCGCTATAGTTTGAGTTTTAAAAATCTCTTCTTGAAGTTAGAATATAAATGTCTGGGATAGAATCGATGATCTACTCCGAAAAATAGCTCCTCAGATGTTGAAACTAATTTCTACAACATTTACATAATTCACTTTTCTAGGGACATAATTGAATCTAAACACAAATAATGGGTATAATATTAAAATCGAACACATCCAAATAAGACCTAATTGAGAATGAATACATCAAAGTGAGAATAATTGAAAAATATAATCTGATTTGTTAGTATAATTGATAGTAGGATAACATTTAATCACTTTTATAAACGTTAAGGATACAAATAGGATGATTTAAACGTTAGGGACACAAATAGGACATACACCAAACGTTGGGGACAAAAACGATACTTTATTCGTATCAAAATAAAGAGGAAATGGTAAATACTTTGCCAGCATGTCAGGGATCATATCTAGCCCATTTATGATGAAGGTTAAAAAAAAAAATAAAAGAAGTGAATTTCCACTTACTTTGCCAGCATTATGCTCATATCCATGCATCACCTCATCAAGCAAACCAGGCCAAGAGCCCAGTTCTATCTTTTGCCATGATGACAATAGATCATAAATATTATTCAATTTATCTACAAGCAAGTTAAACCAGAAAAATTAGTAATATTAGGGAGTACACAATGGATAAACAAAACTTGAAAGAAGATTCATACCTGGGAAGGGGAACTTTGAACCATGTTCTTGCATAAGTTGAGCCTTGTGCAGTAGAAACTGCAATCCTGAGAAGGCCTGAAGTAGGGAAAAAGGATATAGCTTAGAAAACACAATATATTATAAAAAAAATTAAGAAAGTGTACCCATGGCATACAACTAAACTAAGCTTCATGAGTCTTGTTAGAATATCTGTGAATAAATGAGTTAGCATATTATAGGAACCCTTAGGATATGGTAGTTAATTGTGTATATCCTGCAATTATGTATAGATTCCCTTTTCAGGCTACATAAATTAGTCTCTGTTGTTCAGCTAAAACAAATGGAATTCTTATGTCTCGCTCCTTCTCTCACATTCAACAAGGCTAAAAACAACATTCTAATTCAAAAGAGAACATTGAATTAAAACTTTCCAGAGAATAAACTTTTGAACAGAAAAGGATAGCAGATACACAAGAAGGCTTGAATTGGGTTAAAGTTACAGTTAGATTGGATTTGAAAAACTTGAAATCATATTCAACACAAGAAAAGTACCTACAAACAATTACTATTAGAGAGCAGTAATAAATAATAACCGTATTACATTATACATAGGAATTTTTCCAAGTCAACTGTTACATTTTCTGCATAAAAACAATCTGTAAGGAACGTTGCAGTCTAACCAGTCATGATTACTACCTTTGCTAACGGGATATTTGAAGGAAGAGACAAGAGCATGTCAATTACGTCTGAAATTTTCTGGAGATCATTATGATTTTCCCACTCATTTAGCACGGATAGGATCTCCCGACGGAGAGGTGCAAGTACTTTCAACATATTTGCCATCTCTGGAGCATTTGGATCCTAGTACCGAGAAGAACAAAAAGGATATACATGTCATCATGCAACTACAGAAACATCAAGGGGGAAGAAACACATCTTAAAGTAACAGCCACACCTTGTAAAAATTGTATCTGGTGTCAGATTTGTGAGATGAAATAAACTTCCTCTGATAGTCTAAACAGAGATAAAGTAAGTGCTCTGGCATCAGTTTAACATCTAATCCAGGCAAAATTGAAGAATGGATTCCTGAAAGCAGTTGGAAACAGATACATGAGCTAGGCTCAGAAACAAAAGTTGCAAACATTAACAAAAACAGTGATTACTACCTTTCATTAAATCAATTCCCAAAGAATACGAGTCACTAAAGGAATGCAACCAATCTTCATTAGAAACCTTGAAAGATCCCGACTGAACCAAACGCGAACGTTGTTAAACACAACATATAAATCAAGTTTGCCAATCCAAGCAAAGGAGACAGAAAGTAGAGACAAACTCACAGTCTGGACAAGATCACTAGATCCAAATAACTGGTTGTGAATGAGAACCACATTGCTAACAATAGACTCTTCCAGTTCCTTCCATTCTTCATCCAATATTTCACATTCCATTGACTGTTCCGTCTGATTGAAAGAATAAATTTCATTTCAAATATACATATAGAATCAACTAATCAACTAGAAAAGGATATTTAGAGTTGGAAAACACTTGCATTTGAGTCAAAGGGTTTTTCCTCAGAAGAAACTAACCAACTAAACAAATAATAAAGGATATGAAAGTTGAAAGCATTACTGTATCATTGGGTTTTTCCTCGGAAGAAAATTGTTCCCATTCTGAAAAGGTTTCAGTTGCACTTAATTTTGCAAGAGTTGGCATGTCAACTTCAATAACACTCTCGATTTGGAAAGCTCGAGGTTTAAACTTGTATTGCTGAGATTCATAATCACTTTTGGACTTAGCATGAACTTTCATACCCATCCAAAGGGTTGCAAACTCATCAAATATCTTGTGCAAGAGCTGATGCAAAAAATATTTGTTAAAGAAAGGACTTGTAGAATTCCATACAAATGATTCAGCAGAAGTTTAAACTACAGTAAAGATACTGACCATATAAGTTTTAACATCCATTACTTTTGCATGTGCTATGGAATGTGCAAGCTGAACAAGAATGTTCTGATAGACAGAAGCTCGATATTGCAATGAAGATACCTGTTTTACTTAATCCAGTTACAAACGGATGAACAAAAACAAATTGATTCTATTGATTAAACAATCGAGAAAGTTATTTTACATAACTCAATCCATTGGTATGTACCTTCATATTAGCAGCAATGCCACTGGAGAGACACATAAGCCTTTCCATTAAAGCAATATCAAGCGAGTAAAATCCTTTACCAAAATCAAGTGTGTATGATAGATGCATGTCATGTCTAATGTCATTCCTAAGAGAGATAAACTTGCGTGAAGTTGCACGCGGGAAGCGCATAATTGTGTATAGCATTTCCTGCAATATTCAAAGCTCACCATGTCAGTTGTCAAAAACCAAAACCCCTCAAAACAAATTGCTAAAAAAAGGTAGAAACAAACAACAAAAACAAAATACCATATCCAGGATGATGTTTTCAAGCCCAAGTCTAGCAAGATATTCTTTTTCCAAGCTACTTGACAGAATCAGTGACAATCCGAATTTTATCTCATACACAGCAACTTGTATTGGTTGAATAATATCATTAAAACAAACGTATTCATCCGTCAACCGATCAATGAAATGTGTTGCTGTTTCCTGAAATTCAAAATTGGCAGCTAATGTAAAACTAAAATAAATGAAATGAAAGTTGTTACATGTAAGAATTGGACAAACAGGAAGCATATGTCTTTTACAGGCAATACATCTTGGTCTAGGCCTCCTACATCTGTCTCACGACAGCATGTCATCATTTCTTTGTTTTATTCCGAATTCATGCATGCTTCTCGTATCAAATTTGAATAATACGTGCATCCGAGACCAACTGTCTCCACTTATTAGTTCTTACCAATACCTACCTTGCTTGTCAAGCTGTCATTGAGGAAATTCCATGACAAACAATTTTCATGAATCCTTCAATTTCTTGGAAATTTTATTGTTCACAAGCATACTGAGAACCATTTCATCTGTCCACCTTTTATAGCATGTTATTCTTGTCCTATTTATCACATCGCAATGGGTTCTAACATATTGTCCCATTTTGATAGAATTTTCTCACCTCAAAATAAATAGGACTTGAGAACCATTATTTTCCAATGTTCTTACTCGGCATTTTTTAATTTCAGATGATAAGAAGAAAATATGCATTGGTTGTTCTAATCACAAATAAAAATTTTCTGTGATTTGAGTTACATATAGAATAACAATAAATAGTAGTAATTCAAATTAGTTCAACCAACAACACATGCCTAAGTAGTTATACCTGCCAGTTCCGAGCCCGATCAGCAACCTGTTGAAATTCCTTTACTTTAATACTGCTTTTCAAATCTTCCAACAAAGCAAGTTGTTTTAGAAACTCATGACATTCATTCATTAACTTCTTGTATTTCCATGGTTCAGGGCGGAAGACAATCTAAGTAAAAACAACAATGATCAATGTTGGTTGCTTCACAGAAAATGTCGACAAAGATACAAACAGAAATAAAGATGCAAAATAATTTCATCATCGAACCTCATTAGACACAGGAGGTTTTGGACGAAACAAATGAAATTGTTTAAATAAGTTCTCAACTTGGTAGACCAAATCAGCCCCTTGAAGATTTTTATAATAAATTTGTTTCGTTTCAGTGTATATAAGATATCAATTAAAGAACAAAATTGAAGTGCAAGACTATATTTCATGTCAAATAATGAAAAACCAAATTGATGCTCAAAGACACAAATGTTCAAAGAATAACTTGATATCATGTATATTCCCAACTATATTATTAAGGCTATTGGTACACCCTGAAATTTTTGAGGGGCAAAAGTTAAGGGAGAAACTAACTAGTTATTAATGGCCAAAAAAGAAAAAATCCCTTTCAACTTGTTCGGTAAAAAGTCGAAACAAAATAAAAGTAAAACCACCATGAACAAGTCACCACTGCACATAGCTAGTAATGCTGCCACCATCAATCTGATTCAACTACTCCACCTTGAACAACACCATCCCACTACCATTAATCAAGCCCCAATACCACCACCCCTGTCAATCAGTGTCATTGGCACCACCATCAAGTGCCAGAAACACTACCACAAGCACCAAGAAGGTCGGCATTACTGCCACTTGAAGATCAGCACCATAGCCACCACCATGACTGACGTTGAGTTGCCACCATAAACAACACTACATCCTCCTGTAGTGCAATGCTAGATGACTATCGGGCAAATAAGCGTACAAGTTTGATGGCATTGGCTACACAAAGATGGGTGAACTACAACCCAATGGTTATCAAATACAAGTGATGGGTGAAGGAGAGAATCAGTTAGCAGAGCAATGTCGAGAATAGTATGCATAGGAAGTAAAGGACTTCTATGATTTCAACATAATTGGGAGGAAAAATACCATAATGTGGATTATGGGGACATTTGACCTGAAAGGAGATGAAAATTTTATGCCAATAAAATTGACCCTGGTTTATTATTGATAACCCAAGCATGGATATCAGAATTAGATATGTACCAATCTCTTAATCAAAACAAAAATCTTGATACCACAATGCTGAAAGACAGTAATTATATTCACATCATTCAAAGCTTAAAATTTTGGATGGAATAAATTTGGAAAGTTGAAACAAAATTGAAATAATTTAGAAACCTTTCTTTGAAGCTTCATATGTTCTGCTTGAAGCTTTTCTAGCCTTTCTGCCTTTCTTTTATCAGCTTCTCTTGTGAAAAACTGTCCTGATAAATACCCACATTCTTTCCGCACCTGAAAGAAAACAATAATTATAACCCAATTCACCCAGAAGACAAATAGATTAAGTACATAGGAGTACAAATCATAAAATAACAAACAAACAAGAACGATTAGCTGCTACAAAGTGAAGAAGACAATCTTGATCAAATTCGTTGACTCTAGTACCTGAATTTCAAGTTCAAGTGATGATACCATTTCTTCAATATGAGAATACTTGCAAGAGTACTTAATGGCAGGATCAACATTATAGCTGCTAAGCAGCAGATGAATGCGTAATCCTCCAATATGTACCCATGCACAACCAATGCTATAACTGAAATCTGAGACAAAAATAGCTCAAGTTAAATATACATGAGATTCAAAGAAAAAAAAAAAGATAGTTAACAGATACCAGACTATGTCAAAGTAATAGATTCAAAATACAACATAATATCGAATTATATGCTTAAGAATTATATTTTCTTCCTATATATATATATATAAGCACAAATAATTACCATCAGAATTCGACTGAAGATACAGCTCACTGAGCAGCGGAACAATGATTTTGGGCACTGAGTTTTTCAATCTATGGTGGCTTGAAGAAGCAATGAGAGTGCTCACCAAATTGATTCCTTCTTCCTACATTCATTCAAGGGAATGAGGTATAGAACATAAGCTTGGACTCCGAGCATCAACAATTCAAAAAACCATACAGAACCACCACACAACATTATACAAATAAAGAGCAACATGAAGCAGAAAATGCATCAATAACACATTTCAAGTTGAGTTCCTCATTCTGTCCTAAATTTATTTCATCATTACAACAAGGTCATCCTTATTCATAGTCCCAGATGTAATGAAAACATAGTTGCTATCTGCTAGAGATACATCATCTAATTACAAAAGCTAAAGTACAGGATTATTTCAGTTAACATCAAATGAAACTTTTTACCTCAATTTAAAAGGCTAGTTTTATAAGTAGTAGAGCAAAATATTGAGGAGCTAGAACATTAAATAATAAGCCTACTAGAACTAACAGCATTTTAGAGTCAATTTTCGCAATCTTCTGGTAAATACTGGGAACTTGTGCATACATATTCATAATAAAGGAAAAAGACGCTATAAATGACCCAAAAATGAATAAATAGAAAAGACTACATATCCCAGTCCGACAGCATTCGTTCATTTTAGAAAACCAGTATTCTATAACCTGTTGTCCTAATCTATCATATACGTGAAAGAAGAAATTGAATTATACAATGCTCAACTTAATATCAATCATTATACTAGCTAATGTTGCATTCAAATATATCTCCAAATATTCACTCTGAAAAGTATAATCCATGCTGCCAATTGACAGAATCAGTTTGAAGATAAATTTATCTGTACATTGGTGTTCCTAGATTTTCCAACTTCAATTTGCTACATATATCAGTACATCCAAATGAGCACTATATAATAAAGGTAATAAAGCATCAGCGAATTAATTCCAACCGCATTCAAAAAAAACATCAGCTATCATACTCGTTCAACTGTAATGCCATTATTAAAAAATAAAAAGATAAAATACTGACAAAAAGCATAATAAATAAAATAAACATACCGTGACTGCATTATTCTCTAAAGAACAGAAACTAGACTTGAGTCCTTCGAACTGATCCACATCAAAAGATTTTTTGTGCGCATAGACAATCTACGTTTAAGCAAACCCATAAATTCATGAACTTTTCAAGCTATTTATGAATTTAAGAAATAATAACATAAGGCATAAATCACTGCAGAATTGAGGAAAGCAAAACCTGTTGAAAAAGAGCACGGGCCGCTAATAAAAGAAAACTGGGTAGATCAGGTCCATGACAAGAGCAACGCCACAAATTAGACATTGTAACTCTAAACTTATGACATTGCACTGGAAGTTCCTTGATAGCATGAGTGTTTTTCCTGAATCATGATCCCCAAGAAAATATTTAAAAAAAAAAAAAAACGAATTCAGTAGAAAAAATAAACAGCTTTATGTGCTTATTTGGCATTATAAGGAGTTCAGAAACTTTTAATATCCATGCTAGGTATTGAACAACTCATGAGTCTGAACCTAAAAGCTTAGATATCCAGGAAATGAAATAATATAGTGTTTAAGCATCAGTAGAGATATCCAGAGTTGAATTACTGTTTGAATTACTCATGAGTCCAAACCTCTCACATTAGGTGGTATGGGCATGCTTTGAGAAGATTAAAAAAAGCATCAAGTCAAGAGGGTGGATAAGATGGCAGCTAGCTGAATGAGTTTTGGGTAGAGGGAGACACAAGGAGACTCTATAGAACTAATCAAACGAGATATAAACATAAATAGGCTACGTATAGACATGATCAAAGATAGCCACACAATGGCATTATTTGATTTATATAGCTAACTCCATCAAGCAGTGTAAGGCTCTACTGTTGTTAATCCTTGTCATGAAACTATTTGTCCCAAAAGATTAAAACTTATCAGAATAGGCACATGAACTATTGTATCTCTAATGCGCCCCCTTATTGTAAGAGCCTTTTTTACTCTTTATTTTCCTTATACTGGAATTCTTTCTATCCTTGGCTGAAAACCAACTTGTCTGAAGACAAAACAGCTATGATCAACAACTTCAACCTCTATATACTCTTAGTGCTCTAATTGGATGTCAAACTGAGGAGTGCCCATAGTATACTCTTGCAACTCTAGTTGATTGTGAAATTGTTCCTTTGGGCGGGAAACCAAGGCATCTTTCCCTTTGGGAACACGGTACTGGAGATTCTTCTTATCTTCTAATTTTGATAACCTAAAGGGGATATTTCTCATCCTTATCTTTATGATATAAAATTCTATTGAAAAAAAAAAAATATGATTGCTTCAACTATTTGGGTGCTTTGGAAAAAAGTTTTCATTTGATGATTGACTTGTGTTCTAGGAAGGAAGGCAGTCTGAATCTATATGATTTTGGTGTCTTAAAGACTTAACAGTTTTTCCTGAAAACTAATATATAACCTCTCATTTTAGCCCCATAAAATTAATTTCTCAAGGATTTACTACATTAGAATATCTTCTTTCCTCAAATTTAAAGTAATGATCTCCTGTGAGCTTCTGAGAGGAGTATATAACAATGAACAATGCACCTTTAAGTCACCTTTCTCTCATTTTCATCATTTATTCTCATTACATAATAATCCTATCTGAAATTTCGACAATGTGCAAAACTTTAATTATTCTAAGAATGCAAACTTTTCTTCTGCAACCAAAAAGATAGGTCTGCTCAAGATTTGAGACAACAAAACAAAGCCAAAATTTGAAATATAAAAATATATTATAAAAAGGTCAAGAATTGTCCTCCTATCTTTCAAACTCTATGGTGCATAAACTGTACTCACGTGATATGGAAGACAGTTGATGCATTGACGGGCTGCAAGAGTATGGGGGGTATAGCAACACTGCTTACATCAAAACCTTCAACCTTTGAGAAATTCTGCATAAAACCGTATATCATGAGTGGTAAAAAAAATTGCATATCAAGCAGGACAACTTACAGAAACAAGTGGTAAAAAAAATTGCATATCAAGCAGGACAACTTACAGAAACAATGTATGCTTGCACATACCTTAATGAAGTCAGGAAAGCATATCCACAATGATTCATGCCACGTAAACCACATCTCTAGAATAAAGCTTGCAATCTTCTTAATCCCTGCAACATTCCCCCCATACCCCAAGGGATGTAGAAGAGGGTTAAATGCCATATTTGAGAAAGTGGATAATATGAAACAAGCAGCAGTTTTGCACGAACCTGCATCCACCGAGGTCCATTCACTCAGGATCCACAATATCTTTCTTTGGGGAGAAAACATTTGTGGAGGGATTGATGATAAACGCAATGAAAACTTTAATGCATTGTCCAGATTGATTGTAAGATAGTCCATAATCTAACAGGTAGCCAAATTTGCCAAGTCAATAAAACAGACAACAAATGAAGCCCCAACAGAAAGAGAGGAAATAAAAATAAAAATAGTGATCGTATTACTCGGTCTTCCCCTTTGAAATCATCCCAGTGAATTGAGGTGAGCTCCTGTAGCAACTCCATATCCCAGAATAAACTGGTATAATCCAGTGGTGGAAATGTATCCTGCAAACTCTCAAATCCTGACATTTGACACAACATTTCGGGAGTAAATGAACAACAAGAAGCAGAACTTTCTACAACAGATGAAGAGTCTCTGTGTCCTGTATTCATCTGCAACTTCTTTTTTTCATGTTCAAACCTTCTTAACAGCATCTGTAGAGCAAAATGAGTGAGAACTACAAGAGAAAAACAAAGGTGCATCATCATTATCATCATGACCTCATTGAGAACATGAAAAGCACAAACCTGATACATCTCCTCCAACTGCTTAACAATTTGCAGATCATCACCATCATGACCCCATTTCTCCATTATAAATGGTGACATTGAAACAGCTGTAATTAATAAAGAAGAGAACATTTGAAGATATCCATTTACAAATAAACAAGTGTGCAATAAATCAGGCATGAACATAACTAACACTTCTACACCAGCAAACAGGTAGTACCAAAAACATCCATCATGTTATTTCAATATGTACACTCCTGAGTATACCTTGCAAACCCAATAGACGAATTACTCAAAACAAAGCCAACACTTTCTACATGGAGAGAAACCACAACAGAGATGCCAAATAATTTTAAACCAAAGAATTAAAGCTACATCATGATTGAGAGGGAAAAATATTTTACAGTACGAAGCCAAAAACAATTTTACACTTCCAAATTCATCATAGAACAAGAACAAACCATTCAGTATATATTGAGTCATATGTATCATTGTATTTGTCAATATAAGTTCAGATGATAAACAAAAGAGACAGTAACCCAATTGGACTAAATGGCCCATAAATATCATTGTCTCTATTATAATTCATATAGCATTCTCAGTTTCTCACACAAAAGAGGAACAAAATGTACAAAATCAGTCATACAAGGAAATAAATATACAAAACTCAATAAAGCAGGGAAAGGAAACCAGGTAGCCAACCATATACCTTCCATCACACCAAAGCGAAGATCTTGATCAAATGATGCAACAACATCAAGGAGATGTCCTGATTCTACAAAAATTAACAAAACATCAATTACAAAGGTTAGAACATTTCGCTAGAACTACTCCAGTTAAAGAACAATGAACCACTAAACCAGTTTTGATGTTCTCAAGATCAAGAGGGCTTGAATAACAAATAAAGAAACCAATAACCTACTGCAGTCATCAAATTATTCAAATACCGAAGATATCGCAATCAAGAGTATTTTTACAGCAATATTCCTACAGATATAGACAAAAAGTGAAATATTGCAAACCTTGATTAGCAGATGCTGTCTTTCGTGGCCAAAACCTTTCAACAAAGTTTAAAAGTTGTTGTTGTTTATCATGTAAAGCAGAGGAAGAGGGCAAAAACGGGTGACCACCATAAATCCACAGCAAGGATTTTTCCGGAAAAGAATACCCCTCCAAATTTTTGCTCTCCATCTATTGAATGTTATTAAAAAAAATTAATTGTCTAAAAAAAATACAGAAAATAATACATATATTTATCATGTTCTCTGCTTATCTTACCAGAAAATTCTCTACCATTTCTGGACAGATATTCATTAGTTTTCCAGCATCTTTCACCAAAGAATGCCAAGAAATTAGCAATAGATCAAACTTTGAAGAAATCAGGTGTTGCCAAAATAGCACATGATCCTCAATAAGGTTAGTGTAGGACTGTATGAAATAATCAAATGTTGAACACTCAATTAGCTTAGGACTTGAAGTAACAAGTTTATTAAGGAACTCATCTTCCAATACATGAAGAGATTTCAAAAGTGGAACAAAGCACCTAGCTCCATCAGTAAAACTATGCTCGCTCTCAGAATATTGCTGCTGCAAAGTTAACCTTAATGGATCAATGCAGCGAATGGCATTACAGATATAGTTAATTTGGCTATTCGATGCAACCAAATCAACTAAATCAAATGACAACATAGGAATTGACTGCAAACCAAAATCAAGTGGGTCACGCCATGCAATGTATTTCCAAATTGGATGCTCCATCATCTTCTTCATCAACTTAATAAAGTCATGGAAGAACTGACAGAAGGGCTGCAACTGAGAACCAAACCAATTAAACCAGAGCAGATAGTACTTAAAGTCATTTTCAGTTGCCTGCTCAAATGTCCAGCTGGCAGCAAAGGATAGCATTTTATTTGTCATCTCCAAGTCAATTTCAGTTTCCTTTTCATATTTTGCAAAAAAGACTTTGGAAGACTTTGGAAACATAATTTCTTGCAATGTCTTTATATCTACAAAATAATGGTTCCAACAGGCAAGAGAAGTTTGCGGAGAAGCTGTTGAGTACTTTTTCCGAGCATTTTGATATTGTTGTGCAGCAAACTGCCTACCAAGAAACTCCAGATACATGCAATCTTGTTTAGTGCACGCTTCTCTTGAGTAGCATGTATAATCCACTAACCTCAATGGCACTTGCCATCCACCGGGTAAACCTAAAGGAGAGTCTGGATAACAGCCATATCCACACAAATTACTTTCGGATAAAAAAGCTGTTTTTGCGAAATTTATTATTTTCTCTCCTTTAACATCACCAAATGAGGAGATATATGTGTGTTCCCAACTTATTTGCAGACTCCAAATGGGATGACAGCCATTCATAAGAAGTTGCTGAAAAAGATGAATCCAATGCGACAGCTCAAGATAGGTTATGCGAACATTAATCTCTGAACCTTCTTTCTTAGCATAAATGTGGGCTCTTGCCATGTAGTCAACGATTGGAGCAACAGGGATACCAGACAAAACAAGAAATCTCTTCACATCTTTGAGTTCTTCATTCTCACAGTTGTATCCACCTGTATCATTCAATGCCCAATAAGGCTGCATCATAAATATTTCAACACCCCTATTTCGCATTGCCCGAGAAACTTCACCGTAGTGGGGATTCACCGTGAGAAACAGGCGGAAATTTGGGTGTGGATGGACAACATAGGGGTTCCCATCAACAATTCCACGCTCATTGACCACAATTGAGCCACTAGGTTCCACCAAAGAGTTAATTCTATCAAGAACCTGAAAACCAAATAAAAAATGCAAAATACCTAATTAGATACATACATACTCAAAAATTTACTGGAATATGATTTCAGTTACATTAGCTAAAAATAATAACAAAACAGTCATCAAAACAAGGAAATATTACAATCAATACACTATAAATTTAAGCTTCTTGGGGATAAAACAAAATGTAGGAAGACTAAAGATGTGACATTTCACGAGGAACCAGTTGTATCTGACACACTTTCAGTATCTGTAGAAAAACAATCAGATCAAGGGAGAGAGAAAATCATACAGATTGACAAGCATTATATACCACACAAGTAAACAACAAAATCTATGCAGACATAATATCTTTAAAAAGCATGCATGATGCATTCAATAATGTCATTAATAATATCACTATTAAATATTGACATCACATACCGTAGGGTTGCATAGATTTGCATTGTCCAAGACAATCCATTCACCTCTCTCTATAGCCTTTATCAATAATCCAGTAACCCATTCAAACTTGGTAGAAATCAATCTTTTCTGATCATCTGCTTTCAGCTTCAAAATTGTCTTCAAGACCAAATCTAGATCCTTGGTTGAATAGGATACAGGAAGAGGATTCTTTTCTAAATTCAACTTAAGCTGTTCAATGATCTCAGCAAGCAAACTAAGAGAACAAACAACTTGCTTCCAGTTTTCGAAATAATTTGAAGCAGAAGCAGCCAAGCTGTCAAAGTTCAAGCTGGACAAGAAAGTAGTCCATCTCCTACATAAATCTCTGTGCCTAAAAATTAATTCCTTTGAAGCCTCCAATTGCAAATTGCTGTACTCATTAAAAAAGTGCCCAACTTGAACAACAATACAGTGAAAATTACGTAGGGCATCATATTGTTCAAAAGATCCAAGCAATTCAGAGATATCAGTTGCAGATGAAAGATTTATTTCATTAAGTACATTGCTTGTGAGATTAGCAAGTAATCTTATCAATGAAGTTTTCCCCGAGCTTAAGGGGCCAATCAAGATGCATAACCATTGGCGCTCTACACACTGAGCAATAGCTTCCAAACTTTGACAAATTTCCGGAAGTATAAGAAGCTTACTTTTGTTGGGCACAGATAACTGGACTTGACTCCTCTTAACAGTAGCATTCCCCACAATTAAATGACTTGAATCAAGCTTAACATGAGGATATGGATTTATAAACGGCATCACCCCAAATACCTCAGTGAAAAGCCTTAAAACTTCCTTGCGGTCAGCTGCAGAACGCATTCTCTGAATATAGACAATGTTCAAGAAAGAATATTCTCCCATCTGCTTGGGTGACCCTAAATTAAGGACAAGGAAATATTAAGATAAAAGATGAGAATGACCATCAGTGGGATAAAGAAACAAATCTATCACACAGGGAAACATAAGTATCAAAATGGTATTAAAGGAAAAAGAAATGTTGGACCTTCAATTACTTCACAAGATCGAAAAACATCACGCAGATTAAACTCCCATGGAAGACCATCCTTAGCAAACTTATGATGCAACATGGTCTCTTCATGCATCCTTTGATTGAATAATATTAACTTTGAGAGTAAAGGTGTGGGGATAGTTGGATATTTTGATTCACAAATTGACAGATAGTCATCCTCAACTAACTGGTCTACATATACCTGTCATCAAATACAAATTCAACTGATAAACTTGCAAATCAAGAACAAAAGAAAAAACTTATCCGACAACTCCAGTTTGGACAAGATGCGAGAAAATAGGACATACACAAGAAATAGAACATTAATACAAACCAGAGGTTAAATAGTATCCCTCTTTGTTTTACATGCTTCAAATTATATAGCCTTACCCTTCAAGCTCTAATTAAGATACTGCCAGCATACCTTGGTGAAACGATTTAGAAATGATCTTGGAAGGCTTTTCCGGCCACCACCTTGATGTGATGGATTTTGACAGGCAAAAACTCTAAACGATGGTGGACATTTATAAGTATTTCCTAGCTCTGGTATAAATACCTCAGCTCGGTGATCCAAAATAGCATTTAAACCCTGATTAAAAAAACTGTTAAAACCCATGAGAGAGAGAGAGAGAGAGAGAGAGAGAGAGAGACCATTAATTCCCAAAGAAGCATAGAAAAAGAAAAACAAAGAATGAACAGTTATGGTGGAAACAATGCACTACTATGGTTATAAATTGTGTTAAGAATGAAGAACAACGAGGTCCAAATAGATATTAAAACTGATCAGGAATTTACCTCTAAAACGGGTTGTGGAGCAAGATTAAGCTCGTCTAGCAAAACCCAACAGCCTTCCCTGAGGGCCTGCATCAACAAAAAAGATAAGAAGATAAATACACGTAACACGTCAAAGCTGGTGATGAATGTTAGATCATGTTAATTTTTATGGCAAAAAGTTTAACCTGCAATAGTATCCCATCGGACCAGGAAAACATCCTGCCTTCATCACTTTCCACTGGTAAATCGGATCCTAATAGATCCATCATATCAGTCTGCAGCAGAAAAGCACATCATCATCATCATAATACATAAGTGAAAATTATCCCATCACAGAAAACAGGAAGAACCATAGATCACAGTAAAGTAGGAACGCACAAAAAAAGACTAATTACTCACCTGTTCAGATAGGTTTATCCGTACCACTCTGTTCCCAGAACATTTCCCCAAAGCCATGATTAAACTTGTCTTACCAACACCAGGACTACCTTCCAGTAGAACTGCAAACCAGAAGTCAATTAAAACAGAAACATGCAATTGTTTGGATGACAAGATTCAGAAAGAAATTTTGGAAAATACAATGCAAATGAAAACTGATGCATTAGATACATAATTATTGTTCAGTTTTATGAATATTTTCAATTATTTTGTACTTTAATTATGAGTCCTACAATAGAATGATTTAGGAAATGATTTTGTAACTTAAAGGGTATTTAACCCTAGAAGTCCCACATCCGGAAGTCCTCAATAAGAACTTGTGTTTTGAAGGCTATCTATAGGGCCTTGGCTGTGATGTTGAAGTATTATCTTCTAAATATCAAAAGTCACTTTTTATCTTTAAGACCGACTCTCTTATTGAATCCCAGTGAAAGTGCCCAAGTTTAATAGTTTTTTTCCATGTTCTGTTTTGCTGTACTATTCCACATCAGTAACATACCATACTATTTCAACATCAGTAACATACCAGGCTTTGAAAGCTGCATCGCACGCAAAACTCTAAAGGCATTTTTGCGGGTAGTCGGTGCCTTGAAATCAAAATAGCCATCCTCACAATGGCCAGAACCTAGAAGCATAACCAAAAAGTCACAGAATAATCCAAAAAAAGCAATCTGATCGGTACTTGGTAGTACTGGGGGGAGGGAGGAGGGGGATTGGTAATGGTAAAAGACTACAAAAGGATAAAAAAGAATTCTTCAACATACTTCAAAAAAAAAAAAAAAACACATCTAATATATCTAAATAGTTTAACTCAATTTTGAAATAGCTCCTCAATAGTTTTAAACTTTTCTAATTCGACCAAGTCCCTTTTAAAAACTCCGTGAATAATTCTTGATGCTTGATATTAAGTTGTTCTTCTTTCTGAAAATTCTAAATAACAAAACTTTCAAACTAAAGGAACCAGGTCAGATAACATTTGTACAATATAGGGGGCTGACCATACAGACCTAATTGAAAATTTTTATACACTACAGAGACTCGATTACAAACTTTCAAACAACAGCAACCTTAATGAAAATTGAATGTAACTATAACAACATTTGAAGTAATTAAAGCTAGAAAACATAAGTGTCAGGCATTGCTATACAAACCATCTCAAATATGAGTTGAAGATAACTGAGCATTCGCAAACAGACACCAAATAAGACACAAGTAGAATGTTATTTACGGTGTTTGGGCTAGACTGTATACACCTATTACTTAATATATAACATAAATTTATAAGATTAATATAAGGGGATATGTAACATTATCTCTCTAAATGAAAAATTGTAGGTATTTGAACATGATTACCTTTCTTGATATAGAATGGATCGATGCCAAATAAAGCATCGATTTGAGAATTGTCAATATGCAAGATATTTGAAGTTGAGGCAAATTCACCCCATCCATAACTTTCCATTCTTGAAAGCTTCGAATGTAACAAATTGCCTTCATCAACCTGCAACAAAAATCCAATCATCATTTACAACTACTGAATCAGAATAATAATGATCCGAGACAATAGTAATATTGAGCAAAGCCTTGTCCCAAATATATCATAGTGCTGTAACATGTAGAATAATAACCCACGACATGAAAATAAAAGTTTTTATCTATCATGCCCCGCAACATGGAATCATTACGATCCATCAAAAGAAATCCAATATTTTTATTTTAGCAGATATTGAAATAAATCCTACTACATCACATGCAGAGGAAGAAGGAAAATTTCAGCATTTTTATTTTGGAATTTAAAAAGCTATTTTTTGAAAGAATCAATCAGCAGCATCTACAAACCGCACAGCAAACAGAAACAGATAAGCCACTAAGCAAGCAATCAATTGTGTAGAAGAAAACATACATGACAGACAGGAAAGAACACCAATGAAAATGGGTTAGCATCCTATCATTTAGGTGAAGACCAGTCTAACCAATCAAGAACTGGACATCAAAATGATTATGATTCATAAAATAATGCACAGCCAAACCAGTTCCAAGTGTCAAACCAAGCAAAATAAACCAAAGCACAGTTTGGACCAACCCAGTTCAAACACTTAAAATCTATAGATTAAAGCTCCTTATTTCACACATTTCACTAACTCTTACATGTATTTCATATCACTTCAAGTAGATTATCCTTATAACATCACTGGATTTGACCAGTTTTGATATATGAACATGAAGAACGAGTTCTGCGAGTTCAATGTTTGGTTAGGTGTTTGACAACATAGGTGTAAAGTGTAAACCTTCAGTAATGAGAATATGCCGAAAATTAAACAGATGTTAACACCAGCAAGAATAAGGAAAAGTAGTATGTACCAACGTACATCTGACTCTATAATAAATGTTAAAACTTCTACTGGGTATATTCTTCTAACTTGATCAGCCAAGTTACTAACAGCACTATTGCTTACTACAGACTTGCATCCTATATGTGCCTCACTGAGGAACGTAATTACATAAATATATCTTTAATATATCAAAACAAACAACCAATAACAAGATATTCCAAATGTTCTTTGATACTTTCACATTCAAATTGCTCAAACAATGATAATTTATTGGGAAAATCCTCCATGTTATATCACTTGATTATAGGAATTTTAAGTTTTGACTTTCAATAAAGATTGATAAAATCACGTGACCAATTCCAATACTGATGTGCAAGGAAATGGACAAGAGGTAATCAGGTAGTGTATAGCAGATGAGCACGGAAACAGGGTAGATATAGTTTCAACAGAAAACGTAGAGGGAGGAACATACTCTCAGCTTTTGCAGAAGAAAAGATAGACATCTCTCCCTTAGCTCTTTAGAATACCTTTCTGAAATTCCAGTGCCTGGCAAAAAATGAGCAACTGTTAATAGAGAGAAAAAAAGAGGACAATAAAGCGTCTCAATTCATAAAGGCATGAATGCATGTAATATGTCATGTTACTGTATACATGAGTTGTGGAACGAGTATGTTATATAGTCCACCCAATCTTGTTGATGCTTATTCTTGTAACATTCGAAGCATTTCAGGCATATGCAAGCTAGTGAAAACTAGATATTTTATTCAATCTTTAGTACCCGAGCTAGTTACGGTTAGATGCAGCTATTTGGATTTGTTGGTGAATAATAAAACCTTAACAGTCAACAATTTCCATCACCACCACACTAACCATAACTGATGAAGAATTCTTTTGGGGGAAAAGAGATCATTCTTAAAAAATAAAGAAATAGAATGAGAGTAGAACTAACATCAAAATTGAAATTTAACTGATTCTAATATGGCAAATAAATAAACAGAAATTCAACATTCAGATGAACAGAATCAAAAGCAAAGAAGAAAACCAACTTCTCAACAGTAAACGACTCAAATATATAACAGCATCCATGGATCAGCATTGCATTAAAACCAAAAGGAACTTCATTTATACAGATAAGAACATATTAGAAGATTAAAACGAGACCAAAATAAAAAAAAGAATAACCCCTCAAGCCTTGTCATACTAGATGGAATTTCTAAAAGGATAAAAGTCAAACGACACCAGAGACATATTAAAAGAAAAGCAGCACCACAAAAATATTCAATATGGCAATAATATATTTGAATGAGAAATCAAAGATGAAGGCATAAAATAAGTGGCAAGCTATACCTAGACTTAATCCATCAAGCAAAACAAGAAAGATTCCATGAAGAAGTGCATATTTAGGACCTAAGGTTTCTTCCATTACATCCAAAAAGTCAACCCAAGAAATGAGATCTCTCACAGTAAGCCTTCTGCTAGGATGTATTTGGTTGAACCACTGAAAAGAAAAGTTATGTAATGAATACAAGCTAAATAACACTATATATAGGTCTGATCTGATGGAATTGATAGGAGAAAAAAAAAAGGCATAAACACCATTAACAAAATTAACTGCATATATCAAGATAATATACCTCAAAAAAACTTATCATAGCATTAACAACTTCCAGGAGCCTTTCACGATAATCTTCCTTTATGTTTCCCGCATTTTTAAGCTTGGAAATTCTGTAAATAAATCAAATAAACCAAATATTAAATATCTGCATATCTAAATTTGTATCCTGTAACAGTAAAGGCTTAGAGAGGTACCTTCTCAGCGCAATGCCTTCAAGCTCATTTAGATCGCTAACAGGAGGAACCCATATCTCTGTGAAGCGATTGCGCAGAGCCGGAGATAATTCCTTCTTTCCAACATCACCACCGGGGTTCATTGTAGCAAGAACAAAGAAATTTGAATGTGCAGTTACTTTCTCCATATTAGACCCTCCTTTTTCAGCTAAAGACTGCAGCAAAGAAACAAACACCCAGAAACCAAAGATAGTGAAAATCAAATCAAACAAATTATTGATGACAAGATCATATGCATATAAAAACATCTTCCACCAGCAACCAATGCCATAGAAAATATGTAATTGTGTTTATTGCTTGTATTGGGAATTTTTCTCTTCATGCTCAACAGCATTGTCTTTTAAAAGAGCATTCCTAGAAGATATCCGGACTTAATGAGACCCCACTCATTATCATTATCACACATTTAAATACCTTTTCCATTTTTTTTCAGTCATTAGGGCATAATTAAGGAGGTAATTTACCCCCTTTCAAAAAATTTCTGTTTGTTATTTCTTCAAAACTGTTCTTTTGGCAGCCAAAAAGAGTTAATAACCCCTCAATTAGTCCTAAGAAGATGTAAGGCTTAGCCTCTTCATTTCACAAAATACTTCTTGAGTGGGCAGCAAGCAGCAACCGACATTTCTTTACATACAAGAAGAAACTCTATGAAGAGAAAAGAATATGCAAAAGAGGAAGAGACATCCTTAGCAAAAGAAAAACAAAAACATTCCATTACTTGACCACCATAGGAAACCATGAAAATAATCATAACTTGAATAGAATAGGACAACCCACATGTCATATAATTTCAGAAACATTAAAGGTGTGTTTGGTTTGCGTTTTAATTTTCAGTATTTTCTGCTATCAGGACTTTGCAAAGGAAAAAGAGAAAACAGTGAAAACAATAAAATCCTGTTTTCTGTTTTTCCCTCCTATTTTATCTTTTATCTTCACAAAATTCTAAAAATAAAAAATACTGAAAATGAAAACACAAACGAAACACACCTAATTTTCTTTGCAGGGAACAGAAAAACAGTGATCAGCGATCCTATATAAAGAAAAAGGTGGTGCTACTTGATACATCATGAGTCTAAAAGGAAGTTAAAAACAGAATGTCAGTATGAGTTAACTTACCAGCGTCCTTTCTGGCTCCAACACACTATTCAATCTCTCAAGTACACTATCATCAGCCAAAGATATCTCATCAACAAGAAAGAGATCACCCCCTCTCATTGCTTTTACAAGGGGACCATCCTGCCATTCAAATATGCTCTGCCACTTCTTGTGCAAGACATCGAGCTCAAACTTTAACTGCTCAAAAGCACAAAGATCTTCCCTGCTGACATCAGGAATTTGAATTTGACCTTCTTTATATTTCCTTATCATGCCATTAAGCAGATCAAGGGTTGAGGCAGCTTGCTCTATGTCAGAAGAAACTAACTATAGAAGAGAACAAGAAATCAGGATTTATGCTACAAATGACTTGGATTAAGAAAAATGGGTACAGAAAATAAAACTATTGCAGAAAACAATGTGAATACAGCAAAACTAGGTCTCAGGTCTCTTACTACATGATTAAAACAGAACTTTGAAATTTATCATCTGAGCCAAGTGGTTAACAATAACAGAAAAATAGCACTCACTGGCTCTTCAGGAAAGTATCTAAATCCCTCTAGCTTCTTCAGTTGTTCAACAATCTCTTTATAGTTAGAAATCAGTCTAGATCTCTCTCTTAGAGGACGGAACCCCTGGAAGACATCATTCTAGTTAGCACCGCAGCTATTAATAGTATTTGAGCTCAAGCCTAAAAACTAAATAAATTGAAGGGGGAAAGATATGTACCCCAATGAAGTCAGATGTTTCTGTATGCTTATGACAGTTCAAAATATGTAACTTCAACTGCAAATAGGCACTTAGTAACTGACATACAGTAGTCTTCCCTCCACCCGTTTCACCAACAAGCAATACAGGTTCACGTAATTGAAAGCAGCGCTCCACAAGGAAGAACAACTTCTGCATGCTTTTGGTCAAGAATACACTGCACATGGAAAAAACCTCAGCAAGTAATAGTGAAGCTATGATTTAGGATCAGCGGGTAAAAGGAGCAATAAGCCCATAGAGCCATACCTATGAAGAATCTCCGAACCTCCTTTCACAACATCCAAATTGGAATAATTGTTGCCTCCAGGAGGTATCTGATATAGAGTAACATTAGCAACACATTAATTATTAGCATTTATACACACAGCAAGCTAACCCTAAGGTGTAGAACAGACTTTCTACCATAAGTCCATAACTTAATTAGGACAGCTGTCAGGGGGCACTGCAGTTTATATACTAATCTCTATTCTCCTTAGATATCTTACTAGCTTACTCTATTATTAATGCTATGCCATTTCAAGTCTATTAAACAAGTTTTGCACACACAAGATGTTGACGGAAATCCTGAAAGAATAATTTTATTAAAGACCATATCTCTACACAGAAAAGCAGAAGTTAAAAATCATGCATAATTAATCCAATATAGTCAAACCTATGATACATTATTAAACAAACAAGAATAAGCATGATAACAGAAAGTGAAGCTAAAAAATATAGCCAAATGGATGAGTCTCCCACTTAAGAGATTCTCCAGAGGGTAGATATGGGAAATCTTATCACTACAAGATGCTACCAGGAATCCATGACCTCAAGGTAACAATACAGCAACCTTATCCTTGCACTAAGGCTCACCATCCTATCCCTTTGGTTTGTAACAACACAAATTACTTATCAAACAACAACAACAAAACCTTGTCCCACTCAACCAAGACAAAAATCGAATGACTAAGTTCACAGTGCTGAATCCAGGAAACTATATAGGGTGACTTTTATTCAGTATTTTTTATTTAAAGTACATGATGACTACACAAAGATACTGCAATTAGAAAGTATACATAGAAAAGGTAAATCAAATATAAACTTTTTATGTTTTCTATGTATTAAATAGATTGGAAAAATTGAAACTTCCCAGTTTTATCCTCTCAACCTATAACTTAGGGCACCTTTAGTTAAGTTTTATATTATGCGAAATCAGATGCAACACAAGTTAACAGCGCAGGAAAAATACCTGATCGTACAAATTATTTATATTCAGTTTAACCCCTAGATGCTTTTCTAGAACTTCTCGAACAACAGACTTCTCATCCTCATCCCGTAGCCTTTCAGCCAAAAGATAATAACCATCTTTGGCCAAATCGTCAGTAGACACACAAAATTTCCTGTAACGATCAGCCCAACGGAACAAGTCCCGAGGAGTAACGAATCCATGACGAACAGCAAACTGTTTGTAGTCTTTTTTACTAGAACCCTGTGTCTGAAGCCCATGCATGACCCCAACCATTTTTTTTGCACGACTATCAGGAATTTTACACTTGTTTGCCACAATTGTACTCAGCTCATCATCAGGAATTTCACCAACATGAATCTCTACAAAACGATTACGAAATGCACGGGACAAAATTTTACGCCCATTATAAGATGGTGGATTTTGAGTGGCAAAAAGCATAAAGTCTGGATGTGCTTTAATTGTTACTTGCAGTTCAGGAACAAAAAGCTCTCTGTTATCATCAAGCAATCGGTTCAATGCCTCCAGCACATCAGATGGAGCCAGGTTAAGCTCATCCAATACAATCCAGTAACCATTTCTTACAGCTTTAACCAAAACACCTTCATTAAAAACAAGCTTTCCACTAGTGTCAGTTATATAAGAACCTAGATAATCTTGCAAATCAGTGTGTTCATGATTATTTATTCTTACAAACTCATGACCAGTTAATGCAGCAAGATACCGAACAAGGCTAGTTTTTCCACTAGATGTGGGACCCTGTAAGAGGACGGGATATCTCTTTATGAGAACAGCACGATCCAAATTCCGAAGATGCTCCTTGACACTCTTGGTTAAAATATAGTCACTTTCAGATTTGAAGGTTAAATAGGTGTCATCGGGAGGTATATGCCCTCCTAAAAGTAGAGAAGATATCTTTTGCCTCATTATTTCAGTACTGCGTACATCCAACAATGTGAGGAAAAACATACTAAAGCCATCGTATAATGCCTTTTGAAATCCAAATCTTCTCTCTGCTATCCTTGTATATTCTAGAGCACGATAAAGAGACCTTAAACTGAATTGAGGGCTCTGATCAGCACCATCCAGCAACCTCTCTTCAGAATCTTTCTTTGCTGATTTATAGAAACTTACAATTTTATTTACCAGCTTTTGACCCTTATTGCCAATAGAGATGTACTGACTAACAAATAGACTCAAATCATCATCATCCAAAACATCATCAACAAAATACTCTGTAAATCTACTTCTCAAAGACCTTGGCAAATCCCGCTTCCCAATATCTGTTGCTGGATTCATGCAAGCAAATATACGGAACTTTGGATGACGATTTACATAATCAACATCACCTCGTTCAGCTAAACACAAAGCCCCATTTTCCCCTTCTAGAACACCAATAATTCTCTGCAAGGTCTCCGGAGGTGCCAAATTCAACTCATCAAGTAGAATCCATTCACCATTTCTAAGAGCAGTTACAAAACTTCCTTCCACAAAAGAAAACATCATCCCTGAAGACGAATTACTTTCGCAGACTCTGTCAAGTTTTGTAGAAAATCTCTCCCAAGCTTGAATTTGTTCTTCATTTAGTTTTTTACGCTTTTCTGAAGGTGCAGTTATTCGAAGCTGAACTGACTTCGAAACGCTCCGAATTCCTTTGAGCAGCATTTCCCAATTCTTATCAATTAAAAAAACCTCTAGACGACTAAGCAAGTCCTTATTGCTCTGCATAAAAGCAACCAATTAAAACCATTGACAAAAGGAATAGATAAAACAAATTAAGGGGAGAAAAAAGTATTACATACCTTTTTAGAGAATGTCCTGGAAAATAAATCCACAAACTCGTTATACAGAGGGAAATATACAAACTGTGCGTCAACAGGCTTAAAACCCCCAAGCAAGTCCGCAACATCACTTTGCTGACTCATGTTCTGGAGAGAAACCCCATCATGAGTAACTAAAAAGCACTTGAAATAAAATTGAAACAATAGAAAGTAATATAGAAATAACTAACACACCAGAACAGTAAGCTTCTGACCAAGCCTTACAGCCAAATTCTGAACAAGTGTAGTCTTCCCTGTACCAGTTTCTCCAACTAGGAGTACAGGCTCATTATGCTTGACAGAGCACGCTATGCGCTCTAATGCATGCAGCGAACTCCGGATCTCTACCAAAGGTCTTATATTCTCACGTAACTGCATAAGAACATTAAAACCATGTTAATGGAGTCATGAGATCTATGAATTAAAACTGTATCACCCATAAATTCCAAATTGAAAATTGACTATACTGACAGGTTTTTTAGTGTATTGGAGAGAAACTCGGCCTATGCTTAAATCTGTGACAGAATCCTGCATTTCAGAATCAGAAATAATAAGATGAAGCGGAACAACAACTTCTTTATGGCATAGATAATGCACTAAATAACACCTGAATTATAGGTTTGTCATGGGGATACAAGGTCTCAGCAGCAGAAACTGGTACCCTCCACAACTTTGCTATTTCTTTCATTATAGACAACCGGTTTTTAACTGAGGTTGAATATGTCGCAAAAACATCAACAGCCTGACATACAAGACAATAGCCACACATCAAGTCATTCTACCATTTGGATAAAAAGAGAAAGGGGAAGAAACAGACACAAAAACTCAAACCTCTCTATATACACAATAAAGTTGGTATTCCGATAAGCTACTGTCAAAGCAAAAACCTAAACCTACAATCCTGTTGCACCATTTAAGGAGATCCCTGCCATGGAAAACCAAAAGCAACAAAAAGAACATGTTGAAACAAGCATGGGAAGAATTTGATTAATTTAAAAAAAAACAAAAAAACAAAAAACAAAAACAAAACAAAGAAAAGATATAACAAGCACATGAAGAATTTGATTACTACCTTAATGAGAATCTTTTGTCACCATCACCAGAAGCAGAAGTTCCAGCGTGAAAGCCAGCAATTAACTGGGAAAAAGAGTTAACTCTTTCGAAGGTTTCTGTCAAAATTAAGCATGTTTATGTTTCACATTGAGAAAATAAAGAATGAGTCTGTATTAACCATGTTAAAAGTTACTACTAACCAGTTACAGATGTTGAAATTAATCCACATAAAATATGAAAATGTATTTAAACAATATAATATTACTACCTGTAATTTTGTCAACTTGGAGCTCCAAAGAGGGATATTTCAGTTTGACTATCTCTCGCAGATCTTCATTATCTGGTGGCCTAATCATCACTCTTCTCCAAAGCACACTAAGTTGACCTACAAGTACAGAAATTGAAGTTTCAAGCTCATACTTCCAGAAAGAAGAGAAAATAATTTCATCAAACAACAGAACCCAGCTTTCTACTAGATTAGGTTGAATTCACATAACATAAATCATTAGGACTAACCAAAGAGCTTAAAATTGAGAGTTTATCCAGTAAAATGGAAATTATAGCAGAAATATGACTGCCAAAGAGTGGCATGGCTACAGTTTTCTAGATTTATTTGGAAGACATTTAAGGGGAGGAGTGGAATGGCTTGGAAGGCCAACATTTCCTTAGCATGTCGCTCAGCCTTTTTTACTCTGACAAAAAAAAAGATCAATTTATTTTGTGTGCTTTTTGTGGGGTGAGGGGTTACTTTAATTTCTCTTTCCTTCCATCATTAAGATTTCTAAACATCCAGACAAGGGAATAGCCTGCTTTACTTAACCCCAATCCTGGTCTTTCATTTTCCAATTCATTATTAACCACTATACCACCATCATCATCATCATCAATAAAACTTGGGATAACTTTCGGCTTTGTCACCAATATTTAGGGGATATTTCAATTTCCAATCTTTATGTGAAATCTTTTACCCCAACCTTTTCAACATGATTTAATTTTGTCACTGCAAATATTCAAATCATAAGCAGACAAAACATAATGTTGGTGAAGATGCACTCACTATCTATTTGAAACAGATGATATTGTTTACCATTATGTTCTCATATTTTTGTAAAAATTGCTCTATGAATACTAGAAATCAGCCACCAAGTGTGTATATTTATAAGTGTTTCATATATTTTTCTAGCAAAATAATCAAAATTTTCACAATAATCAAAATTTTCACAACAGAACTTGATTATATTGTATATAAAATTTGATTATATATATGAATGCAAAACAATTCCATTCCATATTCCTATATGGGTGGCTAATTTCTTGTGAGCATTTAGTATCGTATCTTTCTAGGGTATGAGAGTGTTTCTCTTTAATTTAAACATTCTTAGAACTCAATTAATCTTTTCCGTTTTAAGACCTAAACACAAGCCTTTTCTTGAAGAATTGAATAAAAGCAATCCAAAATGGTGGTGTTTGGGCATCATTAACATCAGAATTTAACCTTAATTTTTCTTTTTTTTGTTAATATGTTGGAGTTTATTCACCGAAAAGGCAAAAATACAAAATTTTGAAAATGTTAGGTGGAAAAGAAAAGGTTAGGGGTAAAATTGAAATCATGCCTAAATATTCGGAACAAAAAACATATGTTACCCTACTGGAAACAAAGTTGACTAAATAGAAACTAACTAGGTTTTATCCAATATTGCTTATTGGGAGGATCCCTACTAAATCACAATTTACAAGCTATTATGGCCATACCATCATCCCGGGATAGACATTTTTAACAGAGAGGTACAATTTTAGCCATCCAAATTCAATAACTATTTATGAGATATTTATTGTTTATTACATAAGATACTTTAAAAAGAATAAAGGAAAAACAAAAGGGTAGAGAGAAACCTGCATTGTCGAAATTTGAAACGGAAACAGTTGAAAACATTCGAAAACTTTCTGCCACCCTTATTACCTGCAAATATTTTATGCTTCAACAATTAATTACCACCACAGCAGAACACAGTGCAACAACAACAACAACAACAATCTCTTTACAAAAGATGATGCATATATGATCTTTTGGTAACCAGGGTATGTAGAAGATACTAAGGGATTTTATCAGTCTGTTCTCATTATTTTCTTTTTTACTTCCACAGAAAAGAGATACAAGAGTTCATTGCCAAATTGTGTCTTTAGGCAGCAGTTTAGTGTACTTGAACAACCTCTATTTGAAAAGAACATGAGAGCAGGATTATCAACATAACTTTCCTTACTAAGAGAGGCAAAATTGAGGGGAAATTGTTGAAATGTAGCAGACATGCAACTTTAGAGAAGCAGAAAAAATGCACCAAAACTGAACTCTGTGAGCACTAATATACTTATAACACAACCAGCATATGAATCCAATAACTTCATTCAAGAAAAAGTCGCAATGTAGATAAATCACCTCTCCGTGTCCTGTCATAAACGAAGCAGCCCCTTCCAATAAAGGCATTAAAATGGCTTGTACATCAGATGGTGCTCTGTCGATGTCCTCAAAAACAATCCAACGACCACTCTGCACAGCCTGTAATGTCGACAATCCACACAAATAGGACAAGAAACCCCCTCATGATACTTTCTAGCATAGATATCAAAACATCTGAATCGGCTTGTTGATTAATAACTATAAGATAGCAATAGTCAACATACCTGAGTTAGTGACCCAGGTTGCCATCTGAATTCCCCAGGCCTATCTGCGCATACATAACTTCCAACCAATGTTCTACCATCAATTTGATCATCCATCTGGATAGATAGAACTGCAAAAGAGAATAAGAGCATAAACAATTAATAATGTGAAAATGTATTATCATAGAATAAAATCAAGAATGATCAGAAAATAACAAAGATGCAAAAATATTTAAGGTAAAATATTTGAAAACTAGTAAACTAAGCAAGCACATATCAGGTGCATAGCAGATGCTTTTCCAGACAGGACATCAATTCAGCTTACTTCCAGATGTTCTAGTCTAATAAGTAAATCTGAGTGGTCATAGAAGTTTATTCTATGAATTGAGGATTGAAACCCAACATAGTTGCACCATCAAGCTATAACATCTACGTAGAGCCAAACTTAGTTACCATAGTCCCAAAAAAAAACATGCAATGATAATCTACATCAGAACCACATGGAACTGGGGATCTGAACCAAATTAAAAACAGAGGGACCAAACATACCTCTGTTTCCACTATCCTGAGCTAGCTTGGCAATAAAAGCAGATTTCCCAGAGCCAGAGGGGCCATATAAAAGAACAGGCCACTTCTGACTAACTGCCAATAGAATTCTTTCATAGCTTTTCTTCAACGATGAGGTCAATATGAATGTATTACTTCCTGATATGCCAGCCCTAAAATAACACAATTACAAATATGATTCAAAAGGTAAACTGTTTTCCAAATAAAATACAGGGGCACACATCAAGTACTCATCAACATCGAGAAGCAACAACAGATAAACCAAGGGAAAGCAAGAGAGGTGCAGTTTATGAAATTTCAAGCACAATTAAAAGCAGAATAAATGGTATTCAACCTACAATGCAAAATCAAAATTATAAATGGCAGAATAAATGCAAGTGTTTGAATTTAGAGTAAAAATGAGCTAATACCCTTTAACCACACGTTGACTCTTAAAAGGTGGCGGCAACTCATGACGCTTTGGTGAGCTAACAGACAGAGAGTTAAAGCCGAAAGATTGTGAACAGGACTCTCCATTAAAATCTGTGCTTTTGTTGGGAGAAACAGACACAGAATCTGGAACTGGCTCAATATACCAGCTAGCTTTCTCTAGTGATGTATCGTGACAGAACTCTTCCCACCTGAACGTAACAAGTTGTATTATATAAAACATTCACAACTCTAAGTACAACAGGCAGCAAAACACTTACCGTAATAGGCACGCAAATGCTTCCTCAGCTCCAACACTCAAGCTTTCTGTAGCTTTATAACCCAATTTGAGCAAAACTCCTAATATTTGTACTGCACACCATGTAAGGTCCGGGCTTTTAGTCTCTTTTTTAAGACTCAAAAAATAAGACCAGTCCCAACACTTTGAGAAAAAATCAGGTTCCACTAGGAGGAGGCGGTATGATATTCGGTAAACACACAATGCATGGATCTCAACCTAGGAAAACAGAAAAGGTCATTATTATGAATACAAAAGCTTAAAAAATAATATTATCATTAATATTAGGACATCAAAATAGGGGACTCATGCCAAGTCATTACTCATTACAAGAATGGGACAGTAGCACTGACCTTAACTTGTTTCCCTAAAAGTCTCTGAAATGGAGGAGGAGCAAAATCAAAATACCTTAATATGGAACTGTATCAAATAGAATAACACCAACCAGAGAAAGTTAGAACCGTACAATGGCCACATATCTACAAGGCTTCAATTAGAAACCAAGATTATCAATTATAAATAGGGGCCACCTGTGTTGTAGACAAAGTAATAGATGATGAGATAATACTAGTATACTACAACTTAGAGCACACCACTGTATGGATTCTCATCTATCCATGTTAAGAACCACCAGCAAAATTTGAATTACATCTCCAAATATAAACTTCAATCTACTATATACTATATTTTACAGGAAAGAAGGAAATCACCAACCTCAGTAAAAAAGGAAACATGTCAAAAGCACGACAGAAGGCCAAACAAGCATGCTCATGGAGATCTAAACCCCTTTTTCGTTTACTATAAAACTCTATGACATCAACAACTTCATCCAAAACTTCATTTTCCAGAACAGTATCCTCAGCATTAGAACTCAAATTCGGTACAAGACGAAGCAAGGCAATAGCTTTATCTACAAAATTTCGAGCAATTGGACGGAAACACCCCATCAAAGGAATTGTATAATTGGGGTGAAGAAACACCCCCACCAACATATCAACTACTTCATCTTCTGTGATCAACTGTCCCTACAAAAGAAAATACGAAAAAAAAAATAATTTTAACAAAAAAAAAGGCTATCTAGAGAAAATCAAGTAACAACAGCATTAGCAACTAATAACAACAATTCAATTAAAACTGTTCTTACTTGAACCGAATCACAAAGCCATACCTTCTGTGCTAAAGAATCAAACTTCGGAAGTGATTCAAGTTTAGGGCATCTATCAAGAAACCTCTGAAGCGAAGCTTGCACACTAAAGCTACCATCTAATGCCATTAAACCCTGAAAAGAAAACTTTGCACCACACGTAACAGGGTAAACACAGAAAAACAGAAAGAAAGTTATAATTTATATATATAAGTAAAAATTGAAAATTAGTTTAAATGATGAGAGGGGGAAAATTGTGTGAGTGGAGAGGAGGAGATGCCGCTGCTACGCCGAAGGGGAGACTCTGTTGTGTGCTGTGTGTGAAAGAAAGGGTTCAAAGCTTCAACGAAACTGCTTAAACCCTTGTTTGTGACAACACACTGCCTTAAACCCTAATAAGTATTTGTTTCCCCTTTGTGACTGTAGTTAAAACTTAAAAGGGTATTTTCACCAATGCCCCGGGAAAAGCATTATTTACATAAAAGCATACCTCCAAAGAGTCCACGTTACAAAATACTCTTGGAACATTAAAGCGACAAAAACGTCTAAAAAGATTTTTAATTGGGAGAAAATAATCAAATTTTATATACGGGATTTAGCCAAAA
>NC_029789.2:135039404-135065350 GCF_000816755.2 Arachis ipaensis
TATTTTTTAATTTGACAAAATTAAAGATTAATCAGTTGCAGATCAAAATTTTATTTAAAATATTTGTCACTAGCTAATTGTTGTATAATTTAAATTTAATACTTATTTAAGTGCAGATAAATAAACTAATTATTAAACTAAACTAACATAATTAAAAAACAATTCTTTTGGTATAGTACATCTGGAGACAGCCCATGAACCATGTTTTGGGCCTTTAGAGGCCTAAATCTAAAGAATAGGCTCGTGAAGTTTTAGAATATGGTTGGTTTGTATTTTTATTTTTTATTTTTAGGTAGGAGTGTGCATGGTTCGATCCGGTCTGAAGATCCGACCCGACTCTGAATATTTTAAGGGTTAATTTGATGTATTTCACCGGGTCTAGGGTCGGGTAAGGGTCTCAAAAATAGACCCGGTCATTATTTTGGGTCGAGTCCGGGCCATAGCTCGGGTCATCCGAATTCGGCCCGGTGTCCCGGTCATCATACACAATTAATATTTTGTGTTATTAGTGATGGATGATGGCTATTCTTATGTGGAATTTAAGTATTGTAAATCTTAATATTTTGTGTTATTAGTTATTATAAGATTATAAGTTAATGTTTTATGTTTAAAATGCATAAGATTTTAGACTAATGTATAATATTGTGTTATTTGTATTGATTTAAATATTTAGTGTTATTAGACAATATTAATATTAATTATGATTATGCTTTAATTTCAGAGAAGACTTGGTTCTTGTTATATTTTTTTAAGTGAATTTTACCATGTCAAATAATGGTTGGTGTCTTGAAAATTTGGATATTTTCACATCTCTTCTCTTTATATATAATAGGAGAGCACTTCAGGGTTATTTACTCGACAAGTGGAGCTGCCAATTAACAACAAATGTCACACTCCAATGTTTGACAAGTGGCAATTATAAAAGAAAGCTTAAAAAAATCATTTCTATTATTATCCAATAGATTATTACACATTACATATTGTGCAAAAGGGGTCTGAGTTCAATAGACTATTACACTTTACAATGTTGTTGTACTCGAATCTTTCTTTTTTTATTTGACATTTTAAATTGTTTATTCTAATTTTTAACCTTCCCTTTAAATACTCTGTCTCTCCATCTTCTTTAGCCATCTTTAAAATACTCTTTCTCTATCTTTAGCCATCTTCAGAAACAAAAAGGAGTAAACCCTCCCTCTAAATACTCTGTCTCCATTTTTTTTTTGAAAAATCAAACACCAAAAAAAAGTATAATGGCCAAAACATTTGACTACCTGCTCGATGTCAACCCAAGAAAACTGGCATGGAATTTCAACGTATATGTGGTGAGGATTTGGGAGGTTCCAAACAAGTACAATGAAAAGGAAATTTGATCAATAGAGATGATCATTCAAGACAGTAAGGTAACTAATCTTTTTATATATAGCAGTAAGATACTTATTTCTCCCTTCTCCGCTAATTTCAGGGTGATAGGATTCATGCATCCATACCCAAGAGTGTTGTTGCTAGGTGGAGGGGCAATATTTTTGAGTTTCAGATGTACGTTATGCGTAACTTCATAGTTGTGGGAAACAAAACTAAGCCAAGGACTACCAATAGCAACTGGATACTAATGTTTTCCCAACGGATAACAGTCACACATGTAAACAACCCAAGCTACCCTCTTGAAGCATTCCGTTTCAGGTCTATTTTGGATTTGTTAAATGCTGAAAGATTGGACAACACATATCTGTTTGGTGAGTATTACTTACACTGTTTCAAAAGTTGTTGTGTGAACTTTGTTCGAAATCTATTTTTTAAGATTGATAGTCATAACTTATTGATGGTTCTTGCTCTTTAGACATGATTGCTGAAGTAGTTGGAAAGGAAGATCCAAGGGATTTGGTTACCAGTACAGGCAAGGAAACCAAACGTATGGCTGTTGTGTTAGAAGACTTAGAGCCCGTTTGGGAACGCACAAAAGTTACTTTTTTTGACTTTTGAATTATGAAAAGTTACGATAAGCGTGTTTGGCACTATTTTTAAGAGGAGCTTTTAACTTCCCGAAAAGTTAATTTATAGCTTTTGGAAGAAGTAAAAATAGATGACTTTCTCCTTTTTGATAAGTCATTTTATCACTTTCGTGAAAAAAAATTGATTTCAAAACAAAAAAATTTACTTTCGTTCTTGATTCTGTGGAAAAATGTTTCCTGTTTCTGCTGGAAATACTGGCCCTCCACCACCATTTTCACGCAATGTTCCATCTTCTAGAAGCATTGGCCTTCCACCATCATCCTCACGCAATGTTCCATCTACTGGAAGTGTTGGCCTTCCACCACCATTTTCACATAATGATTTATCTGCTGGAAGTATTGACCCTTCACCACCATCTTCTGTTCCATCTGAACCAGCATATATTCCTTTCAGGTATTTTTTTTATCATTTTATCATTCTATTTTTATTATTAAATTTGTATTGAATATTTTGTATGCAATGAAATCTCAATTTTAATTTTATTTTTTTTATATGTGATTTTATTTTTATACAACTTGCTATTATTTTTATAATTAGTTTTATAATTTTCTTTTTTTTTATGTTCTTCCCCAACAAATTCATGAAAGTGGCAAGTCCGGAAGAAAATTTAAAGCTGATTGGAATGAACGAAATACTATTATATTCATGAAAATATGTAAAGAAGAGATGGTGGCTGAAAATAGACCTGGAACACATTTTAACAAAGTTGGTTGGGCAAATTTAAAAACAAAATTCTTGAAAGAGACTGGTTTAAATTATGATTCTAAACAATTTAAAAATAAGTGGGAGGCTATGAAAAGAGAATGGGGACTATGGGCTAAACTAAAAGGAAAAGAGACCGGTCTTGGTTGGGATCCTATTAAGAAGACCATACAAGCAAGTGATGATTGGTGGGATGCTAAGATTCAGGTATGTTGCATTTTTTAAAACTATTTCAGAAATATCAATTTTATCGAGAGATTTTTAATTGTCATTTTATCGTCTCATAGGAAAATCCTGATGTGGCAAAATTTAGAGAAGAAGGTCCAAAACATCTTGATGAAATAGAGTTCCTTTTTGAAGATGTTGTAGCTACTGGTGTAGGTGCATGGGCACCTTCTGAAGATATAAATGATAGTTATAACGATAGATATAATGACGAAGATAATGGTAATGAGGAAGAAGGTTTAGAAGATGAGTTAAATGATGAATCAACGCCTCCTAGTGCAATGAGACAAAAGAGAAGAAAGGTTGAAAAAGGGTCTGGAGCCTCTCAACTTTCAACTCAACTAGAACGTATAATTAATGTGTTTGAAGAAGAAAAGGCCAACGAAATAGCTCATAAAAATAACGTACCAAGTATATCTACTTGTTTAGCTGTTCTCAAACAATTACCTGGGCTAGAAGTGGGGAGTGATATATTCTTTATAGCTACAAGACTAATGGCAAAAAAGTCGAATAGAGAGATTTTTATGGGACTAGAAGATTCTGCCTTACAACTTGGTTGGTTGAAGACTCATAGTTTAGCGGATGTGTCTGGTTCTTAAAGTTTTTTTTGCTAGAATGTCTCTTTTTAATATATTTATGTGTTGTTCAAAAAATATTTTCTATGATTATATTTTTTTATTATTTTCTATGGTTGTTTGCTATTTTATATTTAATATGTGAACTAGTGTTTATTTGATATTAGTTTAAAATATTTGTATAACAGGATATCTAACAGCTCAACTGAAAGTTTGATGTCAAATACAAATGCGTCAGACGAAGAATTTGAAAACAAACAAAAGGTCGCAGCCAAATGTAAAAAGAAGACAATGACTTTAATAACAATCGCAACTTGTGTTGATTATTTTCTAAAGTACATTGTGAAAAATCCACGAAGAACTTCAAGGTTGACAGGAAGTAGTTGGGTAAATGAACTTTTAAATGGGCATCCTATTCATTGCTACCAGCAATTTAGGATGAAAAAGCTTGTGTTCCTTCATCTCTATGATGTTTTACAAAGTACTTACAATCTGAAGACAACAAAAAGAATTGGAATTCATGAACAAGTAGGTATATTTTTATATATCATTGGACAGCCAGGTTCAATACGTAATGCAGAAGAGAGATTCCAACATTCAGGAAAAACTATTTCTAGACAGTTTCATTGTGTATTGGATGCTGTTTGCAAGCTTGCTCAACATATTATTCAACCAACTGATCCACAATTCACAGATACTCCAGTGGAAATTAAAAATGATGAAAGATATTATCCATATTTTAAAAATTGCATCGGTGCAATAGATGGAACTCATATACCTGTTGTTGTTTCTGCCGACAAGAAAATTCCATACATTGGTAGAAAGGGGATTACAACTACAAATGTGATGGCAGTATGTGATTTTAACATGTGTTTCACATTTGTATGGGCAGGTTGGGAGGGATCTGCACACGATACTAAAATTTTCAATCAAGCTGTGTGTAGACAAAGTCTTCATTTCCCTCTTCCTCCTAAAGGTTAGCATATTTGAGACTGATATTATTTATATTAGATTAAACTCTTTATTTTTATTAACTGATTTTGTGGTGCACTAAATTTTTGCTAGATAAGTACTACTTGGTAGATTCTGGCTATCCATATTTTATGGGGTTCTTAGGTCCTTATAAAGGTCACAGATACCATCTTCCACATTTTAGATTGGGTCCCAGAGCAAGAGGAAGAAATGAAGTATTCAACTATTATCATTCTAGCCTTAGATGTACAATTGAACGCTCATTTGGATGTTGTAAAGCAAGATGGAAAATCTTAGGTGCCATGCCATCGTTTTCCTTAGACACACAAGTTCGAATTATTGGTGCTTGCATGGCTTTACACAATTTTATTCGACGGAATGACACAAGCGATGAACAATTTGAAGAATTCTATGAAAATTTTGATCTTATGGGTGAAGGTGAAGGTGAAGTAGAAGAACCAGTTTCTAATGATATTACGTGGGAAGAACCGAATGCTGAAAGTGCTAGAAAAATGGAACTAATTAGAGAACAAATAAAGAATCAATTGCCTGATCGATTGTAATTTTAGTGATTTGATTATGTAAAATTAACCTTCAATAATGGAAAGTATTTGTTATTATCGTTATTTTAATATCCATTCTCTTATGTTAAAAAAATTGTATTTTTTGAGTTATTTATCCAAACGCTACAACTTTAAAATAAGTACTTCTATAGTTAAAAATCCAAACACAAAATAACTTATTTATAAGCTACTATTAATAAAAGTCCTTATACTTTAAGCTCCTTTTCCAAAAGAACTTATTTAAGTTATTTACCCAAACTGGGCCTTAGAGTATGTGCTATTTTTAAAAATTGACTTTTTTTTGTACACATATTTTCAGACTATAAAATACCATAATGCATCCTTATGTTTTCAATAGGAACAATAGGATTGGGTGTACTTTGTTTGGGGAGATGGTGGATCAAATCCGACCACACCTTGAAGAAGAAAATGTGGAACCCCTTATTATTGTGCTGCAATATTTCAAAACATCCCGGTGGAACGCCAAAACCACTGTTTAGAGCCACTTTTACATCTCCAAGATCCACATTGTGAGGGATTTAAAAGAGGTGGTTAGTTTTAGGAACAGGTTTGTTTTTTTAAACTTTAAGCAGTTTATATCCAACACATTTAAAGAGGGTCTAAAGTTTGAGAAGTTCAATATTTCATTGAATTGTGTAGGCTCCTGAGTGGTGCACCACTAAACTCAATTAGGATTAGTCAACTTTCATCTCAGGGAGCTTGGTCTGCGGCTGATGAACTGAAGCAGGGGTCGGTTGCAGTTAAGACCATCGAGGAGGCCCTAAATGTTGCAGAGGTAAACTAATGGAAGAATTTACTAATTAATTTTTTTATAGGAATATATTTTAATGTTAGAAATTGATTGAAGTGTCTAATTGAGTTCTAAATAGGTAGCTGCATGTTGGATTGCTGCAACCATTATTTCTATCAATGCTGGAAAGAATGATTGGTTCTACAAAGCATGTAGAAAGTGCCCAAAAAAAGTTGAAACTTCAACTATTGAAAGATATTAAGTGGAGAGCACCATAATATGAAGACTATATTTCATCTTGAATTTTATTGTTAGCTGTATAAAAACAAATGGAGGGTATAACTTATGAATACGGGTTGAATGACAGGTACAAGGTTGAGGTGATTGTCTATGATGGTACTGGCAATATGACTTTGCTCCTTTGGGATAGGGAAGCAATTCAACTTTGCGGAAAGAGGGCAGATCAAATAAAGGAAGAGGAAGTAAGTGCATAATCATTACCTCATAACTTCAAAATGTTGATGTATCCATGTAAAATAATTCTTTTTTGTGAATTTGATCACAGCCTATTGGTGAGGTGGAATACCCCCCACCCTTGATAACATGCTAGATAGAAAGTTTCTCTTTAAGATTAATATAAAGTCAACTAACATCGAGCAATATGACCAAGTTTATACTGTTAGCAAAGTTTGTGATGATGAGGACATCATAGAAAAGAACCTCCCAATAAAATCAAATACTAATTCATCTGTTAACCTCACTGTGAGTTAATAAAGTATTGTCAATGTCTGTTATACATTGTGTTTTTTAAAGATCAATTGTTCACTAATTATATAATTAGAATTCTCATTCCCATATCTGTAGGAAATCGGATGCAATGATTCCGTCAAGATCGCAGAAAATGTGGCCGATATTAAGACTGATAGCGATAATCTGTGTATTCCGGTATGGAGATAGTTTTATTTGTAGTTTTTCTTCAGTCATAAATGCATTTAAGATTTAAGATATGTGTTATTTTATACCATAGCAGTGGGTTTATATGTAGGTTACGTCTTTAGTTTTTGTATAAATCAGAACCAAAAGAAACAAACTACTGAGCAGTATCATCATAGACAAAGTATATCAATTTAAACCCGGTTTGTTGGTTGTGAAAATATTCATCTTTCTTAATTTATGCAATTTTTAAAGAGTGAAGAAAAATAAGTATATTTTTCTATGCATATTTCCTAAAGAAATACTAAGAAAGATTAAAAATACTTAATATATGTTTCACTGTAAAGTTGATACTAAATACTATTTGATATCCATTACTTTTTGTGAAGGATGTTGTGGAAGAGGCTGTTTCAAGCCTCAAGTGCAAGACCCTCGCTAAAAGAGCTCTCAATTGTGTAAAGTCAAGTACAACAACTATTAATGAAAATGAAGAAGGGCAGCTCTCAACCAATAAGTTCAGCCATAAGGGGGGCAAGAAGCAAAAGAGCCAGCTAATAGATGTGGCCAACTGAGTGGTTTATGCTATTAGTGATTTTCAACCATATGCATCTATCTTATTTAGTAGCAATTTCATATTTTTTTTATAAAAAAATGTTGTTTTGTAGGTATTAGTTATCTTAATTTATAGAGTAGAAAAACTTATTAAGATAGGACATTTTGGAAGTGCTCAGTCACTAGAAATAGATGAGAGTCATTTTGTTAACTTTTTTGGATGTTGCTAAGCCAACTTCATATTAGATCCTTATTGTTAGCTAAGATTTCTTGAATTACTCATCTTAGATACTCCTAAATTTTAGTTTGAAGTGGTCGGCCATGTTATATAATTGGCTTATATCATATCCGTATTCCACAATGATATTTAAAAAGAAATGTATTTATAATTAAAGAATATATATTGTGGGTTTATAGGTGGAATATTTTTAACCTGAGAACTATATATATATATATATGGATTAGTATTTTAACTTTTCAGTATTATATTTTATAAATATTGTGGGGATTGACAATAAATATTAATTAAATCTTTCTAGATACCACTGCATTCAAGAGTACCTTAGAGAAATTCTATATGATCGTTGAAATTATTAGGAATCCCAAGATAATGGCTCTTTACTGTTGAAGAAATGAAGTATGCATTTTTAATTTCCAAGATATTGGCTTTTTTACACTGCATATAAAAAAGTTATTAAAATATTATATTATAAATTATTGGAAAGCTAGAGTAATTTTAAGAAATACAAGTTATCACTAAAATAATTTTTATTTTTAAGTACATAGGACTATAATCTGAAGGACTATAAGAGTTATCACTAGAATAGTCATAATAACCAAAGAATACTAGAGTTATGAGTTGGCTATATGGATGCAATCAAAATACTAAAATTTGCCAAAAAATAGGTAGTCCTTGGTATACTATATAAAACTAGGTAGTCCCCTTGAAAAATTTACGTTTAGGTCAATATGTGGTTTTTAAATTAATGGGATGTCATTTTCACGAATAAATATGTGGTAAGCTGGATTCTTGGTTTTGTAGTCAAATAAGACAATATAATTATGTAGGGTTAGAAGCAGGGTGTAATGCTCTAGATTTTACTATACCAGTGTTTAAACACAATACTAAGTAGTAAAGTTGAGGTAGAATGTAACCAAAGTTACACAACTAAGTGTATTTGTGTGGAGAAGGGGCCTAAAGATAGATTTTGCTTTGGCTTACTAAAACAATATAATGGATAGGGTATAAAGCATGGAGTAACGTGAGTTTTGCAGTTGCAGTGTTTAAAGGCAATATCATATAGTAAAGTGTGAAGCATAATGGAATCAAATTTACAGAAGTAATTGCATTTTTTTGTCATTGTGCAATAAATTCTAAATTACTTTTGATATAAAATTGAAACAGAGAAATAAAATTGAATTAGTAGGTTCTAGGCATCAATCTAAGTCAGATACAATGTACAATTTTATTTTTAAATAAGACAAAGAATGAAGAAAACAATAAAGCGTGAGACTTAACAGTTTGAAATGCTATCAGCATGCACTTTCAGCTTAATCACATATTTTTATAGCCTAGATTATATGTTAAACATCCATTGATTCAATTATTTAGAGACGTATTTCATTAAAAAATCAACAAATTTCGTAATTGAAGATAAAGAAAATTTCAGGTAAACATATTTGAAGATGCTTTTTAATTCCAAAGCTGTATTCTTTGAAAATAAGGTTGATTATATATAGTCAAAAAATAATAAACCTGAAGAGACATTGAGTTTTGAAATAGTGTGCTGTTAGAAAAATATATATTTAAATTTAGATGAGATTGAATATGTTTTTTCTAATATTGTATACCTCTGTACCTTTATACTTATTTTTCTTCACTCTTTGAACATTGATAAATTCAGGAAGGAAAAAAAAATTCACAACCAACAAAGAAGGTTTAAATTGCTTATATTTCACAATCAATAATAAGGTTTATATTTAAATTATAATGAGGTTATGTATGCTTTTGACTGATTTATAAAATTCAAAAGGGAGATATTTCTTTAAAAAGGAGATAACAAGTGATGAACTTCATATCCTCTGTCTGTCCTTATTACATGTTTTTTGATATATTAAAAACAAAATGGAATGAAGTGGAGTGTTGACAGGTTATGTTATGCAATTCCAAAATTTGAAACTGAAGTGACAATGTGAAAAACTCCTTTTTTTTTGTTATTGATGATGGAATGCTTGACAATTCATCATTTATGGTAACTAAATGAACTAAATAAAGACAAATTCAGCAATGGTGAAGATTTGATGTTACCCAATGGAAGATAAACTTTTTTTTTGCTATGGCAGTCTAATAAAATAATATAATTATATAGGATGAAAACAAAAAAGGCTACAATCGGTTTTGCTATAGCAGTGTTTGAAGGCAATATCAAATAGTAAAGTGTAAAGGACAACATAACCTATTTTACACAACTAATTGCATTTTTTGTGAATAGTCCTGCAGCTGGATTCTGCTATAACAAGATAATATAATGAAATAAAGTCCAAAGCATAGTGTAAGCTGTTGGATTTATGCTATAGTAGTGTTTAAAGGCAATATCATCTATGAAAGTGTGAATCAGAATAGAATCAGATTTACAGAAGTAAAAGCTTTTTTACTTGAATGTGTGTAATAAACCCAAGACCAATTTGAACATACATGATTATGAGATATTGTCAGATCTGCTATGTAAAAGGGATCAATGGGAAATTCCCTTTTCATGTAACCAAGATATATGCAGTTGAATTAGTGGGCTTTAGGCATCAACTTAGGTTAGCACACAGTGTAAAATTTTCTTTACAATAAAGAAAAAGTTAGTTGTATGGTTAATTATTAATTATTTCAATCTAAATCCGGCGGACAGATACCATGTAATGAACTATATGAAAACACATGTGAACTAATTATATAAATAGGGTAGAGTAAACTGTTGTGTGGTATTCCAATTGAGTGATCATTCCTCTAACTCACTAAACCCCATTAACCAAACGTTCAAACCCTTTACAACCACAATGAATGATATCCCACCAAAGAGAGGCGATCTTCCATTCCTGAGTGATGATATTATCTTGAAAATCTTAGTGAAAGCAGATCCAAAGACCGTAGGAAAGTGCAGAAGTCTAAGTAAAGCTTGGAATTCTAGACTATGCACCAACTTATTTATCAAGCAAAACTATAAGGAAACCAAAGACAGAGACCGAAGCGTCATTGTCGGGATTGGGTCCCCCCCAAGTGATCAAAACTCAATGTGGTATGTTCGAGCCTCAGTTGATACTGGGCGACAGTTTAATTTCAATGTGCCGATAGAAATCAACCATTATGGCTTCTACTCGATCTTAGGCTCCAACCATGGAGTCATTTGCTTGAGGATTTCCATGGGGGGTCTCAATTCTAGGCTACTTATGTGGAATCCCCTCACCCGAAAAAGGCGTGTTGCACCAGACGAAGCTAGCAAGCACTGCTGCCACGTTGTATCTCTTTTTGCCTTTGGATATTTGGAAGATAGTGTGGAATACCACATTGTGCATGTACACAAGCGGCACTACTCTGACAGCACCATGTCCTGGAGTCTTTATAGTTCCGTGGAAAGGGAGTGGACTCATGAAGGTTCATTTGAGAGCAATGTTCAGAAGCTTGGACCCAAATCTGTTGTGGACAATGGCGTCGTTTACTGGATAGGTTGGGAACGTCCTAACTTTCCTGAGCCGGTAAGCATTATCACATTCAATCTCAAGCACAAATCTTTCCATGAGGCTACAATACCCGCAGAGGTGAAAATTTGTGTTTTCAAAAGAGAAAACTGATTTCTACTACACTCTTCTGGATCCATACTCTCTCATGGATTTATACGAGTGCAGAAGATCGAATTTCATATCAAGTGTAACTTCAGAAGTCAACAATATATACACCATCAACTAAATCAGCTTGCAAACAATTGCTCTGCTTGCAGCGGTAATCGTTCTTATAAGTGCCAGATCTGTTTTTAAAAAAGAGGGTGTTTAATGGAATAGAGAAGAGGAGTGGGTGATAATAAATTCTCATTGATGTGGGTTGGTGGTAATAATTGCTAAATGCCAAAAAAAAAAAAGATGCAGAAGATGTCATGTGTCTTACGTGTGTCTTGGGGAGTTGGAGAGGGGGAAGATTTTGGCGGTGAGAAATTTATTAATTGCTTGCAACTATTCAAATTCAAAATATATCTTCAAAAGTGACATATTTACCCCGAATTTAAACCACGAGTATTCTGCTTACAAAAATAAAGTTAAACCCAACATTGTGATAATGTAATGCTATTTACTGTTCTTTTTCTATGGATAAATAAAAACATGTTCCACACACTATAACTGAATAAAGCATTGCGGTGATTTAGTTAATGGGATTATGGGAACATGTGTCATCGGCGCTATTATTATTATTATTATTATTATTATTATTATTATTATTATTATTTAATTTTAATTAACAATTATTTTTTTACTTTACTACTATCTTTTCGATTGGTGAGGTGGAATACCCCCCACCCTTGATAACATGCTGGATAGAAAGTTTCTCTTTAAGATTAATATAAAGTCAGCCAACATCGAGCAATATGACCAAGTTTATACTGTTAGCAAAGTTTGTGATGATGAGGACATCATAAAAAAGAACCTCCCAATAGAATCAAATACTAATTCATCAGTTAAACTCACTGTGAGTTAATAAAGTATTGTCAATGTCTGTTATACATTGTGTTTTTTAAAGATCAATTGTTCACTAATTATATAATTAGAATTCTCATTCCCATATCTGTAGGAAATTGGATGCAATGATTCCGTCAAGATCGCAGAAAATGTGGCCGATATTAAGACTAATAGCGATAATCTGTGTATTCTGGTATGGAGATAGTTTTATTTGTAGTTTTTCTTCAGTCATAAATGCATTTAAGATTTAAGATATGTGTTATTTTATACCATAGCATTGGGTTTATATGTAGGTTACGTCTTTAGTTTTTGTATAAATCAGAACCAAAAGAAACAAACTACTGAGCAGTATCATCATAGACAAAGTATATCAATTTAAACCCGGTTTGTTGGTTGTGAAAATATTCATCTTTCTTAATTTATGCATTTTTTAAAGAGTGAAGAAAAATAAGTATATTTTTCTATGCATATTTCCTAAAGAAATAATAAGAAAGATTAAAAATACTTAATATATGTTTCACTGTAAAGTTGATACTAAATACTATTTGATATCCATTACTTTTTGTGAAGGATGTTGTGGAAGAGGCTGTTTCAAGCCTCAAGTGCATGACCCCCGCTAAAAGAGCTCTCAATGGTGTAAAGTCAAGTACAATAACTATTAATGAAAATGAAGAAGGGCAGCTCTCAACCAATAAGTTCAGCCGTAAGGGGGGCAAGAAGCAAAAGAGCCAGCTGATAGATGTGGCTAACTGAGTTGTTTATATAATAAGTTTTTCAACCATATGCATTTATCTTATTTAGTAGCAATTTCATGTTTTTTTTATAAAAAAAATGTTGTTTTGTAGGTATTAGTTATCTTAATTTATAGAGTGGAAAAACTTATTAAGATAGGACATTTTGGAAGTGCTCAGTCACTAGAAATAGATGAGAGTCATTTTATTAACTTTTTTGGATGTTGCTAAGCCAACTTCATATTACATCCTTATTGTTAGCTAAGATTTCTTGAATTACTCAGCTTAGATACTCCTAAATTTTAGTTTGAAAGTGGTCGGCCATGTTATATAATTGGCTTATATCATATCCGTATTCCACAATGATATTTAAAAAGAAATGTATTTATAATTAAAGAATATATATTGTGGGTTTATAGGTGGAATATTTTTAACCTGAGAACTATATATATATATTTATATGGATTAGTATTTTAACTTTTCAGTATTATATTTTATAAATATTGTGTATATAAAACTAGGTAGTCCCCTTGAAAAATTTACGTTTAGGTCAATATGTGGTTTTTAAATTGATGGGATGTCATTTTCACGAATAAATATGTGGTAAGTTGGATTCTTGGTTTTGTAGTCAAATAAGACAATATAATTATGTAGAGTTAGAAGCAGGGTGTAATGCTCTAGATTTTACTATACCAGTGTTTAAACACAATACTAAGTAGTAAAGTTGAGGTAGAATGTAACCAAAGTTACACAACTAAGTGTATTTGTGTGGAGAAGGGGCCTAAAGATAGATTTTGCTTTGGCTTACTAAAACAATATAATGGATAAGGTATAAAGCATGGAGTAACGTGCTGAGTTTTGCAGTTGCAGTGTTTAAAGGCAATATCATATAGTAAAGTGTGAAGCATAATGGAATCAAATTTACAGAAGTAATTGCATTTTTTTGTCATTGTGCAATAAATTCTAAATTACTTTTGATATAAAATTGAAACAGAGAAATAAAATTGAATTAGTAGGTTCTAGGCATCAATCTAAGTCAGATACAATGTACAATTTTATTTTTAAATAAGACAAAGAATGAAGAAAACAATAAAGCGTGAGACTTAACAGTCTGAAATGCTATCAGCATGCACTTTCAGCTTAATCACATATTTTTATAGCCTAGATTATGTGTTAAACATCCATTGATTCAATTATTTAGAGACGTATTTCATTAAAAAATCAACAAATTTCGTAATTGAAGATAAAGAAAATTTCAGGTAAACATATTTGAAGATGCTTTTTAATTCCAAAGCTGTATTCTTTGAAAATAAGGTTGATTATATATAGTCAAAAAATAATAAACCTGAAGAGACATTGAGTTTTGAAATAGTGTGCTATTAGAAAAATGCCTATTTAAATTTAGATGAGATTGAATATGTTTTTTCTAATATTGTATACCTCTGTACCTTTATACTTATTTTTCTTCACTCTTTGAACATTGATAAATTCAGGAAGGAAAAAAAATTCACAACCAACAAAGAGGGTTTAAATTGCTTATATTTCACAATCAATAATAAGGCTTATATTTAAATTATAATGAGGTTATGTATGCTTTTGACTGATTTATAAAATTCAAAAGGGAGATATTTCTTTAAAAAGGAGATAACAAGTGATGAACTTCATATCCTCTGTCTGTCCTTATTATATGTTTTTTGATATGTTAAAAACCAAAATGGAATGAAGTGGGGTGTTGACGGGTTAAGTTATGCAATTTCAAAATTTGAAATTGAAGTGACAATGTGAGAAACTCCTTTTTTTGTTATTGATGATGGAATGCTTGACAATTCATCATTTATGGTAACTAAATGAACTAAATAAAGACAAATTCAGCAATGGTGAAGATTTGATGTTACCCAATGGAAGATAAACTTTTTTTTTTGCTATGGCAGTCTAATAAAATAATATAATTATATAGGATGAAAACAAAAAAGGCTACAATCGATTTTGCTATAGCAGTGTTTGAAGGCAATATCAAATAGTAAAGTGTGAAGGACAACATAACCTATTTTACACAACTAATTGCATTTTTTGTGAATAGTCCTGCAGCTGGATTCTGCTATAACAAGATAATATAATGAAATAAAGTGTAAAGCATAGTGTAAGCTGTTGGATTTATGCTATAGTAGTGTTTAAAGGCAATATCATCTATGAAAGTGTGATTCAGAACAGAATTAGATTTACAGAAGTAAAAGCTTTTTTACTTGAATGTGTGTAATAAACCCAAGACCAATTTGAACATACATGATTATGAGATATTGTCAGATCTGCTATGTAAAAGGGATCAATGGGAAATTCCCTTTTCATGTAACCAAGATATATGCAGTTGAATTAGTGGGCTTTAGGCATCAACTTAGGTTAGCACACAGTGTAAAATTTTCTTTACAATAAAGAAAAAGTTAGTTGTATGGTTAATTATTAATTATTTCAATCTAAATCCGGCGGACAGATACCATGTAATGAACTATATGAAAACACATGTGAACTAATTATATAAATAGGGTAGAGTAAACTGTTGTGTGGTATTCCAATTGAGTGATCATTCCTCTAACTCACTAAACCCCATTAACCAAACGTTCAAACCCTTTACAACCACACTGAGTGATATTCCACCAAAGAGAGGCGATCTTCCATTCCTGAGTGATGATATTATCTTGAAAATCTTAGTGAAAGCAGACCCAAAGACCGTAGGAAAGTGCAGAAGTCTGAGTAAAGCTTGGAATTCTAGACTATGCACTAACTTATTTATCAAGCAAAACTATAAGGAAACCAAAGACAGAGACCGAAGCGTCATTGTCGGGATTGGGTCCCCCCCAAGTGATCAAAACTCAATGTGGTATGTTCGAGCCTCAGTTGATACTGGGCGGCAGTTTAATTTCAATGTGCCGATAGAAATCAACCATTATGGCTTCTACTCGATCATAGGCTCCGACCATGGAGTCATTTGCTTGAGGATTTCCATGGGGGGTCTCAATTCTAGGCTACTTATGTGGAATTTCCTCACCCGAAAAAGGCGTGTTGCACCAGACGAAGCTAGCAAGCGCTGCTGCCACGTTGTATCTCTTTATGCCTTTGGATATTTGGAAGATAGTGTGGAATACCGCATTGTGCATGTACACAAGCGGCACTACTCTGACAGCACCATGTCCTGGAGTCTTTATAGTTCCGTGGAAAGGGAGTGGACTCATGAAGGTTCATTTGAGAGCAATGTTCAGAAGCTTGGACCCAAATCTGTTGTGGACAATGGCGTCGTTTACTGGATAGGTTGGGAACGTCCTAACTTTCCTGAGCCGGTAAGCATTATCACATTCGATCTCAAGCACAGATCTTTCCATGAGGCTACAATACCCGCAGAGGTGAAAATTTGTGTTCTCAAAAGAGAAAACTGATTTCTACTACACTATTCTGGATCCATACTCTCTCCTGGATTTATACGAGTGCAGAAGATCGAATTTCATATCAAGTGTAACTTCAGAAGTCAACAATATATACACCATCAACTAAATCAGCTTGCAAACAATTGCTCTGCTTGCAGCGGCAATCGTTCTTATAAGTGCCAGATCTGTTTTTAAAAAAGAGGGTGTTTAATGGAATAGAGAAGAGGAGTGGGTGATAATAAATTCTCATTGATGTGGGTTGGTGGTAATAATTGCTAAATGCCAAAAAAAAAAAAAGATGCAGAAGATGTCATGTGTCTTGCGTGTGTCTTGGGGAGTTGGAGAGGGGGAAGATTTTGGCGGTGAGAAATTTATTAATTGCTTGCAACTATTCAAATTCAAAATATATCTTCAAAAGTGACATATTTATCCCGAATTTAAATCACGAGTATTCTGCTTACAAAAATAAAGTTAAACCCAACACTATGATAATATAATGCTATTTACTGTTCTTTTTCTATGGATAAATAAAAACATGTTCCACACACTATAACTGAATAAAGCATTGCGGTGATTCCATCAATTAGCCATTAATAGTGTATTTAATGGTGTGGGATTTTATCTAATGATAAAGAATCACTCATTTTTATTTTGCTGGCTAAGTATTGACCAAATTTTAACAAATCTGCTGGCTTCCTAGACTTTTCCAAAAAAAAAATAAATATCGACCGAGGAAATATATATCATATACCAAAAAAAGAAACATTATCCTTCTACTTTTTCGTACTTAATTGGGACATATTACATTATACTCAAAGTCAATATATATCAAGTGATTTAGTTAATAGTAAGTATGATTCCAAAACAATGCAAACTCATATGAATTATATAACAGTATATACTATTAAGTAATTGAAAAAGCGTCCCGCACTTCGCGCGGGTAGCTCACTAGTGTTAGCTTATAAGAATGTATCAAGGTAATGTAATATTAACGACCCGGTTTTTACCCGATATAATCGTGGTCCGAAAGTGTATAGGTTTCATCGGGTCTAGGGCCGGGTTCGGGTCTAATAAATAGGTCCGGTATATATTTCGGGTCGGATCTGAGTCACATCATAAAAATTAAAATTCAATACACAAATTATTTCTTAAATAATTTATTTTGATATAAATAATATATAATATTTATTAAATTTAATATTTAAGATACAACTTTATTAATTTTTATTATATAAAATTTACAAAATCATATATATATTAATTATGTATCATGTAACCTTTTTGCTACTAGAATGTCGTGCTTTCCGTTGCATCACTCTAATAACGAGAAGTATTACGACGACTTTAAATATATCTTTATATAGTGAAACTCTTTAAACTGAAAACCACATTTTACTTTGTGTGAAAAACCAAAAATACTTTTTCTTTTCTTTCATTATATAATCATGCATACATACACTTCAACCACAGCACATTACATATGTTATATATAAAAGAAACCTTTATACAAGTAACATACCAAACTTCATACATTTCTCATTACAATTCTTATCCCTCTTTACAAGATATAATAATAATAATAGCAAGAAAAAATAATAACTAAGGCATTAAAACAGATCCAACGCAACCGAAATACTCAAAAAGGTCTTCCCAGGCTTCTCGTTCATTTCTTGAAAAACAGAGGGCGGCTCTATTTATATATAATATATTTGATATGAATATAGAAAGAATAAAGAAAAAATGGAATTGTCGAGAACCCTTTAAATCAAGTAGTAATGTAATGATTCAAGGGGTTCTCACAAACAACAAACATATTTACATATAATTAATTCAAATTTTGTTATGTGGTTTATTTCTCTTTTTTGGAGGGTTGTATTGATTTTCATTAAAAAAAAGTTAGAAAAAATTTGATAGAATGGCTTCAATCTTGTCAACCGGAGTGAGAAAATAAAATCTGGATAAATACCAATACTTATTACGGGTTTAAGGATAGAAATCGAAATAAATAATTCTCGCGGACCAGAATAAAAAAATACGAGTTTGGTGTATTAAAAAGCTTGTATCCATAGAACATCGGCCATAACATGGATAATGAATAAATAGGAGTTAATATAATTCCAATTTTGTTTAAAAAAATTATTAATATTTTTGTCATTAAAAGATATTTTTGACTGGTTAGTATTCCAAAAAAATCATCAATTCTGCAACAAAACCGCTCATGCCTGGCAATGCAAGAGAAGCCATTGATAAGATACTGAAAACTGTGAATATTTTGGGCGATGAAACTCTTATTGTTATTTATTTGATCAATCGACAGCGCGACGAAAAAAAGTATAACTATACTTAACAATAAAATACTGAGAAAAGCCCACCTACGTCGAAGATTTTTTGTTGCTGTGGAAAAAAATAGAAGTCCCGCCCCTATCAACATAGGAACTGGAAGCGGAATGAAAGGTATAATCCATAAAGATTGATGTGTATATTCCATAAAAAAAGAATAAAAGATAAAATATTTTTTTTCCTAATGAGTTTTGTTTCTTATTCATCGGTTTTATCTCTCTTTTTTTTTTTGCAAGTTAAAAAATTTTTTTACTGGCGAGCCACGACAATTGCACCTATCAAAACAGCTAAGAGAATTATTGAAATTAGTTCAAATGGAAGAAAAAAAATATGTTGATAAATGAACTCCAATTTGTTGACTAGTACTTATTAAATCTTGCTCTATAATCTGATTTGGTCTTGTAGTCCAAATAAGCCCGTACCATGATGCATCTGGAATAGTAGTTATTAGTGAAACAAAAATACTTGTACAAACCATCAAAGTAATTCCTATACCTGTCATATTTCTTGGATTATTTACAAGCGGTATTCAAGCCCTTATTTTTGCTACTTTAGCTGCGGCTTATATGGGTGAATCCATGGAAGGCCATCATTAACTTAACAAATTTAGGAAATAGTCTTTTTTTTTTTAGTTTCTAGTTTAGTTTGACTCGCCACAATATATGTGCGGCTAAAGAATATACTTAGGTAACAAAAATACATAAAAGAGAAACAAATAAGTTTTGAATTCTGATTCTATTAATTGAATATTCATAAATACGGGGTTAAATTAAATGCAATCAAAGTATAAATAAATAAAATATATGATTTGGTTAAAATATAGAAAAGATTACTTGAGAGCTGTAAAAAAAAATAGAAAAAACATCTTTAAAATAATGAATCTTTTTCCTATTTTTTTTTACTAAACTAAAAAGAATCTTTGTTTTCAATTTTTTCCAATAACTTTTTGGTATTGTTTTCGTTGTATTTTATTTTGTTCATTCTATCTATAACATAAATATTTTTTACATTATAATATAGATCTAATTTGAATATTATTTGATTAGAGTCTATTAATGTTGTAAATGTAAATATTAAGAACTTTAACTTTGAACTTTGTAGGATATTTCCGTTTACGACATGTGAAAATGGATATTACATAAAACTAGAACGTATTTGTATTTCATTCATATTCAATTCAACAATAAATAAAAATTCTATTTAGATCACTCAAATTTCAATATTTCGTTGCAAAGATTCAGTTCTTCGATCGAACGAATTTTTTTAGATTGATTATACCATATGGATATAAACGAGGATATAATCAAAAAGAAGAAAATGGCTAGCAAAAACCTAAGACTAAGATTTGAAAGAGGAGCAACAATCGGACAAGTGGGGAATGTTGGGGTAAACCAGAAAACTTTGGGTAGAGTCGGATCTAAATGTTGGCTAGGTAAACGTCCTGTAGTAAGAGGAGTAGTTATGAACCCTGTAGATCATCCCTATGGGGTAGTGAAGGGAGGGCCCCAATTGGTAGAAAAAAACCTGCAACTCCTTAGGGTTATCCTGCACTTGGAAGAAGAAGTAGAAAAAGGAATAAATATAGTGATAATTTGATTCTTCGTCGCCGTAGTAAATAGTAGAATAGAGAAAATCAAATTTGTTTCTTCATCTTTATAAAAAATAGGAGGAATTCACTATGACACGGTCACTAAAAAAAAAAATCCTTTTGTAGCCAATCATCTATTAAGAAAAATAAAAAAGCTTAACACAAAAGCGGAAAAAGAAATAATAATAACTTAGTCCAGAACATCTACCATTATCCCCACAATGATTGGCCATACCATTGCTATCCATAATGGAAAAGAACATTTACCTATTTATATAACAGATCGTATGGCCTATATATATAAAAGGCGGATCAAATTTAACCGTAGTGATCATCGTTTATCTTATGAATCTTACCGATCAACAATTAATTACCAAAAATCCATATTTACATTTCAACTAATAAAAACTCCAATAAAAACAAATATATAATAGCATTTCACTACATATATTAAAGAAGCAATTTTGCCAAACTCACCGCTGATTCAACCAATATAACATAACCAAATTACAGCCTCTGGCCAAACACAAAATCACATCACGGCCTTCGGCCCAACACAATATCACATCACATCCTCCGATCCAAAACAATATCACATCATGGCCTCCAGTCTAACATATACGCAAATCACGGCAATCTGAAACCACGAGTCACAATCACACAGACAGTCAACCAATCACACAAAAGAGCAAGTACAACAAGTAGTACAATTAGCAGTTAACACGATGTCAATTAGGCAAACCAAGTAATTATGCAGACCCAAGCAAATGCAATATGATATATGTCTGTCCTACTGGCCATGAGCTCACTTGTCGGTTATCTGCAAAACCCGACACGAAATCCAATTGACACTCCGGATGGGTCTCTCGATATGCATCCCTAGGAGGAATTATACAAATCATGGTACCATTATCTCAATGGATAGTGTCGTTTCACCTTCTCCTGTAGGTATAAACCGTGCCAAACAACGGAAAGTGCCATCTCACATCAACGCAGAGTACCGTCTCACCTTTCATCCGAGAAAAAGTGGGTGTTACGTATCGCCATCCCCACTATCACACCGCAACCACGAACAAGTAGGAAGAGACCTCCGTCCTTACCCAATGCAGGTGCCAAAACGGTCTCAAGTGGGAATTACGTATCATCGTCTTCACGAGAGTGTCCTCAAAATTATATCACGCAAGCGAGATAAACCACCGTCCTTGCCAATTCAATGATCAAATTTCAATAATAGTCATAATCAATCATAATCATAATCAAAATCGGCACCACAAGTCTTTATATTTATATTTATCACGAAGATGATCATCCTCAACCCATGAGCGGGATAACACCACCGTCCTCATCATGGGCGGGATAAAACCACCATCTCCACGAATTCATAACGCATTGAGTAAGCAGGATGACACCACTATCCTTACCAGACAATCAATTAATGTCACATACTTTCTTTAGTCATATTGCATTTAACAAGATTTTTATTGGAAAAATTACTCAACTTAATCTGTTATAACCACCCCAGCGCATTCAAAGATTTTAAAATAGTTCTCATACTCCATATGGAGGTTACGGGAGTTTACAACTCACCGGAGAAGTTTAACAGCTCAAAGCGGCATTCAAGCATTCACCCGACATAAAACTTTTTCTTTAATCGCACTTACAAATTCTCAAAAATCAATCTTATTACTTTAAATTCTTTGAAGTCCTAAAATTGTAACTCTATAATTAGAATCAATCAAATAAACTCATTTTTAGAGTTAACCAAGTTTCCAAAACCGATTTCAATTTCATTCTTAAGTTTAAAACATTACCAAAGGATTCAGAAATAATTCTATTTTGCTAAATAAAATTTTGAATACTTTAACTTCTCTTTCAAGCACCAAAACTTTTCCTCTAAGACTCAAAAAATCCTTTATTTTCAAATACACACTTACCTTATTTTATTTTTCATTAAAATCCTCAAAATACCAAACTTTAATTCATATCAATTCACTAAAATTCATTTTCAATTCAATTAAATAACCAAATCATAATCCTTTTTATAATTAACCAAACCAAAGTAAGCTAAATCTCTAATTCACTTCTATTACGCTAGTTTTCTCTAAAACTCCTATAAAACATAATACAACAACAACAACAACAACAACAACAACAACAACAACAACAACAACAACAACAACAACAACAACAACAACAACAACAAAGCCTTGTCCCACTAGGTGGGGTTGGCTACAAGGATCAAATGACGCCATTGAGCTTTATCATGTATCACGTCTACAGAGAGACCATTTACATGTATATCTCGTTTGACCACCTCATGGATGGTCTTCCTAGGTCTTCCTCTGCTTTTCACCCCTTGTCCATCTTCCATCTCATCCACCCTTCTGACTGGGTGCTTTGTCGGTCTTCTTCTCATATGTCCAAACCACCTGAGACGCGATTCCACCATCTTTTCCACAATAGGTGCTACTCCAACTCTCTCTCTTATATCTTCGTTCCTTGTTCTATTCAATCGTATATGACCACTCATCCATCTCAACATCGTCATCTCTATCATACTTAACTTATGTTCGTGCTCTCATTTAGGCGCCAACACTCTGTACCATAAAGCATAGTCGGCCTGATAGCAGTGCGATAGACCTTTAAGTTTTAAGGGTACTTTTTTGTCATATATAAAACCAGACGCACTCCGCCATTTTGATAAACTTGCTTGAATCCTATGATTTACATCCTGTTCAACTCTCGATTATCCTAAATATATGATACACCCAAGATACTTAAAACTTTTAACTTTCATAGGATGTTTTCTCCAATCTTTACCTCTGTATTAGGGTTTCCCCTTCGGCGGCCGAACTTACATTCCATATATTCTGTCTTCCTACGGCTTATGTGCAGACCATACACTTTTAGAGCTTCTCTCTATGAACCCAACTTCTTATTTAGTCTTCCTTTAACTCTCCCATAAGGACGATATCATCGGCAAAAAGCATGCACTATGGCATAGGCTCTTGGATATGCTCTGCGAATACTTCCAAGACTAATGTGAAAAAGTATAGATTTAAGGATGATCCTTAGTGTAATCCTATATCAATAGAAAATTTCTCTATTTCACTACCTTGAGTTTTCACACTAGTTGTAGTCCCATCAAACATGTCTTTAATTGCACAAATATATGTGACCTTTACTCTTTTCCTTTCCAAAACCTTCTATAAGACTTCCTTTGGCACTCTATCGTACGCTTTTCCAAATCAATAAACACCATATGTAGATCCCTTTTATTACTATGACACCTCTCCATCATCCTTCTTAACAGGTATATCGCTTCAGTGGTGGATCTGCCTGGCATAAAACTAAATTGGTTTTCTGCTACTTGGGTCTCTTGTCTCAGCATCCATTGTATCACCATTTCCCATAACTTCATGGTATGGCTCATGAGTTTGATCCTTCTATAATTTTCGCAACTTTGTATATCCCCCTTATTCTTGTAGATAGGTACCAAGGTGTCCTTTCTCCACCCATTTGGCATCTTCTTTGACCTTAAAATCTCATTAAAAAGCTTGGTTAACCAACTGATGCCTTTCTCTCCAAGGCCCTTCCAAATTTCAATCGGAATATTATCAGGTCTTACTGTCCTACTATTTTTCATCCGCTTCAGAGCCTCTTTTACCTCGAATTCTTCGATAATAGTCGAAGTTTTGATCTTCTTCCCTCGTGCATAACTGACCAATGCTCGGAAGAGTCTTTTGTCTTTCACTAAATAACTCGTAGAAGTAACTCTTCCACCTTTTATTGATCTTCACCTCTTGAGCCAAAACCTCTCTGTCTTTATCCTTTATGCTCTTAACCTAATCCAAGTCTCTCGTTCTTTTTTCACAGCTATTTGCAATTTTATATATACATTTTTCTCCTTCCTTCGTGCCTAAAGACTGGTAGAGACACTCATATGCTCTTGTTCTTGCTTCACTTATAGCCACTATTGTCTCTTTCTTAGCCGCCTTATATTTTTCCCAATTAGATGCATTGTGACACAAAGATCACTCCTTAAAGCACTCCTTTTTTGCTTTTATCTTTTCTTGTACACTCACATTCCACCACCAGGATTTTTTGTCTATTGGTCCTATCCCTCTAGATTTACCAAAATTTTCTTTTACTGTTCTTCTAATAACTTCTGCCATCTCCCTCCACATCTCGTCCGCGCTTCTATCCCCTTCCCACTTTGCCTCTTCTCCTATCCGTCTTAGGAAGCTTATTTGTTTCTCACCTTTCACCCGCCACCACCTCGTCCTTGGATTCTTCGTATGATGTCTTTTCCTTAACTTTTACTCAACACAAAAATCCATGACGAGTATCCTATGTTGTGTTATTAACTCTCTCTCGGAATAATTTCATAATTAATGCAAAATTTTTACAATTAATTTTACAAAATTTTTTCTACTATTAGGCAGAGAATAATTCAGAATGCAAGGTTCGAAACAAGAACTTCAAAAGAACCAAATTCAATCAGAATGAGATATACATAACATGCAAGACATGAAGCAAAAGAACCAAACCTCATCTTAAGAAAAGCAGATATTTCAGGGAATTCAAGTAAGTTAAGATCAAATGAAAATAGCATATGAAAAAGGAACAAGATTGGGGAATAATTAGTTCACTTTCCAAGAAAGAAACCCCAAACAAAACTTCAAGATAAACCATGGAAGAACAAGATACGTGACTGAGCAACCCCGAGATGTAACTTCTAACATTCCCAAAACCCATAATTTGCATCACCTATTAATTCTATTTCGTCTATGACAATCCATTAGTATTTCCGTATGCACAAATCATCAGTATTAAGTTGGCCAGACCTAATACCATGAGAGATGTAACGGTCGACTAACAGCATTAATCAATAGACAATCATGCATTTAAAACTCAAACTCTTATCATTAGGACAAGTTCTACTGCATGATAGACACTTAGAGTATGCAGTAAAGTATAGTCAGTCCATTTTCAAGGCTCTAATGAGAACGAACTGCTCTGATACAATAATGTAACACCTTAACTTTTAGCACCTCGTGATCGTACCAAAGGTAAGGCGATACTAACCTAATTTCTTTTATTGTCTATTTAGTATTGAGCCTTTACGCGTAAATCTATTGATAGTTTTACTAAAACTTATAACTTATTTATATTTATATTTTTAAAATTGAGGATCGTTACACAACAAACATAGCATTATCTGGCAACCAGTTCAATAACAACCAACTCAATTAACAATCAGAATATTCAGCCTTCTTAATCAATCAATAAATCAATCAGATGACAATCACATCCATCCAAAACCACTCAGTTTAACCCGTAAGATTCACATAATCACAAAAATATATTTTTCATTCCAATATCGAGTTATAACAATTTCTGAAATAATATGGGTTTTAAGAAAGAACCCCTATCTCGAATCGTCGAACTTAGCAATTATTAAACGCAACGAACCCCTTTTTTCTTTCAGTTCATAGCAATGACAACAATTTTGACCGTTACCGCGGCAGCAACAGCCATTAAAAACCGCATGCAATCACAGTAACTCAACCCTAAGATATTAACATTGAGTAAAACTCAACAACTTATAATAGGATAATAACGTTAAGAGTTTCGGGGAAAGGACTACTTACTGTACTAAAGAGGAATCAAAGAATGGAGTAGTTGCAGCTCCAGCAACTACCTCCGGCAAGCAAAACTCCAGCAAGGTACTTATACCGGAAGCAGAGAAAACTACCAGCAGCAGCGCCTGCAAGGAACGGCCTTGCTGGCAGCGCACGGCTCGACGTCGGCTTGGCAGCGACAGTGCGACGGCAACGAGGTGTAGTGGCAGTGCGGGAGAACTCCGTCC